>NC_057814.1:269983314-270293837 GCF_018294505.1 Triticum aestivum | reverse complement strand
GGGGGGGTGCGGGGTATATATAGGAGGGGGAGGGGGCGGTGGCTTGGGGGAGGGGCGGCCGGGGAGGCGTGCGGCGGCGGGACTCGGCGGCGGCGTCGTGCTCCCCTCGGTCTCCAGGGAGGAGACGGGCGTGGGGTGGGCCGGCCTGCGGCTCGGCTGGGCTCGGCCCAGCGGGCGGCGCGCAATTTTTTTTAAATACATTCCGCAGAAAATAATTCATAGAAAAATAAATAAAAGTCCAAAAAAGATAAAACAAATTTTCCCCGTCTAGTTAGAAAATCTAGAATAGGGTGAACATTTTTTTAACACAAAATAAATTTTTGAAAACATGCAATATTTTTAATGCAATTTAAAATTGCAAATAAAATCCGAATAAATTCCAATAAATGTTTTTTAACACTTTTTCTCCAGTATTTCAATTGTTTTGGAGAAGTCATATTTTCTCCTCTCGTTTATTTTTAAAAATGAAATATTTTTCCGGAGAGAAAATAATTAAAACCAAAATCCTCATTTTATTATTTGATGAAAATCAAATATGAGAATTCGAGAAAATCCCCAACTCTCTCCGAGGGTCCTTGAGTTGCTTAGGATTTATCAAGGATTTGTCAAAATGCAATAAAATATGATATGCAATGATGATCTATGTATAACATACCAAATTGAAAATTTGGGATGTTACATGTATACACCGGTACTAGTTCACCAATAAAGAAATGATCATCTATTCTTAAGGGCCCCTTTGGTTTACAGGAATCTTTTAGGAATTTTGCTGGAAAAATTTATTTGAAACCCTTTGGTTTGTAGGAATGGATTCCTACCTAGATTCAATTGAGAAAATTCTTATCACATGCATCAAGTGACATCTTTTCTCATATAGAAATTAAGATACATGTCATCTCACTTTCTAAGGTTTCCCTATTCCCATGATATTTCTATCCTATGAACCGAAGGAGGCCTAAATACTTGTAATTCACTACCTAGGTTGTCTGTCCATGCAACCATATGCCACATAAGTACAAACGTAAGGACACAAGACCAATAAAGGGCAGAACAAGGGTTTCACACCAGATATGAAGTAGTGTTCCAACCACCACCCTGAAAACGGATCTGTCGATAATAATCCAAGCCACTACTCCACAAACAGGCCATTGAGGCGCTAGCAGATGGGTGGGAGGTGGGACATCTCCCCCCATATCATTCATAATCATCGATTGGGGGGGGGCGATGCCATGTCGCGGACTTGGCACTAGTGCAGAAATGATTATAGACAAACTACATTAGTGGCATGCTAAAACTACAAAACGGCACTGGTGACCTATTACTAATGGCGTGGATAAGATGACGCACGCCACATGTGTGTGGGGCCCAGGAGGGTGTAGCACCTAGGGATCGACACTATGCAGATCTAGTATCCTCTGCTAGCATTCGCATAATGATGATCCTACGGCGCCACAACTTCACACAAGGAACATGTCGAAATGGGTCCGCCATGTCGAAGAACAGTCGATATCACAATACATGGCGCTCTAGCAGCCCCACATATCCACAATCGAGGTAATCACACCTCTAGTCGGCACCAACCTACTGTTGCGCACTATTGCCGCCACACCACACCGCCACCTTTGATCACTGCCACTCGCCACTAATGCACGTCACGCCACCTCCATGCCCATCTGACCATCGCCCCACCAATCGTCACTCGACCGCGTCTACCACGAGAAGCTTCGTCGCTCTCTTCACTAGCAACCACGAGGTTTTGTCAGTCATCAACCTCCAGAGGCGACGAGAAGAGGGGAGAGAAGAGGAGGGGCGGCGGCGACGATCTAGGGTTCGCCCTAGAGTTGCCCGGGGGAGGGGGGATGTCGATGAAAAATGCGGGTAGTTTTAGCATCAAGGTCGTCTGTTTGGAATATACTGGTTAAACCTGTGATCAAATCCTATATTATACCAGCACATTTATCTTAACATGCAATCATATCACCTCGACATATCTCAACATGCAACCATGGAAAAAAAAGGTCAACCTCAATATACAATCATGCATGTAAAAATACTTAAATTTTTAATTATATTATGCTACTTATATTCAATAAGTATTTTATAATTACACAATGATCATCTGAACTTTTAATTTTATTCTTATATTATTAATCTAAATATTCATATTCATGTAATCAAATTTCATAGAAATATAGTATTACGTACAAACAATTTCCACAACCAAGGAGACTTGTAGACCAGTGGTACGGAGGGAGTAGGCTGGGACAACATTTGCAATTATTATTTTCTTATATGACAAGCAAGGGTTTGATGATTGCCGTTACATTAATTAAGCAGCATTAGATGGCTCGCAAAAGGGTGTGAGTGAGGTCGTGATCTCCACCTTGTATGCACATACTGTACTTGGCTGATGTCATCGTCTGTGGTTCCTCTGTAAGTTCGCAGAGAGGGAGCATGGTGCTCCTATTGCTACTGTCATGGCTGGGTTGGTCAGATGCATAAATAAAAATTAAGTAGGAGCAGTAGTGGCGTGCAGATTGATCTGTTCCACACATTTAAATTAGCTAACTACTCCTACTTCGCTAGTGTCGTGGTTTGGCTCCTGGGCCTATTGAAGCTAGTTAAAAAAAACATATTTTAGAGTTATAGAACTTTTTGAAAAAGGCCCGCAGAAGGAATAAATGGTATTTTTATGATCATATCAGAAAGTATGTGATCATTTATTAGCCATTATTTGTTCTAGATCATCCATACAGTATAGTTTTATCGAAAAATTTATTAAGCATCGGCATCTATATACCTGTAATTTTTCATTTATAGATACGTCCATTTGTGCGCAATAGAGAAAATAGAAATATGTAATCTACATAGCAGATAATACATCAAATATCCATTTCTAAGTTCAGGCTCATCTGCACCCGGTGATGAGAAAATTCAAAAATTCTGTTTTTTTTTTGCATGGAAGATAATTTGCTGCGTGAGGTGCACTTCAAATTTTATATTATTTAGATATATGAGTAGCTCTCAGCAAAAAAGACAAATTGGGTCAGAACAATACATGAACAGTAAACTTTTTCAAAGATCCCAAATTTGTTTTTCTTTCGAAAGCTACTCAAATGTCCGAATGATCTGATATTTGGACCGCACCTCACGCACCAAATTATCTTCCATGCAAAAACAATTCAGAGTTTTTTGATTTTTCATGGTATTTGTCTGGTTTTCTTTGTTCGTGCAGCTGAGCCTCGACACCGAATTGCCTCGTCCATAATACATCTAATATGGTTTTGTATATTTTGTGTGTACCTAGTCTATGAATTCTTTATCAAAAAAACTTAGTTTGTAAATTAACATATTTCACCATGAAATTTTACGTATACAGGGTAATCATCCACCACTGGCGTAAAACAATCATAACTTCTGAGACTCTAAAGTGTGTTTTTGGATCTTAATAAAACCGAGCTCAATTAGACCAGGGATCGTTTAGTATTTCCATCTACATGCACGGTTATAATATTGATTTAAAATCATTCAGTGTGTGATATCCTTGAGGTAAAAGGGAAACTGCTGATCATATGGTCTGAACTTTACTATAAACTTGAGAGTTAAGAAAAAGAGCTTTCTGTCAGACTGCTAAATGCAGCAGCCAAGTGATCTACTATTCTGCAAAAAATAATTACTGGCAGGGGTGGCAAAGTACAAGTGGGAATAGGTGGGTACAGTGCAACCACAAAGCTGCAGGTATAAAGGCATCTCCAATGTCGATCAAACGGATGGACATCTTGAAATGTTCACGGACGTTATTTTTGGACATCCGGCGTCCACTCTGTATCTCAAAATCTTCTGCTTGTCTGTGAGAGCAGTGATTCAGTGCCCAGACTCATCTGCACCCGCGATGAAAAAATTCAAAACAAATATTATAATTTTTTATAAAATTCTAATTTTTTTAATGGTAGATAATTTGGTGTGTGAGGTGCGCTCCAAATTTCAGATCATTTCAACATCTGAGTAGCTCTCGGTAAAAAAACAAATTTGGGGTCTGTATAAAAGTTTACTGTTCATGTTGTTCTGACCCAATTTATCTTTTGTGCTGGGAGCTACTAATATGTCCAAATGATCTGAAATTTAGAGCGCACCAAACTATCTATCATGCAAAAAAATGGATTTGTTTGAATTTTTTTTTTTGAATTTTTTCTTGACCGGGTGCAGATGAGCCTGGGCTCAAAAGTGGATATTCGCTTGTCCGTCCCTTATTCAATGGAGAGAGAGGAGAGAGAAGGCGAAGAGAAAAACATGGGTTTATGATGGGATCCAAGGCTATGTTGACGGTGTCAACGGACCAGACTCTCCTAGAGTCCCCCTCCCCTCTGTTAGGGGGCAAGGGGATTCCAGATGTCCGACTGCATCCTCGGACAACTGAGAGATGACATTAGAGGCCTAAAAGTGTCCGCATATAGAGGAGATTTGGTGATCGACTTGAATATGCCCTAAGAGCAACTCTAGCCGATCTCCTAAGAAATAGAGGAGTATCCGACCGAGTAAACCTTAGTGGAGTATATTTAATCTACTATTTCTTGACCGGACCTAGACGATCTCCTAAATATAGTGGATTAAAATTCTATTTGGCTCTTACATTTTGTCGAACACTTAGTATGCACCTCCGCAGGAGCGGCGACGATGGTGACCACGCTAGCAACCCCCAACGAGGCTCGAGATCCTACGCGTGGCATAGGTAGTCGAGCGCCTTGTCCACCTCGTCGCCGCTGTTGGTTGTGTGACAACGCTTGTTGTTCTTGACGCTGACGATGGCTGTGGCATCCAGGTCGTCGTTGATGTCTACTAAACAACTTGTTCTTGTAGACTCGTGTTGGGCCTCCAAGCGCAGAGTTTTGTAGGACAGTAGCAAATTTCCCTCAAGTGAATGACCTAAGGTTTATCAATCCGTGGGAGGCGTAGGACGAAGATGGCCTCTCTCAAACAACCCTACAACCAAATAATAAAAAGTCTCTTGTGTCCCCAACACACCAAATACAATGGTAAATTGTATAGGTGCACTAGCTTGGCGAAGAGATGGTGATACAAGTGTAATATGGATAGTATATATTGTTTTTGGTAATAGAAACAATAAAAAATAGCAAGGTAGCAAGTAACAAAAGTGAGCACAAACGCTATTGTAATGCTTGAAAATGAGGCCTAGGGTCCGTACTTTCGCTAGTGCAATCTCTCAACAATGCTAATATAATTGGATCCTTTAACCATCCCTCAACGTGCGATGAAGAATCACTCCAAAGTTCCTATCTAGTGGAGAACATACGAAGATATTGTGTGTAGGGTACGAAACCACCTCAAAGTTATCCTTTCCGATCGATCTATCTAAGAGTTCGTACTAAAATAACACCAAGTTATCCTTTCCGATCAATCTATCCAAGAATTCGTACCAAAATAACACCATATGATACACATCAACCAACTCTAATGTCACCTACATACTCCAATGCCACCGCGATTACCCGTGAGTTGATTATGCGATATGCATCAAACAATTTCAGATTCATAATACTCAATCAAACACAAAGAACCTCAAAGAGTGCCCCAAGATTTCTACCGAAAAAACAAGGACGAAAACGTGCATCAACCCCTATGCATAGATTACTCAAATGTCACCTTGGGAATCTGCGAGTTGAGTGCCAAAACATATATCAAGTGAATATGATACCCCATTATCACCACGGGTATTCATAGCAAGACACACATCAAGTGCTCTCAAATCCATAAAAGTATTCAATCCGATAAAACGAAATCTCAAAGGGAAAACTCAGTTCATCACAACAAGATAGAGAGGGGGAAACACCATATGATCCAACTATATTAACAAAGCTCGCGATACATCAAGATCGTGCCAACTCAAGAACATGACAGAGAGAGAGAGAGAGAGAGAGAGATTAAACACATAGCTACAGGTACAAACCCTCAGCCCTGAGGGTGGACTACTCCCTCCTCATCATGGTGGCCGCCGGGATGATGAAGATGGCCACCGGTGATGATTTCCCCCTCCAGTAGAGTGCCGGAACAGGGTCCAGATTGGTTTTTCATGGCTACAGAGGCTTGCGGCGGTGGAACTTCTGATCTAGAGTTATTTCTGGGGGTTTCTGTATTTATAGGAATTTTTGGCATCGGTCTCACGCTAAGATGGGCCATGAGGGGCCCACAAGACACCACGGCGCGCCAGACGGGGCTGGCGCGCCCTGGTAGGTTGTGGCCGCCTCGTGGCTCTTCTAGCCCTCCCACAAAGCTTCTAGTGCCTCTTTTGTTCCAAAATAATCGTCAAAAAGTTTCGTTGCATTTGGAGAGCTTTGATTTCTGCACACAAAAAACACCACGGTAGTTCTGCTGAAAACAGCGTTAGTCCGGGTTAGTTCCATTCAAATCATACCGAAACCATATAAAATTATTGTAAACATGGCATGAATACTTCATAAATTATAGATACGTTGGAGACGTATCAGCGTCCCCAAGCTTAACTCATACTCGTCCTCGAGTAGGTAAATGATAAAAGAAATAATTTATGAAGTGTGAATGCTAGCATAGTGCATAAGTTTGATCAATGATATTTTCAATCACTTTGCCTAGCATCATAACAACAACTCTTTCTCATAAAACTCATCATGATAAAGTAGCAACCGAAAACGGAATTTTTGTTGTGGAATGCTACCTATCATATTCATCATATACTCTTTATTTTGTAGCATGGACATTTGGACTTGAATGAGTCAAAGAAATTGTCTATAATTTGACATGAAGACATCAATACTCAATCATACTAACAAGCAACCATGTCTTTTAAAATATAAATGCTAAAGAAAGCTATCCCTAGCCTATTATGCTCAATCATTGATCTATTCATGAAACACACTCAAATATTAGCTACATCCAATGCACAAGTATGACAATAGTGCTCCCTACTTGGTGCTTTATAAGAGAAGATGGAGACTCAAATAAAAATAAAAATTGCATAAAGTAAATAGATAGGCCCTTCGCAGAGGGAAGCAGATATTTGTAGAGGTGCTAGAGCTCAAAGCTTAAATTGAGAGATAAAATATTTTGAGAGGAATATTTTTCCCGTCAACGAAAACACCGAGAATTCCCAACACTTCCCATACTAGATACATCATAGGCAGTTCCCAAACAGAAAATAAAGTTTATTTCCTTTTCCACCATTCTTTCACAATCCATGGCTAGCCGTATCCATGGGTGCCTTCCATACCAATACTTTCCAAGGAATTTATTATTGAACAACATAAATATTTTTTTTTGCATTTCGGGACTGGGCATCCCTATTACCTTTGCCACATTGTCGTGCAATGACAAGTGAATAAACACTCATCTTGAGAATAACGCATCTAGCATGGAAAAAAATATTGGCCACCTCCTGCCGCTTCATGAGCGGTACCGGCACACAAAATGGAAATTTATTTTGAAAATTAGAGTTGGCACATACAAATTTACTTGGAATGGCACGGAAATACCGGATATAGGTAGGTATGGTGGACTCATTTGGCACAACTTGGTTTAAGGAGTTTGGATGCACAAGCGATATTCCCGCTTAGTACAAATGAAGGCTAGCAAATAGATTGAGAAGCGGCCAACCAAGAAATGAAAACGATCATAAACGAGCATTAAACATAACTAACACCAAATAATGCACCACAAGTAGGATGTAATTTCATTGCATAACTGATAGAGGCAAAGGTGTCCCGATGTTTCGATGAGATGGTGGCTATCGTTTTCTATGGGAGTCGACCTTGACGATCCGACTACGAACGTGCGAGACGTCGCGCCTTAGCAATCGCTAAACCAACTTCCGAGGGTTATTGACCACGCTGGAGCACGATCAACCTGACCACGAGGGCCTGTTTCCTGCGAGCAAACAAAGAACAAGCAAGAAACTAAGATTGCAATCTGGATATTGCGAATATAAGAGGAAAGCTTTATTAATGAAGGTGGGGTTTTGTGACGCCTTGGTCTAGTCATTGAACACAAACGAAGTACGCGAAGTTGCAACTATGGCGAACTTTTGATCTAAACAAAACCCAAAGTCTAAACGGTGCCCTAAGGGCTGTATATATGGAGGAAGAGGGGGGAATTTCGTGGCCCTTGGGGAAGGGGTCTGAAACCAGCCCTATCTCTTGTTTCCCCACACATAAGGACTCTAAAAACAGCCTATACTTATGTATTTCAAAATTGCATGGGCCTGGCCCAATAATAAGGTGACGCAGCACCTAGAATAGCCTCTGGACGAAATTTCTGAAGTGGCATCTTCTATACTTCGTCCAAGGCTTCATGCACTCCTTATGGTGGCTTAAAAGTCCTGAAATCATCACTTGTAACTCCGTTCTTGTCCCCCTTGCGCATGCCATCAACTCCATGCTTGTTCTTGCTCCAATGTTCATCCTTCTCCAAGCTAGGCCCTTCATTTGTAAGCAAAACAAATGTATCCAATTTAGGCAACATCATATTCTCATGAACATTAGAATCATTACCAAGAAACGAAAGTACCTAGTAATTTAATTGGCGTGCGCGAGCTCTAGTAATTGGTCCAGTATATGTAACAGTAGGGGCTGTGGGTGTAACAATGGTATTGATGTCCTCATCATCCTCCCCTTCTTGAAATGAAGTCGTCCTCGACGGAAGCTCATCTTCCTCACCCAAATAAGGCTTCAAATCTGCAATGTTAAAAGTGGGACTAACCCCAAAATCCACAGGTAGCTCAAGTTTATATGCATTATCATTTATTTTCTCTAACACCTTAAAAGGACCAGCAGCACGTGGCATTAGCTTTGATTTGCGCAAGTTGGGAAATCTATCCTTACGCAAATGTAACCAAACAAGATCTCCAGGTGAAAACACAACATGCTTTCTACCCTTATCTCCCGCAAGTTTATATCTAGCATTCATACGCTCAATGTTTTCCTTAGTTAACTCATGCATTTTTAAAATCAATTCAACATGTTGTTTAGCATCAAAATTAACCTTCTCCGAAGATGGAAGAGGCAACAAATCAATAGGTGCACGAGGTAGGAAACCATACACAATTTCAAAAGGGCACATCTTAGTAGTAGAATGCAACGAACGATTATAAGCAAATTCAATATGAGGCAAGCATTCTTCCCACATTTTCTTATTATTCTTCAAAACAGCCCTAAGCATAGTAGACAATGTTCGATTGACTACTTCAGTTTGTCCATCAGTTTGGGGGTGACAAGTAGTACTAAAAAGCAGTTTAGTCCCCAACTTAGCCCATAAACATCTCCAAAAGTGGCTAAGAAATTTAGTATCACGATCTGAAACAATAGTATTTGGCACACCATGCAAGCGAATAATTTCACGAAAGAACAAATCAGCAACATTAATAGCATCATCGCTTTTATGACATGGTATAAAGTGTGCCATTTTCGAGAACCTATCCACGACAACAAATATGCTATCCCTCCCCTTCTTTGTTTGAGGTAAACCGAAAACAAAGTCCATAGATATATCCTCCCAAGGAACACTAGGTACAGGCAAAGGCATATATAAACCATGAGGATTGAGTCGTGACTTAGCTTTTTGACATGTAGTGCAGTGAGCAACAAAACGCTCAACATCCCGTCTCATCTTTGGCCAAAAGAAATGTGTAGCAAGTATATCCTCCGTCTTCTTCACGCCAAAGTGTCCCATTAATCCTCCTCCATGCGCCTCCTGAAACAACAAAAGACGAACGGAGCTAGCTGGAATGCATAGCTTGTTAGCACGAAACACAAATCCATCGTTAACAATGAACTTGTTCCAAGTTCTCCCTTCCTTACAATTCTCCAAGACATCTTTAAATTCAGCATCATGCACATATTGATCTTTGATGGTCTCCAAACCAAATATTTTAAAGTCAAGTTGTGAAAGCATAGTATAATGACGAGACAATGCATCAGTAATAACATTTTCTTTACCCTTCCTGTGTTTAATAACATAAGGGAAAGTCTCAATGAATTCAACCCATTTAGCATGTCTACGGTTCAGTTTTGCTTGACTTTTAATGTGTTTCAAAGATTCATGATCAGAATGTATAACAAATTCCTTGGGTCATAAATAATGTTGCCATGTTTCTAAGGTTCGAACAAGAGCATATAATTCTTTATCGTAAGTAGAATAGTTCAGACTAGGCCCACTCAATTTTTCAGAAAAGTATGCAACAGGTTTGCCATATTGTAATAACACACCTCCTAATCCAATTCCACTAGCATCACATTCAAGCTCAAAAGTCTTATTAAAATCAGGAAGTTGGAGTAAAGGAGCATGTGTCAACTTATCTTTCAATACCGTGAAGGCTTCTTCCTGTGTGGTACCCCAAACAAAAGGCACATCCTTCTTTGTAAGCTCGTTGAGAGGTGCAGCAATGGTGCTAAAATCTCTCACAAAACGCCTATAGAAACCAGCGAGTCCAAGAAAACTCCTCACTTGTGTGACCGTTTTGGGCTGCGGCCAACTCTCAATAGCTTCAATCTTGGCTTTATCAACTTCAGTTCCCTGTGGAGTAACAACATAGCCAAGAAAAGATACTCGGTCGGTGCAAAAGGTGCACTTCCCAAGGTTACCAAACAAACGTGCATCACGTAGAGCAATAAAAATAGCACGTAAATGTTCCAAATGTTCTTCCAAAGATTTGCTATAAATCAGTATATCATCAAAATAGACTACCACAAATCGTCCAATGAAAGCACGTAAAACTTCGTTCATTAGTCTCATGAAAGTACTAGGTGCATTAGTTAACCCAAAAGGCATGACTAACCACTCATATAAACCAAACTTAGTTTTAAATGTTATTTTCCATTCATCTCCCAATTTCATGTGAATTTGATGGTATCCACTATGCAAATCAACTTTGGAGAATATTGTAGAGCCACTCAATTCATCAAGCATATCATCTAGCCTAGGAATAGGATGATGATAACGAATAGTGATATTATTAATGCCTCTACAATCAACACACATACGCGACATACCATCCTTTTTAGGCACTAGTATAATAGGAACAACACAAGGACTAAGAGATTCGCGTATATAACCTTTGTCGAGCAGCTCCTGTACTTGACGCATAATCTCCTTCGTTTCCTCTGGATTGGTACGACATGGTGCACGGTTGGGTAGCGATGCACCAGGAATTAAGTCAATTTGATGCTCAATCCCTCGAATAGGTGGTAATCCCGGTGGCACGTCTTGTGGAAAGACGTCAGCGAACTCCTGGAAAATGTTAGTGACAGCAGGGGGCAAAGAGGAAGGCACGTCCTCGAATGAAAATAATGCCTCTTTGCATACAAAAGCATAGCAAACAGATTTGCTGAAATCTAGCTCATCAATATCAGATTTTGTGGCAAGTAAACATGCGCCTTTCAATTTAATTTCAGAAGCAACACTAGATGGTTTATTATGAGGTTTCATTTGTTGCTCAAATTCTTTTCCCACAATCTGATTTTCACTCTTATTTTTCTCCTGTTTTTCTTTATTAGCTCTATTAATATCATCTTTCAAAATGGAATCAGGAGTCATAGGAAGCAAAGTAATATTTTTATCCTTATGAACAAGAGTATACGGATTGTTTCGACCATGGTGTACAGAATTTTTATCAAATTGCCATGGTCTACCAAGTAATAAGGAACATGCTTGCATGGGTACCACATCACAATCAACATAATCAGCATATGTAGAGATACTAAAATGCACTCGAACAGTACGTGTTACCTTAACCTTGCCGCTGTTGTTGAAACATTGGATGTAGTAAGGATGTGGATGTGGTCTTGTGGTGAGAGATAGCTTCTCCACTATCTCCATGCTAGCCAAGTTGTTACAGCTCCCTCCATCTATGATGATGCAAACAGAACGTTCCTTCACAACTCCTTTTGTATGGAACAAATTATGCCTCTGATTTTGCTCAGCTTGTGTGACCTGCACACTCAAAACACGTTGAGCAACTAAACATTCATACCTGTCAGCGTCTTCAGGAGCCATGTATTACATCTCATGATCAGAATCATCTCCAACGTGTTCTTCACGTGTAATAAGAGCCAAAGTCTCCTCATCATAGTCACTAGCGGACTCATACCCACCATCCTCAGTAGCAGTCATCACACGCTGAGATTTGCATTCTCTCGCATAATGTCCTCTTCCCTTACAACGACGACAAATAATATCACTTATGTGCCCTGTTGATGCCATGGAAGAAGAAGAGCTCTGTGCAGGCCCGGTAGGTGTGCTCCTAGAAGATAGTGGTGGTTGTGCCTGCTTTCTTGTATCACAGTTGGAGGTGGCACCTGATGGAGGTTCTGGTGCAGTGGAAGTAGAGGATGCACGTGGTGTCCATGATGAAAGTCGACCTGCAGAAAAGTTAGTTCGCGCCAATGCCTGTCGATCCTGCACTTCACGTTCAGCTTTACAAGCAAGATGGAATAAACGAGTGATATTATTATACTCCTTATACTCTAGAATGGTCTGAATGTCTCTATTTAATCCACCCATAAAACGTGCAAGCATAGCTTCATTCTCCTCAACAATACCACATCTAATCATGCCAGTTTGTAATTCCTGATAGTATTCTTCTACATAATTTTTTCCTTGTTTTAAGCGCTGCAATTTTTGAAGTAATTCACGTTGATAATAAGGTGGAACCCAACGAGTACGCATAGCAGTTTTCAAAGCAGCCCAAGTAGCTGGAATGAGATATAATCTACAATGTTCAGACCACCAAACACATGCAAAACTAGTGAAAGCACAAACAGCAGCAGGAACGCGTCTCTCCTCAGGATATTGTAAACATGTAAAACGTTGTTCAGTTTCTAACTCCCAAGTAAGATATATATCAGGAACATATCTACCCTCAAATGGTGGAATATTCAACTTTAGTTTAGGAAGATGGTCATGATGATCTCGCACCTCGGGTGGTGGTGCAGCCCTACCGTTGCGATGATATGCATGAGGACGACTTGGTGGTGGTGGTGCGGGTGGTTGCACGTAGTTCTGATTTTGATCAACCTCATCCTCGTAATGGTCCTCCACCTCTGCAGTAACAGCAGGAGCTACAGAAGCATCAACAATAGGTACAACAGCACCAGAAGTTTGACCAGGCTCAAGGGGAACGCGTTGTGCTCGTCCCACTTGATTTGGAAGGCGATGTTGTTGTTGTTGTTGTAGATGTGCGACAGGTGCAGCGGGCGGTGGTTGTGGAAGACGCGCGAGCAATTCATTAAACTTGCCATCGAGCTTTATTTCGAACGCCTTCTCAATGCCATCTATCTTCTCCATGGCCTCTTCAAATCTGTTTAGCACATCTTCCACCTGTCCACTCATCATTTGTTGAAACTTATCATGAAGCTCCTTGTTCGTCAAGTTCTCCCAGTCAGTCTTGTCGTCTTGTGATCCTGGCATGGTTAGCAGCAATAGAAACACACAAGAATATGATCCTACAGACTACTAGGAAGTGGTGGTGGTGGTGTGGTGGACAGTCAATCCGTCAAGCAAATCTCAAATTCTTACCAGTTCTTACCCAGCAGCAGGCGGTGATCGGCAACCCTTGTAGTCAAAACTCTCAAAGCTTGGATAGAGCAATTACCAGGGAGAGTCAAACGCACGACGTAGATGTATGTGGAGCTAGGAAGGCTTATAATATGGTAGCAAAAAGGGTCAACAATAATCAATTCAGAGATGCAAAGTTGAATAAACGCTCAACGACGGTACTGTGCTGGTCCTAGGCTAGATCGTGCTAGAGACGCGAGCCTAGAACACTAACAAAATCACGGCGCTGCACGTAAACAAGGGAGGAGCACACTCTGAATTTTTTTCTCTTTTTTTCTTTTTTTTTGCACATTTTTTCCTCTTTTTTTTGCTCCGCAACAATTTTTTTCCGAGAAAGTCTACAAATGGTCTAAAAACTGCCTAGCCAGATTTTTCCAGACTTAGTTTTTTTTTGAGTTTGGAACTATTTTTCTACTGCGGGTAGCACGGAAGTTGGGGAGTCCTTCTCTGTCACGACTCGGAGTATGGTGTGATCTGGAAATCCAAAATAGAGTAACAGAATACTGGACTCGGAATAGGACTGGTGGCGGAGATGAATCTGGTGGAACTCGGACTGGTGGCGGAGATGAATCTGGTGGAACTCGGACTGGTGGCGGAGATGAATCTGGTGGAACTCGGACTGGTGGCGGAGATGAATCTGGTGGAACTCGGACTAGTGGCGGATATATGTTGCAGGTGGACTCGGATTGGCGTGATGGCGGCGGATATGTGGTGGCGTATATGGACTCGGATTGGTGGTGAATATGTGGTGATATATGGCAGCAGCGATGATGATGATGCGGTGGTGATATATGGCAACAGCGATGATGATGATGCGGTGGTGATATATGGCAGCGGCGACGTGACAACCTGTGAACAGAACTCGAAACTCTAAAGGACTAGATGCTAAGACCAGCAACTTGACATGATGATGCAACCGCAAATTCAAGAAAGCAAATACAAAAAAGATTATGCAAAGGCTCAGATTGGTTCGGATAGGATGAACTAACCGTATTTTTTTGGCTTTTTGTGGACTATAGGTATGAAGAACAGACTCGATCTAAACTACGAAAAACAGTAAAATCTCACCGAGCAACCTGGAAATCTGATACCACTTGATAGAGGCAAAGGTGTCCCGATGTTTCGATGAGATGGTGGCTATCGTTTTCTGTGGGAGTCGACCTTGACGATCCGACTATGAACGTGTGAGACGTCGCGCCTTAGCAATCGCTAAACCAACTTCCGAGGGTTATTGACCACGCCGGAGCACGATCAACCTGACCACGAGGGCATGTTTCCTGCGAGCAAACGAAGAACAAGCAAGAAACTAATATTGCAATCTGGATATTGCGAATATAAGAGGAAAGCTTTATTAATGAAGGTGGGGTTCTGTGACGCCTTGGTCTGGTCGTTGAACACAAACGAAGTACGCGAAGTTGCAACTATGGCGAACTTTTGATCTAAACAAAACCCAAAGTCTAAACGGTGCCCTAAGGGCTGTATATATGGAGGAAGATGGGGGAATTTCATGGCCCTTGGGGAAGGGTTCCAAAACCAGCCCTATCTCTTGTTTCCCCACACATACGGACTCTAAAAACAGCCTATACTTATGTATTTCGAAATTACATGGGCCTGGCCCAATAATAAGGTGACGCAGCACCTAGAATAGCCTCTGGACGAAATTTATGAAGTGGCATCTTGTATATTTCGTCCAAGGCTTCATGCACTCCTTATGGTGGCTTCAAAGTCCTGAAATCATCACTTGTAACTCCGTTCTTGTCCCCCTTGCACATGCCATCAACTCCATGCTTGTTCTTGCTCTAACGTTCATCCTTCTCCAAGCTAGGCCCTTCATTTGTAAGCAAAACAAATGTATCCAATTTAGGCAGCATCATATTCTCATGAACATTAGAATCATTACCAAGAAACAAAAGTACCTGGTAATTTAATTGACGTGCGCGAGCTCTTGTAATTGGTCCAGTATATGTAACAGTAGGGGCTGTGGATGTAACAATGGTATTGATGTCCTCATCAATAACTATTGACTTTCATGCTTGCATAGGGAATCACAAACCTTAACACCATATTCTTACTAAAGCATATTTACTCACCAACAGGACTCACATGTTATTATCTCAATATCGCAATACTATTGTAAGGAATCAAACTTATCATATCCAATGATCTATATGAAAGTTTTTATTATATCCCTCTTGGATATTCATCATATTAGGACCAATTTCATAGCCTGTGCAAATTTTCATCACTATTATGAACTCTCAAAATAATATAAGTGAAGCATGAGAGTGTTCGACAAACTACTCCGAAAGATATAAGTGAAGATCAAATGAGTAGTTAAGTAAATAGGTAGCTATGTGAGGACTCTCTATCATTTAAAAAAATTCAGATCTAAGTATTTATTAAAACAGCAAGCAAAACAAAATAAAATGAAATTCTAAGAATAGCACACATCATGTGATGAAGCAAAAGCTTAGGCTCAACCGAGGCTAACCGATAATTTTTTATGAAGAAAGGTGGGATGGCTACTGGGGCATCCCCAAGCTTAGATGCTTGAGACTTCTTGGAATATTATCTTGGGATGCCTTGGGCATCCCCAAGCTTGAGCTTTTGTGTCTCCTTAATTCCTTTTATATCACGGTTTCCCTAAATCTTGAAAACTTCATCCACACAAAACTCAAAAATAACCCGTGAGATAAGTTAGTATGAATCAATGCAATAACCTTACATTCTCTACTATAGCAAATCACTAAAATTATTATTCAACATTGCGTACTAAATGCCTCTGCATATTTAATACTCGTATCCTCAAATATAATCATTAAACAAGCAAACATATGCAAACAATGCAAACATAACAACAATATGTCTAAACAGGACAGTCTGTAAAGAAGGCAAGAAGATTCATACTTATCTAACTCCAAAAATTATAAAAATTACCACACTGTAGAAAATTTGTTTTAGCTTATTGTGTAAAAATTTCAAGATTTATCACGTTCTGACTTTCCAGAAGAATTCAGACAATGATAGAAAACTTTCTGTTTTCAAACAGCAACATGTAGACTTACAAAATAAGCATGGTAAAGGCTATATTTGACATTTTTATTGAAAAGAAGGATGCAAAACATGACTCCAAATAACAGCAGGCAAATCAAAACAAAAGAAAATGACGCTCCAAGCAAAACTCATATCATGTGACGAATAAAAATATAGCCTCAAGTAAGGTTACCGATATTGTTGGAGACGAAAGAGGGGATGCCTTCCGGGGCATCCCCAAGCTTAGTTGCTTAGGTATTCCTTTAATATTATCTTGGGGTGCCTTGGGCATCCCCAAGCATAGGGTCTTTCCACTCCTTATTCTCCTCATATCGATATCTCACCCAAAACTTGAAAACTTCAATCACACAAAACTTAACGGAACTTCGTGAGATAGGTTAGTATGATAAAGACAAATCTTTCATTTTGGTACTGTCAAAGACAAGATTCATAATTTTTCTCACCCAATGCCTACTGTACCTTATCATTTCCACAATTTATATTGAGCAATATAAGCCATAGAAACTAGAAACAAGCAAACTATGCATTGAAAACAGAATCTGTCAAAAACAGGACAGTATGTAATGCTCTGAACAATGACCTTACTTATGCTAGTCAAAAAATTCGGAAAAATTTGGAAACCCTAGGTAATTTGTACATCAATCATCTGTAAAACATTCATAATTTTTTGACACTACAATGATTATAAACAATTATGTTACTGGGCCCAAAAGTTTCCGTTTCTGCATAGAATCAAGTCAATTATCATCCACACTATCCCAAAGGCTTTACTTGGCACTTTATTGAAACAAAAGATATAAAACATGATTACTACAATAGCCTAATCATGTGAACACACAAAAACAGTAGGTAAAAGTGTTGGGTTGTCTCCCAACAAGCACTTTTCTTTAATGCCTTTTAGCTAGGCATGATGATTTCAATGATGCTCGCATAAAAGATAAGAAGTGAAACATAAAGAGAGCATCATGAATCACATGTTCCTCTCTCACAATAATTTTCAGTAGCATCATGAACGGATTCATCAATATAACTATCACACAAAGTATTCCTTTCATGATCCACAAGCACAATATTCTTATTACTCTCCACACAAGCAATTTTATTCTCATTCATAATAGTGGGAGTATCATATGAAACTCGAATACTATAAATTGTTTCCACATTAAAATAGTAATGTTCAGTAAAAGGATATTCAAAATTATGACAATAATTATCACTACTTTTTAATAAGTATCATCACAATAATCATCATAAGTAGCAACTTTGTTCTCAACATAGTCAATTGAAACTTCCGAAATAATGGAATGATTACTAAATAAAGTCATGACCTCTCCAAATCCACTTTTATCATTATAATAAAATTTAACACCCTCCAAAATAGCGGGATAATTATTATCTAAAGTTGACACTCTTCCAAACCCACTTTCATAAATATTGCAATAATCATAAATTGGAGGCATGCAATCATCATGGCAAATTTGATCATTCAAAGTAGGGGGGCTAAAAAGATCATCTTCATTACACATAGAATCCCCAAGCTTGGGACAAACATTAATTGCAGCAAATAAATTCTCAAACATGTCATTCTCATCAAACGTAGCATCCCCAAGCTTGTGGCTTGGCATATCATAAGCATAATCACTCTCATCACTAATAGTATGAATAGCACCAATAGTATAGCAATTGTTATCATCATAATTTCCCAAGTTGGTGCCAAAAAGATTTTCAAGATTATAAGAAGTATCATTATCTTCCCAATCATAATAATCACAACAAGCAATAGGCATAACAAAATCATCATCAATTGCATCATTTCAATAATTTTATTTGATTCTTTTTCATGAGGCACAACAATAGTAGGAGCAACATTATTTGGGAGATATACTTTTTTACCTCTACTCTTTCTTCTTTTCTTCTTGACCACATCATGTGTGGGTTTAATTAATTTCTCCGAGCTTCTTATTGATGAGATTGGTTGAATAGGGAGCTCCTTCTCGTCCCCTATTTTATTATGAGAAATAATAGGAGGGAAAGTAGAAATTTTTACCCTTTCATTAGTATTCTTTTAATATTCTATTGGTTTTCCCGCCTTTCTATAGTTGGCAATATAAGCATTCTCATTGCAATTTACCATGCAAAACATATGGATTTATTTCAAATTAGTTTCAACATGGTCTGTGAATATAAATGCTTCAAACGAACCATTTTTATGTGACAATTCTTCACACCCCAAAAATAAACAAACTTCATTATAGAATTCAAGGGTGATTAAGTTATTGCAATATTTGGACACAATTCGATCATGAAAAAGTATTAATTGGAAATTAAGGTGACCAACTTTATTGCAAAGTTCACAAGTAATATGATAAAGAGAACATAATTTTGTAGCAAATTCATCTATCACTTTGAGCAAAAAATTGGTTCTATCATGTTTATGCTTCTTACAAAATCTATCATCCCTATAAGGCATGTCTTCACAAAGTCTTTCCACTCCACAAAAAATGGCATTTTTATAAGAATTTTTTTTCATGACTTGTGCAATCATCATTAGCATTTTGATATTCATGGATTCATACTAACAACATTGCAGTCATGCTCATCATTCATGCCAAACATTTTATCGAATTCTTCTTCTATCAATTGAGCACAATTTTCCTTTCCAAGAAAGACATGATAAATACGAATAATATGAGGCCACCTCAATTTTAGTTTTTTTGTAGTTTTATTTTATAAACCAAACTAGTGATAAAACAAGAAAATAAAAGATTCAATTGCAAGATCTAAAGATATACCTTCAAGCACTCACCTCCCCAACAACGGCGCCAGAAAAGAGCTTGATGTCTACTACACAACTTGTTCTTGTAGACTCGTGTTGGGCCTCCAAGCGCAGAGTTTTGTAGGACAGTAGCAAATTTCCCTCAAGTGGATGACCTAAGGTTTATCAATCTGTGGGAGGCGTAGGACGAAGATGGCCTCTCTCAAACAACCCTACAACCAAATAATAAAAAGTCTCTTGTGTCCCCAACACACCAAATACAATGGTAAATTGTATAGGTGCACTAGCTTGGCGAAGAGATGGTGATACAAGTGTAATATGGATAGTATATATTGTTTTTGGTAATAGAAACAATAAAAAATAGCAAGGTAGCAAGTAACAAAAGTGAGCACAAACGCTATTGTAATGCTTGAAAATGAGGCCTAGGGTCCGTACTTTCGCTAGTGCAATCTCTCAACAATGCTAATATAATTGGATCCTTTAACCATCCCTCAACGTGCGATGAAGAATCACTCCAAAATTCCTATATAGTGGAGAACATACGAAGATATTGTGTGTAGGGTACGAAACCACCTCAAAGTTATCCTTTCCGATCGATCTATCTAAGAGTTCGTACTAAAATAACACCAAGTTATCCTTTCCGATCGATCTATCCAAGAGTTTGTACCTAAATAACACCATACGATACACATCAACCAACTCTAATGTCACCTAAATACTCCAATGTCACCGCGAGTATCCATGGGTTGATTATGTGATATGCATCAAACAATTTCATATTCATAATACTCGGTCCAACACAAAGAACCTCAAAGAGTGCCCCAAGATTTCTACCGGAGAAACAAGGACGAAAATGTGCATCAACCCCTATGGATAGATTACTCCAATGTCACCTCGGGAATCCACGAGTTGAGTGCCAAAACATATATGAAGTGAATCAATATGATACCCATTGTCACCACGGGTATTCATAGCAAGACACACATCAAGTGCTCTCAAATCCATAAAAGTATTCAATCCGATAAAACGAAATCACAAAGGGAAAAATCAATTCATCACAACAAGATAGAGAGGGGAAAACACCATATAATCCAACTATATTAACAAAGCTCGCGATACATCAAGACCGTGCCAACTCAAGAACGCGCGCGAGAGAGAGAGAGAGAGAGAGAGAGAGAGATTAAACACATAGCTACTGGTACAAACCCTTGGCCCCGAAGGTGGACTACTCCCTCCTCATCATGGTGGCTGTCGGGATGATGAAGATGGCCACCGGTGATGATTTCCCCCTCCGGCATAGTGCCGGAATAGGGTCCAGATTGTTTTTTCGTGGCTACAGAGGCTTGCGGCGGCGGAACTTCTGATCTAGGGTTATTTCTGTATTTATAGGATTTTTTGGCGTCGGTCTCATGCTAAGATGGGCCACGAGGGGCCCAAAAGACACCAGGGCGTGCCAGAGGGGGCTGGCGCGCCCTGGTGGGTTGTGGCCACCTCGGGGCTCTTTTGGCTCTCCCACGAAGCTTCTAGTGCCTCTTTTGTTCCAAAAAAAGTTTCGTTGCATTTCGAGAACTCTGATTTCTGCACAAAAAACAACACCATGGTAGTTCTGCATAAAACAACACCAGTCCGGGTTAGTTCCATTCAAATCATACCAAAACCATATAAAATTATTGTAAACATGGCAGGAATACTTCATAAATTATAGATACGTTGGAGACGTATCAGTCGTCCCTGTCGAGGCTGCTGTTGGGGGAGGAGTCGGGGGTTTCGCCGGGGATGGGGGCCTGACCATCGAGGAGGCGCTGGACGCAATAGGGGTTGTGGTACTCGTGGTTGAGCCTGACGGCCAAGAAGGTGTTCATGACGTGGGCGAAGGCCTCCGCCTGTGTAATGGGGCAAGTCGGGAGCTGCTCGTCACAGTAATGGCTGTGAAATCCATGTTGGAGGCAAAGCGGGCACCCTTCTCAGCCGCGAGGCGGTGGCAGATTGTGAGCATGCAGGCGCCGGCCTCCAGGCCGATGAAGTGGACATCAAAGAGATCCGAGGTGAGTTCCCCGAGCTTGGCGTTGTGTTCCTCAGCGGTGGGGCCGGCCTGGAGCCACTGCAGCCGGCGCTGGAGCTGTAGGATGCAGCACGGGGGCAGTACAAGGCAACCGGCACTGGAGTTGTTGGGCATGCCAACGAGGTCACCGGTGAGGTCGCTGGGGGAAGGGGTGGCCGAGGCTGCGGGTGGTCGCCGGTGGGCGGCGGAGGCAATGGGTGGCCGCGGAGTGGGGACAATGCAGTCGTTGGGAAACGCCACAACTTTTACCCCGCGGGTGGACGATGGAGTATATTTAGAAATCACAAAGGCGGGAGTAAAAATCTTACCCCTCTAATCAATTTAGGAGATAGGCTAAATACCGATTAGAGGAGTAAAACTGAAATTTTTGGCTAGAGTTGCTCTAAGATCCCTATGCAGAAGGTCAGAAGGCAGAAGTTACATTTCTTTCAAGAATTTTCTCTCTTCGGTGAATTCATTGATTATACTCCCTTCTTCCATCTATATAGGCCTAACACATTTTTCAAGACCGCCTTTGACTATTGATAAGATTAATAATACATGAGACGTATAATGTGAAAAGTATATCATTGGAAGCTCCTTTCACGTACGAATTTGACGGTATGCTTTGTGTAACTTGCATGTCATATATTATTGCTCTAACACTTGGTCAAAGTTAGCATCGAAAAATGCATTAGGCCCTATATAGATGGAAGAAGGGAGTGCTACTATTCTGCCAGGAAGTACTACGGGCAGGCTTGTGATGTCTTAATCCTAATGGTTAAGGACAAATCACATAGATAAGAGCAATTCTAACTCGTCCACGCAAATGAATGCGTGTTTTGTCCGCCTTTCATTTGTTTGGGTTTGCTGTAGGCGCGCTGTCCATCCACGTCCAATTTATGCGCCCAACCAGTCTACGCATTTTTTGTTTGCGCCTGAAATTTAGGCAATAAAATTTAATTAAAAAAGGCCAAGGCCACATTCATGCCAGCAGCCATGGGCTAGCCAACGACCGGCATACATACCCGCCTAAAAAAACCATAGTTCATGTCGGCAAGTGTGCCGACGGCCGACAAAATTGCCATCAAACAAAAAGGACGAACATAGTTCAACCACGTCATAAATCTCGGTCATGGTCATGTCGACATAAAAAAAGATGGCGCTCTCGGTCATAGGTCAACCGTCTAGCTCGAGCATTTCCTTTTGTTTCTTCTCGAACCAAGGCCTTCTTCTCGGGGATACCTTGCTCAAGGACACCTTCGCTTGCTTTTTCGCTTCCATCTCAAGCTTCTTCGCTTGTATGTCCATCTCTATTTCGAGCTTTTTCTTTTGTATCTTGATGTAGACCTTCATTTGCTCCTCGTTCTCTTGTCGGCGCTTCTCTTTCCTTGTTTCCTTTTGGGTCATCATGCCTTGCAAAATTTCTTGCAAGGCAAATGTGGCCGCATCACGCTTCTCCTCCTTCTTGGCCTTGGCGAGGAGGGCCTCATTCTCCACGATGGTGGCCTCTTGTTGCGCGGTGGCAGCAAGGGCGGCCGCGTTGGCAGCTCCAGTTTGTCGGCCTGTACCTTACTTCGGCGAGCCCTCTTCGCCGAATGTACGTCACACTGCTCCGGCTTCTGCTCCTTCTTGGGCTTGGGCTGCTTCTTGCGGACGGGGCAGGGCTTGTCGGCGGCGGCGGAGGCGGGGCGGCAGGGTTTGGCGCGTCGGCCATGGCGAATGGGCGGGAGGGCGAGCTAGCGGGAGGGTTTTGGGAGAGAAGGGGGGAATGGGTTGATGTGCCATGACTGGCGTGCATCATACGCGTCCGTGATGTGTCCGTGCCGATGTAAACCCAGCCTAAATTTGGTCTGAAATGGGCCACGGACGGACAAAAGGTAGATGCTCGTCCGTTTTCTTCGACGCGTTGGTTTGCGCTTTGTGTCCGTTTCAAGCCGAATGGACGTGCGGACAGAGTGCGTCTGGCGCGTTGGAGTAATGCTACAATTGTGCTCGTGGGGAGGAGGGCAAAGAATATAAATCCTTTTTATATTCCGTGCGGATCCATCATCGATTTTTGTCTTGAAGGCCGATCCATCTACGGAGCACCAAATCTCATTGTCTATCTTCTCTGTACCACCATCAAGTCTGGCATGCAATGCACAGTGTGTGTCCATTTATTGGACATGCCGTGAAGCAGACTTCATACACACACCAACTGCTTGCCCACAACTGAAGGACGCACGGCCCACGCTGTTGGAATGTCGAATCTTGTGCCTCCAACAACTCGATTCTGCAGCTTCAGCACTCCGAATAAAGAGGCATGTCGTGATCATGGCGACGTGATGGGAATATCAAAAGGAAACCTAATCGACAACGCTGGAGAAATTCTCCTCCGGTGGCAACATTCAGAGTTTGGGTGAAAAAACAGGAAAGCAGGTGATGAGATAATAGAGACACGGCGAGGATTAGAGGTAGTCATGTAACAGCGGTGGCTAGGGTATATGATTTTATTTTATTTTTGCAAGAAAACTTCCGATCTATTCATTAACTGTTAAGATAGTACAAAGAACACTAGAAGTAAAATTTACATCCATGTCCATAGACCACCTAGCGACGACTATAAGCACTGGAGCGAGCCGAAGGCGCGCCGCCATCATCACCCCTTCCTTGTCGGAGCCGCGCAAACATTGTTGTAGTAGACAGTCGGCAAGTCGTCGTGCTAAGGCCCCATAGGACCAGCGCACCACAACAGCAACCGCCGCCAATGAAGAAAAGTATAGACCGGAAGGATCCAACCTGCAGACACAGACACGTAGACGAACGAAGACCGGATCCAGTCAGATCCACCGAAGACAAACACCGACCGGATTCCATGAGATCCATCGAAGATAAACCTTCACACGCCTTCCGACGATGCTTGAAACATCACCGGGACGGGAGCTAGGTGGGGAGGACCTTATTCCATCTTTAAGAAGCCGCCGCTGCCGCCTCGTCTTCTTGAGCATGGCACAAACCCTAACAAAACTCAGAAAATCATCTAAAAACGGAGCCCTCCCGCCGGCAAGGGCCGGGATCCACCTTGCCTCCATGGTCCAAGGACCATAGGAGATGAGGCGGACCGGCGGCGCCGACGAGAGGCAAGGAAACCCTAGATGGGAGTTCGCACGTGGGCAGGAGCGAAGGGTTTTCCGTATGGTTCTAGGGTATACGATTTGCATAAAACGGAGATTTCTTGTACAGCATAGCTGGTTCTATTGTTGGGATTTCGCCCTACGAATCGATTACATCAAAATAACACAATCATGCGCACAAAAAGCATAGGACGTTGATAGCTATCTGGCGTTCGGTCCAGAGGAGGGAGGTTGTACCAAACGAAATCGTAATCCTATTTGTCGCTCGCTGCGGCAAGTTGTCGGGGGGACGCACAGGGAGATCGAACGAGCGTTCGGGCGTGGGCTGGCCCATGAAACGTTTCGACGATTCCAGTTTTAGGAACCTTCTTGCTTGTTCCCCGTCGTTTTTTTTCCGGTTTTGGGAACCTCGGAGCTTCCTAACACATTTTTTCTGTTTCTTTTTCGTTTTTCTTTCTCCTGTTTATTTTTTCTTCTATATCTTTTCCTTTTTTTCCTTTTCTATTTTTCAGGTTTTACTTTCATCTTTTTTCGTTTTTTCTGTTTAGTTTCTTTATTTTTCCTTTTCTTCACTTTTTTATTTTTCATAATTTTACAAATGTTCAAACTATTTAAATTGTGTTTGCATTTAAAACTGCTTGTTTTTCACAAAAATGTTTGAAGTTTAAAATTTGTTCGCATTTTGAAAAATATGTTCAAAGTTTTAAAAATGTTCCGGTTTTCAAAAAAATTCTTCATGTATTCAAAAATGTTTGCATTTTCCAAAGTTTTTTGAGATTTTCAAAAAGTTTCTCCGTTTTAAATTTTTTTCTTCAATTTTTTTTCAAAAATGTCCGTGCTATATAAATTTCTTTCTTTCAAAAATTTGTTCAAGTTGTCAAATTTTGTTCACAAATTCAAAATATTCATAATTCTTCTGCATTTCCAACAAATTTTTGGACTTTTAATTTTTTTCAAAGTTTAAAAAATTGTTCGTCTTTTGTTTCTTTTTGTATGTTCCATTTTCCTTTTCTTTTTTTCTTTTTCTTTCTGTTTCCTTTTTCTTTTCTATTTATTTTTCTTTTCTTCGAAAATTGCAAATATTGTTTGGAATTACAAAATATATTCTCACTTTCTAATTTTTTTCACATTTCCAAAAAAATGATCAAGAATTTTTAAAACTGTTCTAGTTTGTAAAACTTATTCAGAATATCATAAAATGTTCACAATTTCAAAAAGATATTGGTGTTTCTTAAAAAAATCATGTTTTCTATATTAGTTCACAATTTCAATAAATGTTCAGGAAATTTAAATAATGTTCTCATGTTCAAAATTTCTTCAGAATTTCAAAAATTGTTCTTGTTTTCAAAATATGTTCACAATTCCAAAAACTATTTATGTTTCAATTTTTTTTCTTGTTTTTGAAATTTGTTCACAATTTCAGAAAATGCTCATGTTTCAAAAAATGTTCAGGAATATCAAAAAATGTTCTTATTTTCAGAAACATTCACAATTTCGGAACAATGTTGATGTGTCATTTAATGTTTGTGGTTTAACCATTTTGTTCGCAATTTCAAAAAATATCCCCATGTTTTTTGTTCTCACTTCAAACGAACATACAAATACAAATTCTGTTCGCATCTTAAAACAATATTCGTGTTATAACTTTTTTCTTCTGAATTAAAAAATGTTCCTGTTTTCAATTTTTGTTAAAAAAATTAATTTGTGATCTCAGAAACTATTTAGGAACTTCCAAAAAATGAATTATAAAAATCACCTTTTTTGAAACAGTTTGTAATATAAAAATAATTGCGGCATTTCAAAACTGTTCGTAACTTTGAAGGATGTTTTCCAAATCTCAACCTTGCTGTGTATTCTTATAGTGCCTTGTGCCTTTAACTTCAGCAGTCACTATCTGGCGTAGTGGCTAAAGGCTTGTAGTAAGGACCCTGCTATGTGCGAGGGCGCGGGATCGAGTCCTGTGGTACTCGTCGGTTTTCCAGCTAATTTTTGCGTCTTGTGATAGGGAACAACAAATGGGCGCGTCGACCCTGTGCGTCAAGCTTCTGTATGATACAAAATGTGTCGTATAAGAGGTCCCCGAAATCGGTCCATGGGAGAAGCCCTTCAGCCTGAACAACCCCCGCAAGCGTGATCTAAAAAAGCCAAACAACCCATTTTGTTGGGCCTCTTCCCAGACATGAATAAAAAGCATAAAAAAAGAAAAAGTCCAAAAACCAACAAAGCAGTAAAAAATGAAGAAGAAAAAGAACTTGCCATCAAAACCCCAAAAAATAGTTTAGTGCAAATTTGCCATGGTTGCTGATTCACTTTCAGGTGACCATAAAAAATGGACCAAAAATAAACCTTCAGCTGCTAATTCACTTTCTCGTCCTTGTCGTCCTCGGTAACCTAAAAGAAAAATGTTATGGATTTGCCATGAGACCTTAAATGAATTTACCGTATGACCCTAAATTATTTTCCCATGTTATGAGCAAATAGCCTATAGAAAAGGAAAATGTTAAGAATGTGCCATGTGACAATAATACACTTTGTCGTATGAACAAAATACGAATTTGCCATGTGACAATAAGACAAATTGTCGTATGAAAAAAATACGAATTTGCCATGTGACAATTATAGAATTGTTGTCTGCACAAAAAGAAGAACTTGTTATACTATGAAGACAAAAAAGAATAATTTTCCATTATACGTGGCAAAACCTGTGTGAAATCGTATGCAAATCATGGAAAAAATGCCATGGATGAAAGAAAATAAAGTGGAGCACGAATTTGCGTGCATCCATACCCCATGACATGATACGCTCTATCACACATAAACCTCCTTATATCTTTCTCGAAACAGCCACCATACCTACCTATTATGGTATTTTCATAGCCATTCTGAGATATATTGCCATGCAACTTCCACCATTCCGTTATTATGACACACATCATCATTGTCATATTGCTTTGCATGATCATATTGCTGACAAGTATTTGTGGCTCAACCACCGTTCATCACTTTTTATACATGTTACGCTAGATCATTGCACATCTTGGTACACTAACAGAGACATTCATATAGAGTCATATTTTGTTCTAGTATCGAGTTGTAATTTTGGGTTGTAAGTGAATAGAAGTGTGATGATCATCATTATTCATTATTAGAGCATTGCCCCAAGTGAGGAAATAAAAAACGAAGGCCAAAAAAGAGCCCAGAAAGAAAGAGGCCAAAAAGAGCCCAAAAAATAACAAAAAAATAGAAATTAAATAAATGAGAGAAAAAGAGAGAAGGGGCAATGTTACTATCTTTTTCGACACTTGTGCTTCAAAGTAGCACCATGTTTTTCATATAGAGAATCTCCTATGTAGTCACTTCATATAACTAGTGGGAATTTTTCATTATAGAACTTGGCTTGTATATTTCAATGATGGGCTTTCTCAAATGCCCAAGGTCTTCATGAGCAAGCAAGTTGGATGCACACCCACTTAGTTTTATTTTTGAGCTTCCATACACTTATAGCTCCTAGTGCATCCGTTGCATGGAAATTCCTACTTTTTGCATTGACATCAATTGATGGGCATCTCCATAGCCTATTGATTAGCCTCGTCGATATGAGACTTTCTCCTTTTTTATCTTCTCCATATCAATCTCTACCACCATACTTTATTCCACCCATAGTGCTATATCCATGGCTTGCGCTCATGTATTGCGTGAGGGTTGAAAAAGCTAAAGCGCGTTAAAAAGTATGAACCAATTGCTTGGTTGACACTGGGGTAGTGCATGATTTATACTTTGTGTTAAGAAGATGGATCATGACATTGATATATGATTTTGATCTGATAACATTCTTTAGCATTGATATTTTGAAGGGCATGATTGTTTGTTGGTATGCCTAAGTATTGATGTTTTTATGTCAAATTATAGACTATTAGTTTGAATCATTCAGATCTAAATATTTATGCCATAAAAGAAAGATTACATGATGAACTTTTCAGGTAGCATTCCACATAAAAAAAATTGTTTGTATCATGTACCTACTCGAGGACGAGCATGAATTAAGCTTGGGGATGCTTGATACGTCTCTAACATATCTATAATTTCTTTTATTGTTACATGCTATTACAGTATCAATCTTGGATGTTTTATATGCAATTATATGCAATATTATATCATTTTTTGAGACTAACCTATTAACTTAGTGCCAAGTGCCAGTTGTTTTTTTTGCCTATTTTTGGTTTCCCAGGAAATCTGTACCAAATGATGTCCAAATGCCACAAAACTTTTTGACGATTGTTTTGGAATAAGAGACCCTTGAACCTTCGGGAAGAGGCCACAAGGCGAAGAAGTAGGCCAGAAGGCACTAGGGCGCGCCCGGGGGGCAGGCGCGCCATAGTACCTTGTGGGCCTCTTGTTCCTCCAGTTGACCTAATTCCAACTCTATAAATTCTCTAAAATCAGGAAACCAACAGAGAGCCACCTAAAATACTTTTTCCGCCGCCGCAAGTCTCTGTTCTTCCGAGATCCCATCTCGAGGCCTTTTCCGGTACTCTACCGGAGGGGGAATCGAACATGGAGGGCCTCTACATCAACCTTGCTGCCCTTCCGATGATGTGTGAGTAGTTTACCACATACCTACGGGTCCATAGCTAGTAGCTAGATGGCTTCTTCTCTCTCTTTTGATCTTCAATACAATGTTCTCCTTGATGTTCTTGGAGATCTATTCGATGTAATCTTCTTTTGTGGTGTGTTTGTTGGGATCCGATGAATTGTGGGTTTATGATCAAATTATCTATGAATATTATTTGTGTCTTCTCTGAAATCTTTTACGCATGATTATTGTAGCTTTGTATTTCTCTCTGATCTATCCATTTGGTTTGGCCAACTAGATTGATTTATCTTGCAATGGGAGAGGTGCTTTATAATGGGTTCAATCTTGTAGTGCTCTATATCCCAGTGTCAGAAAGGGACAATGTCGGATTCAGGGCTCCGCAGACCCAAGAAGGTTCGAACTCTGGGGCATGTGCGAAGATCTCAACCAACTCAAGTCTCAAGCTCGCCACCCCACAGCCTAGCCTCGTCGAGTTCATGTGAGCGGGGAAGAAGATGAACACAACAGTTTACCCAGGTTCAGGCTACCTTGTGGTGTAAAACCCTACTCCTGCTTTGTGGTGGATTGGCCTCACGAGGAGGCTGAGGATGAACTAGTACAGTGGATGAGCGGCCACGCAAGGGCTCGGGTGGTGAAGGTGGAATCGATCTCCTCCCCTCTATGGTGGAGGCTAACCTATATTTATAGTGGCCCCGGTCCTCTTCCCTAGGCGGGAAGGGATCCCACAGTGGCGAATTTGAAAGGGGACAAGAAAGTACATCTAGTCCTGATGAAAGGTGGTCTTCGTGTGCAAAGCTTCTGGTCGTGACGCAGCGGTGGGCTCGGCGATGACATCCGTCCTGCCGAGCTCGTGGTCTTGGTCTTGTTACACCGGAATGGAAACCTTTAGGGGATTCCTTGGGAACCCGCGTCTGTCCTTCCCCCCTTAGCACCGAAAGGGAAACTGTCTCCTCTGCACCTGCTGACGCCCTCATGGCCTTGGTCGTCATGGCGCATGTCATCGCAGCCTCGTGAGGATGGGTACCTGCATGGAAATCTCCACTCCTCGGGAGGCGAGCTCGGGGAGCTGCTCCCTTGGGAGGTCTTGGTGCCTGATAACCCACAAGTATAGGGGATCAGTTGTAGCCTCTTTCGATAAGTAAGAGTGTTGAACCCAACGAGGGGCTAAAGGTAGAACAAATATTCCCTCAAGTTCTTCGACCACCGATACAACTCTACACACGCTTAACATTCTCTTTACCTAGAACAAGTGTGAAACTAGAAGTACTTTGTAGGTGTGATAGGATAAGTTTGCAAGATAATAAAGAGAACGTAAATAGAAATTAGGTGCTGTTTAGATAAAGAAACTACTAAGTTAGTTTTAGTAGAGAGCTTTTTGTCACAAGAAAGTTATTTATCCCTAGGAAATCGATAACTAAACCGGTAATCACTATTGCAACTTTATATGAGGGAGAGGCATAAGCTGTCGGCGTTCTGGGAACGGGGGTCCCCAGACTTGCCTGCCTGCGGCCCATGACGTGGCTCTACAAGTGGTCCCATATGGCCCATCTTCACCAGCAAGCACTCTAGACCCTCGCGAGGGGCCAAGCCTCGCGAGGCGGACGCCGCAAGACCTCCTCGGGAGCGGCCTCCCCAGGCTGGCTCGCGAGCGTGCACAGTGTCCTTGCTTCATCTTTGGTGCTAAGGAGGCAAGCGCAGACGAGGAGTACCGAGGCATCAAGCAAAGGTTTCCATATCGGTGCAACGAGACCAAGACCCACAGGACGGCAGGACGGAGGTCACCGTGGAGCCCAAGACGGCGTCACCACCAGCGCCTTTGGCAGGCGAAGACTACTTTTGTCAGGATAGCTGTACAAGCTGTCCCTTTTCAAATTGGCCGTTGTGGCATCCCTTCCCGCTCGATATTTGGGAAGAGGACCAGGGCCTCTATAAATAGGACTAGCCACCTCCATAGCAGGGGATCGAGACCTTGACCAACTGGAAAAGCACAAGAACACCTCTCCTCGGGAGGCTGTTCTTCCCCTTGTACTGTTCATCCTCAGCCCAAGAGGCAATCCACCACCACCATCACCACATTGGAGTAGGGTATTACACCACAATGGTGGCCCGAACCAGTATAAATCTTGTGTCTTTGTGTTCTTTGGGTTCGGCGAGCTAGTCCGCGAGATCGTGGAGCGCAATAGCTTGGGAGAGGAGAGATCTTCGTGCGCACCCCAGTGTTCGAACCTCAAGGATTTTGCTGGAACCCGAAATCCGACATTTGGCGCGCCGGGTAGGGGTGTGCTGAAGCTTTCCTCTCGTTGATCCGTGCTTCGCCGCCCCATCACCACCATGTCGGATGCTTATCGCGCCCGCGCTAAGCGTCGGGCCACCCTTGCCGCCCGCATCGCCCAGACGGCTCTCGTCACCAGGCCTCCCCGTCATTCTCTGTCACCCGCCGCCAACGCTGCCACCGGCCCGGCTGGAAACGAGCAGCAGGCGTCCTTGCTGCACCCCTCGGTGCGGCGGGACGGTCGCACCGCCACTCCGTCGCTGACTCCCGCCGGTTCGTCATCTCACGCTCGTCGTGCTCCCACGGACGCATGGGCCGCGCTACTCATGGCGCACGAGCTCCTGCGCTACCGCCCGGTCGATGACCTCTACGAGGACTGGTTGGACCGCATCGCCGAGCTCGTCAGCGCCGCAGGGGGCTCCCTGCACCGTCCCTCTCACTGCCTCCTCCACCGCCGGCTACGGGCGACGTAGCTCACGGAGCGCCTCCACCACCTCCGCACCAAGACGGCGCTCTGGCGCCAAGACGCGCGGCCCCGCGGTGCGACCCGTCGCGCCAAGCACCCGCGCGTGAAGAAAGAAGCTGTCAAGAAGTCCCTTGGCCGCAAGAGAAAGCTCCACCGCTCCCCGCACCGCCACGTCAGGATCGCTTGCCGCGGCAGGGCCTTGCACCACTTGCCGTGGCGGCGCACAGGCACCAAGATCAAGCTCCACGTCCACGGCGGGCCCCGCTGACCACGGCAGGCTGTCACGCCTTCACCCCCGAGCTGCGTAGTGTCGCCTGGCCGGGCAAGTTCAAGCCGGATCTGCCTCCTCGCTACGACGGCACCCCTGACCCTGCCGAGTTCTTGCAGCTCTACGAGCAGAGCATCGACGCGGCCAACAGCGACGAGAAAGTCATGGCGAATTGGTTCCCCATGGTGCTCAAGGACGGCGCTCGTTCGTGGCTCCTGAACTTGCCCCCAGGCTCGATCTCCTCCTGGGACGAGATGCGCGACCGCTTCGTCACCAACTTCCAGGGCACTCGCGACCGCCCCCGGCCGCGGGTGACCTGCGCCGCGTCAAGCAGCAACCAGGAGAGACCCTCCTAAAGTACATCCAGCGCTTCAACAACGTTCGCCTCAAGATCCTCAAGGTGACGGACGAGGCTATCATCCCGGAGTTCTCTGATGGCGTCCGCGATGTCAAGATGAAGGAGGAGCTCGCCATCCACGAGGAGATGTGCACATCCCTGGAGCTATTCAACCTGGCGACCAAGTGCGCAAGGGCTGAGGAAGGGCGCCTTTCCCTCCTTGAGCTCCCAGCTGCCGACCCGGAGGAGAAGAAAGCCAAGGCCAAGGACGTAAAGCGCAAGGGAGTGGCCGTGCTCGCGGCGGAGCCGGACACGAGGCGCGGGAGAGACCAGCCTGAGTCATCCAAGAGCAGCCGACCATTCTGCGCCTTCCACAACGTGCACAACCACAACACCAACGACTGTCAAGAGCCCAGGGCCATTCGAGACGGACGCTTCAGTCGACGCCCCGAGCGCAATGACCGGGGCTATGGCCGCGGAGGAGGACGCGGCGGAGGACGCTGGGACGACCGTGGCCCGCGCTAGGAGTGGCGTGACCGGCCTCGCGAAGACCGTTGGCAGGACCAGCCTCGCGAGGGCGCTTGGAGGGATCAGCCTCGCGAGGACCGCCCCCAGGGCAACGCCGGTCTTCCTCCTCTGCCTCCACCACCAAGAAAGAACGACGACCACCATCAGGACGAGGGGGCTGGGGGCTTCCAAGAGCCGTGTGCGATCGCCTGCATCCTGGGCGAAGCTCAAGCCCCAGCCTCTCAACGCATCTTCAAGCAGTTTGCTCGCGAGATGAACGCAGTCCTCCCCAAGCTCGAGGCCACGTGCCCGCTCAGGTGGACCAAGTGCGCCATCACCTTCAGCTCGACAGATCAGCTCAAGTGCGCGGCAACTGCTGGCGCTCTCCCAATGCTTTGTTCACCCGTCATCAGCAATGTACAAGTCACCAAGACCCTCATCGACGGTGGCGCAGGGCTTAACGTCCTGTCCGTCGAGACGTTCGACAGCCTTCAAGTGCCATACGATCAGCTTCAGCCTACCAAACCCTTCTCAGGAGTGACTGATGGCTCCACCACGCCGATAGGCAGGTCCGCCTTCTCGTCACCTTCGGAGAACGCAACAACTAACGCACCGAGCTCATCGACTTCGACAACGCCCCACATCCGTCTGCCATACAATGCCGTCCTCGGGTACCCAGCACTGGCCAAGTTCATGGCAGTGACTCATCACGGCTACAACGTCCTCAAGATGCCAGGAAGCGGCGGAATCATCACAGTCCCCTGCGAGGAAAGAGATGCGGTGTGCTCCCTCGAGCGCGCCTTCCAAGCAGCGTCAATCGAAGACCACGACAGCAATGCAACTCAGTACCCTCCTTAGGTCATCCCCAAGAAGAAGAAGCAGCTACTCCGTGCCGGACCTCAGGAGAGCGGCGCTGCAAGTGGTACCTCATCAGGATCAGTGCCCGCGCCAGGGGCGCCTCCCTCTATCGCATAGGAAGGCGCGCCCGGCCCCCTCCTCGGTCAGGGCTCGGGGGCTCTCTTCTGGAGGGCCTCAGACCTTGCCAACGTCATGAGGGAGGCGCTCGGGCACCACTTGGAGGCGTGCTTCACAGCACGACTTCCTCAGGAGGACACGGGGCGAGGAGCGCCCAACGCTCAGGAGTTCATTGCCAAGACTGCTCAGGAACTGCAAGACACGAGAGCCATGCGCGGCGACCGCCGCTCACCGGGCGCAGCTCCACATCCAGGCGAGGATGCTGGGCTGCGCGTCTGCATCGATATCCCAGGGCTCAACAGGGCCGCGTCTTAGGAGCTCTTCTGGCCTTCGCGTGTGGGACACTGCGAGGGCCCACCTCACAGCTACGTTCGCATGCCGTTCGGCCTGCCGAGCGTGGTATCTTCCTTCCAGCGCAGCTTGCGGAGCATCTTGGCGGCTCAGGAGGCCAGGCACCACGCCGTCCTGGCGGAGATGGAGACGGTCCTCAAGGAACCGCCTGGACCCCCAGAGCCTCCCGAGGCTCAGGGTCCCGGTGGCTCGTGAGGAGCAACCCCTGTGACGGTGTCCTGGACTAGGGGGTACTTATCACGTCGTCTCCCGATCAGTTGGATTGGGACGAGGACCCCCATGGCCGTATACTCATGGGCCAGTTCGGACAGCTGCCGCATACAAGGAAGATTCCACAAGACTTGGTGATCAAGACAAGGACTCCTCCCCACCGGCGTATTCGGCTAGGACTCTTGTTATCCTAGGCCTCTGGTGCATTATATAAACCGAGGCCAGACTAGTCGATAGAGATAACAACAATCATAATCATAGGCTAGCTTCTAGGGTTTAGCCTCTACGATCTCATGGTAGATCAACTCTTGTAATACTCATATCCTCAAGATCAATCAAGCAGGAAGTAGGGTATTACCTTCATCGAGAGGGCCCGAACCTAGGTAAACATTGTGTCCCCCGCCTCCTATTACCATCCGCCTCAGACACACAGTTCGGGACCCCCTACCCGAGATCCGCCGGTTTTGACACTGACATTGGTGCTTTCATTGAGAGTTCCGCTGTGTGATCGGCAAAAGGATCAATGGCTCGACTGCAAATCAACTACGACGTCGGCTTCTTCGTCACTGGCTCGACTGGTCACCTTGGCTGGACCGAGGACTGCACCCTACCTCCGATCGTCATGTTCGGAGGAGGGCCTTCATCAACATCAACTCCGATCTCTATCAAGATCATGGAGGAATCATCCAGGGAGCCCGGGGGCTCAATGTCAACATTGCCCCCGGGCAACCGTGCTGTTTTTCTGGACAGCGAACTTGTATCCGCCGCCACCGCCTCCTCAAGTGTTGTTTTAACGATTGCTTCGGTGGAATTGCGCGGAATTGAGTATACAACAACCCTGGAAAATTTCGTCGAGTTCCGATGGAGGAATATCTGGCAATCCACGATATGCCGGAGCCCTATCAAATCTGGACGGGGATCTGGACGAGTTTAGGGCATGGTGTCCAGCTTCTAACTCGGACGTCCTTTGGAAGATCCAACCGTTGATCGGCTGCGGAATTCCTATATCTACCACCCTTCAAAATTTCAGCTCGATCCGACCGTCCAAACTCCGGGAACCTTCCAATTAGTGCATCACTTTTCGGATCTGTTTTCTGCGCGAGAACGAATCCGACCCGAACTCATCTTTTTATAAACGGGATTTCGGACATCCTTTTTGAAGGAAGTTTTGTATGGGGTATTGTGTTTTGTTCCCAAACACATCCCACTAAATTTGAAGTCTTCTCCAATATGATCTTCACCATCGCGCTGGTGTTAAACCAGCCCGACAACGTTGCTCTACGGCTGCCGACCTGCGCTAGAAACGTTGTCACTTTATTGAGCCGAGCTCAACTTCTTCGGATCATCATCTCGGCAAGCCGAACAAGAGTTCAGCATCGCGAAGGATAAATCATCACCAACATCGCCGCCCCACGGATTACACGGAGCGGGCACACCAGCATCGCCGCACGGTCACTTCATCAAGCCGGCATTGACCATGTCACGACCGGCATCGGCAGGGCCGCACTGTTGCTTCTTCAAGCCGATGTCCATCACGCCGACCTACTTCGACTCATCGGCTGACATCGAGGCTTCGACATCTTGGCTGGACCGGGGGCTTCGCCATCTCTTCATCAACCTACTCCGGAGACTTCGGCGTCACTAGCCGACCAGCTTCATCACGTTAGCTGGACCGAGGGCTTTGCCTCGGCAAGCCAACCTTTGCCAGCATCGCCATGCCGTCGCTTTATCGCCCATCAGGCAATGGGTGTGCGGATCGAGTCCCAATTTTGGGAGTCACCTTTCTTCGGATTGCTACAACAAATAAACCAGGTTCCGTACATAGTCCGGCGCACGCCGCATCCGGAACCCGGACCGACCTGTGAATTCAGGCTTTGCCACGCCTTTACCGCATCACACCGACGCCCTGCATCGACATTCACTTCAACGCGCAGGCCATATTTTCTCTTATTACTCACTTTTCATAAATTATTTATTATGCAACATTTTTTAATTATTATTATTACTATTATCTCCGGTTTGCACTATTTTTTGTGCACGGGAAAATGATCCGGGTCGGGCAGTATCGTCAACTCGGTGTACTGACATACCACGTCACCTCGGCTGGACGGGGGGCTTCGTCAACACTTTATTACCCCACGCCGGGGACTTCGGCGTCACTCTGCCGACCTGCATTGGCCGTGCTATGTCACCACTTCGGAGTGCCGAGCTCTTCGCCCCGCCACCTCGGGACCGGCTTGGGGGATGGAACCTTGTCCCGCATCAAGCTCGGACCGCGTCATCAATGCCGAACACATTAACCAGCTAAGTTCCCTTCATGCTCAAAGTTTTAAATTTTTAACTTGTGTTCGGTTCGACCTAGCATTATACCTTTTTGGCAAAAAGTTGTTTGTGAAAAAAATTCCTTGTCATAACCTTGTTTGTGACACACAAATTCAAATACCCAGTTCACTTGGGGGCTTCCTTCATGAAGCCTTTCCTCTTGCATATGATTATACTTGTACGGCTTCGTTCCTTGTTCGTGTATTACACCACAATATGCACCATATTGACTTAAGCGATTTGCAAGCTGGGTTGCCTCGCTCCTGTGTTTACCCCTACATTCCCGATTGTTCAGCTAGGGAGTAAAGGGAGCACCTCGATTGTCACGATCGAGTCATCCGAGCTCGGACCTCAGACTGGGTGAAGCCGAAAGCTAGCGCTCTTATTGTTTTCAATTATGGTCGGCACACAACGGAACTCATGAGTACAAAAAATCTATTGCAGAAGTCTCATAGTAACAATGAGCAACCGAAGAAAGGTATCGGTGGGGGTACTATTTTCTTCAAAGATGCTTCTTACACTTCGTCAGTAATATAGCATAAGTTCCCTGCTTTGTCTGTTATAGCTTTATGGCCTGATTGCCTGGTTATCGGAAACACCGTCGATATTTTCGACAGGTGGAGTACATAACACTTTTCGGTCCTTGACCGAAGAGGGAGAAGCCGACGGTCGGTTAAGACGCGTTTAAAGTTCGGGTGAACAAAGATATGATATTAATACTTCGGTACATACAATCATTATACATAAAATTCTTTTACCCAAGGCACTTGGGGCTCTTAAATGAGCCGTTTTATAATAAGTGTTCTTCTTCTTAGTCGTTGCAAAGTTTTTATTATTATTTATCACTCCTTTCTCGACGCAAGTGTGTGGTCAATAGCCGGATAGCCTTGCTTCTCTCTAAAACCGCTCGAACTTAGTTTGCTAAACTAGCCTCGGAGAAGCACTCCACCTTCGGGATAAGGAGGTTGAAGCCGTAGGCTGACCCGCTTGAATCTTGAGATAGGATGTGTCATTGTAAAGCACGACAGCAACACAATTTTCTTTTTCTAAGACCAATTTTCGATTTGGCACCGAACACTTGATCTAGTTCGGGCGTCCAGTTTTTACTGAAGTTTTTGGTTTTCCAGGCCTATGGCACTTTTAAGCTATCTGTGTGTTTCAGCATTAGTCTCGTAGTGCGGCGCCGGACACCTTTAGGGATTCGGCAAAAACATTCTCGGACATTGATGTATATGCATCGGTTTCGAATTGCGTCTTTGGTCAATAGTTGGGTTGCCCGACTCCTATGCTTGCCTCCTACGTTCTGCTTTGTTCGGCTAGGTGCACAACGGGAGAACCACTGCGATTGTGCTTCCAGCTAGCATGGTTAAGCGCCTCAGTGGAGAAAGCCGAAAACTGACTATCACAATAAGCGTAAACTGGTCAGCGATCCGATGGCTGTGTTAAATGACGGGCCGTTCATAATATTGGCCGAAGTGTTTACGGCTTGACCTTGACTGTCGCCGAACACTAACCAGAGGCTAGTAACTGGCCTTCCAACTTTAAGCTCCTATGACTAAGTGAAAGTTATAAAGCCCGCATATCTAATTGCCTCATTTCTGCTAACACAACTGCCTCCGGGCACCGAGACGTCGGCTAAGGGTTGTTTTGTTAGTGCGGAAACACCCTGTGTAGTATCTACCAAGGGGTAGAAGCCGACGATGGGCCACTTTCAACTGATAAACGGTCGCAATGGAGTCAAAATAATGATGTAAAGTACTTGGACACATAGAATCATTACACATAATCTGTGATTTTATTCTGGATATCGATCCTTAATTCGGCCACCCGTGCCCACATTAAGGCTCGGGGGCTACTGGGCTTCGTGCTCATTATTTATAAATATTAAAGGGGCACATCGATCCCCTGATTTGGTGTTGCCACCCGACCAGTGTCTCGGGGGCTACTGCATTGCTTATTCAATACAGAGAATTCAAAGTGCTCAGTGTTTGGCTTGACCGAACTATGCGCATACGCGTCTTCGGACAATAATATGGACCTATCCCGCATCAAGCTAGTATATTGCGGCGACTTCTCACGACCCTCTCTCAGGGGCCCGTTCGCCGATCACTATTATCTCTAATATATTACACTGCGTTTTTATTCCTATGTATGCTGCCGAGCTAGGAGTTGATCCTCAGGCCGATTTCACGACCCGAGTCTCAGAAGCTACTAGGATCAGCGGTTTCATATTTTCCTTTAGGTGCATCTCGGATTTTAGACCGACACACACCTTGAAGGCTACTGGATATACATATACTGGCTATATATTTTGACAGAGAATAAAAATTGCACCAATCAAAAATATTCACAAAAAATCAGCCCGCTGTCGGGTGGTGCACCACCTCAGAAGCAGTCCAGCATAAAGCTCGGGCGCCAATGGCTGGCTCCATAGAGGGCATTTCCGGCATTGAGCTCGGCTAAACTCCTTCAAGTTTTTAGAACCAAGGTGATCTATGACACCTCGGATACAGTCCGGCGTTGGAGCTCGGACATAGTCCGGCGTTGGAGCTTGGATACAGTCCGGCGTTGGAGCTTGGATATAGTCCGACGTTGGAGCTCGGATACAGCCCGACATTGGTACGCGGCTGCAAAAGATACCTCGAATACAGTCCAGCGTTGGGGCTTGGATGCAAGAGGACACTGCCGCCCGGGAACAACTTCAAACCCGAGGTATGGCATAAAAATAACAAGGCATTGATAAAGGCCGGAAACTTAAAGGGGCTCCTCGGATACCCGACGTGTAAACTCGTTGGATGCACTTCGGCGATCCTCAAGATCGAAGATGAGAAGATTTGTTGAACCAGTTTTCAAGACCGACAACCGAAGATGAAGAACAGTTTGGAAGAATCGAGGAGCGTCCCCAACTTGAAAACCGGTTCAGGGGGCTACTGACGGTGTCCTGGACTAGGGGGTACTCATCACGTCGTCTCCCGATCAGTTGGATTGGGCCGAGGACACCCATGGCCATATACTCATGGGCCAGTTCGGACAGCTGCCGCATACAAGGAAGATTCCACAAGACTTGGTGATCAAGTCAAGGACTCCTCCCCACCGGCGTATTCGGCTAGGACTCTTGTTATCCTAGGCCTCTGGTGCATTATATAAACCGAGGCCAGACTAGTCGATAGAGATAACAACAATCATAATCATAGGCTAGCTTCTAGGGTTTAGCCTCTACAATCTCGTGGTAGATCAACTCTTGTAATACTCATATCATCAAGATCAATCAAGCAAGAAGTAGGGTATTACCTCCATCGAGAGGGCCCGAACCTGGGTAAACATTGTGTCCCCTGCCTCCTGTTACCATCCGCCTTAGACGCACAGTTCGGGACCCCCTACCCGAGATCCGCCGGTTTTGACACCGACACCCCGCGCCACGCATCTTCAGCTGCCCCAACACCCCTTCTGCAACTGAACTAGGTGACATATTTCAAGTTCTTTTAGCTGGGAGCGCCCCTCGGGCTGCATCATTCCCAGGCCGCGTGGGTCCATCCCTGTGGCATGTATCCCTTTACATCTTTAGCTTACTTTGCTAGGGGCACCCCATGGGCTGCATCATCCCCAAGCCGCTCGGGTCCGACCCAGTGGCATGAATCGTTCGTGCATTTATCTGAGCCAGTTTGCTTCTCATGCTTGATCTATCTGCAATTATCATCTGCTTAACTGTCACCCACCACGTGAGCCGCGCGCCGGTTGTCTTTCTTCAGGACCTTTCGCATGAGAGGGTTAGGCACATCGTCTGTGCTCGGGCCCGTCCCTGCAGCGTCGATAAATCCAATGACTGAGCTCTGTCTAGCGGGCCGACCCCGTTCACGTCACCTCCTGGGGCCGTTGGTGCTTGGCCTTCTCACGCGATAACCTCAGGAGATTCGTTCGGCGCAGGTTGTCTGACCACCTCGTAGGACCAACACAGCAAACAAGAATCAAGACCAGGCGCAATCCGCCTTGAGGTAGGGCCTCGTGAGTCCCGTGCTGGCTCACGAGTGCCCAAACACACCTCGTCTAGCCCTGCCGTGCAAGCCACGTGTCAGGGCGGGGCTGTACACGCCCCGAGGGCTCTCCGCAGTAGGGAGTCCTCTCCCACGCACCGGTGGAAGCACCATGCTCCGTGCTGGCCGTCGACACTGCCGAGGAGCGGCTATGCCCGTGCATGTGCGGAAGCGCCATGCTCCGTGCTGGTGGTAAACAACTGAGGGCGGCCCCGCGGCCGTATCAACTTCAGGGAGTCCCTGAGCTCAGTGTCCGGCCTCACCGCAACACCTCCCCCCGGGAGAGTCGCGCGAGGGGGCTGGCCACGGGGGCTGCGCTCGGGTCACGCCCAAGCGTACGCCACCCAACCAGGTTCCCCGGACCTGGTCGTCGCGCGCCCCTCCCGAGCCGAGCCTCGGCGAGGGCAAAGGTATGAAGGTTGTTTGCATGTCAAGGGGGACTCCTGAGCATCGCGGCTCAGGAGCCTAACTGGTCACGTAGCCCCTCACTCCTTGGTTCCATCCTGGTTTCCGGTCGGCCCAACGACGGTTGAGGTATGCGCGGGGCCGGGCCCTGCCGACGTAGAACACTAAACCTACTCCTGCGTCCCCTTCCTATAAGTTGTTTGCGCGTCAAGGGGGACTCCTGAGCATCGCGACTCAGGAGCCTAACTGGTCACGTAGCCCCTCACCCCTTGGTCTCGTCCTGGTCTCCGGACGATCCAACGGCGGCTGAGGTATGCGCGGGGCCGGGCTCCGCCGACGCAGAACATAAAGCGAATAGGAAGAAAATCGCAAAATCTCAAAGAAAATATTACAAGACATATTGTTCTCCCAAATATCAAACACAAGTTTAAACGCCTCCACGAGGCACGATACATGTTGCAGGAGTTTAAACAGGAAAGGAGTTGAGGAAGTCATCCCTGAACACCACACCCGCAAGGGGTGCTCCTTCCTCGGTGGCGTTGCCCTCACCTGTGCCACCGGTCGGGGCTGCAGGATCAGGAGCACTGCTGGACAAAGGCGCGAGAGCTAAGGCGCGGAACTTCTTCAACAGGGCCTCTACATGACCCTTCACGGCCGCGGCAGCAGCCGCACACCGCTCGTCATCCATAGGCTCCAGCAGCTCGTCAAGACGAGCAGCGGGATCGCGAAGATGGAGGTGGCTGAAGACACGCGTCAGCGCAGCCGAGGGAAGAACGCGGGCTTCTTCCTCGGCCATGGGACCGATGCCGCTCACAATCTCCTCGAGCGCGTCAACCAAGTAGGGAAGCAGCTGGGCGGGGCCGTCCTCTTCGGTGGTCAGCGGCCTCTCCAAACCCTTCTCGTACAGTGCCTTCAGTGCCACGCGGGAGCTCTCCTCAAGAAGCGTGAAGGCTGCGCGGTCCTCGGCCAGGACATTCGCCTTGGCGTCAAGACTGGCTTTCTCCGCCTCCACCTTCCGCTCCAGCTCCTCCAGCCGGCTGCGTTCTGCGGCCTGCGCCTTCGCCAACTCTCCCAGCTCGGCGTCGCGATCCTTGATGGCGTCCTCCCGGGCCTTATTCTTCTCCTCCTTCGCCTCGCGGCCGCGAGCCTCTTCCGCACGCTTGTTGCGCAGGGCCTTCAGCTCGGCCTCCAGCCCCCGGCAGCGATCCTGGGTGGCTTCGGCATCCTTCAGCGCCACTTCACGAGCAGCTGCAGCTTGGGCGGTGGCCTGCTTCTCCTTCTCGGAGGCCGCAGCGGCCCGGCTCAACATCGCTCGAACAGACACGTCGGAATGAAGCCAGCCAGAGACCAGCTCCAGGCGCCCGGCTACCAGGTTGGAGTCGGCACCTTGGAGATCTTCTCGCAGCTGAGCCATCTCCAGAAGGGCGCGCTCCAAGACATCACGGGAGGCAGAAGGACCTGGAATCAGCGGCGCAGTGGGAGAAGAAGGAGGAGGTATCGTCACCACAGCCTCGGAGGCTGGGGGCTCCTGAGCCTTGGAGATCTCAGCGGCCGAGCCGGACACCGGTGCCTCAGGAGCCAGCGGGGCCACGGGGGCTGACTCCTCCTGAGGGTTCTTCCCCGGGCCTCGTGAGGACGACCGAGCCGGAGAGACATGCGCGCCAACGCTGCCCTTCTCTACGGAGGGAGATGCAGCCGGAGCAGGCGGGTTGGTCCCGAGCGGCACCGTCGCCTCCTCCTTCCTCTTCTTCGCCGCAAGCGTCGGCCTGATCGTGCAACCGGGAAGCGTCAAGGTCGAGCAGCAGAAGCAAGAATGAAACAAGGCAAGAGCACTTACTGGTCCACCGCGGTGTAGTCCACCTTCCTCTTGCTAAGCTTGAAGCCCGAGAGCCTCCCAGCCTGGAGCGCGGGCGCACAGACTCCAGGAGCAATAGAAGGAGCAGCAAATGGGCCGGAAGCCTCTCCAGGCGGCGTCGGGACGGAAGCAACATCTCGGGAGATCAGCGCTGACTGGTCCCTCATCGGGATCACGGGTGGCTCTCCCTTCTCCTTGCGGGCGTCGGTCTCATCGTCATCTGGCAGGGTGCGGAGGATGTCGTCCTTGCTTAAGGGGGAGGTCTCCCCCATCCCTTCAGGGGTCACCTCTGAGTCATGCTCCTCGTCCTCCTCCTCTTCCTCCCCGCGAGACTCATCGGAAGACAGCTCCACCGGCGTCAGCGCCGCAGGGGCCCCGGTGGGCGCCAACGGCACCAGCCCGCGCCCGTCAAAGGTCGGCCTGGCGGCCGCGACCTGCGCCCAGTCCTTGCAGCGGAACAAGGGAACGAAGACGCTCGACGGGTACTCTTGGTCATCCCCAACCAGGAGGCGGAGAGCCACAACCAGCTCACCGTCAGGCAAGGCTTCCGATCTCAGGCGAACCTTGTCCTCTTCGTCCCCAAGCCTCCACAAGGGACACGTACACGCCTGGAGCGGGGCCACATGCAGCATCAGGAATTCCCTCAGGAGCATGGCCCCTGTCACCTTTGCCGCCTTCGCGTTGCCCGACTTCAGGTTGGTGTTCATCTGCTCCAGCACCGACGCCGCCCGCTCATCAGTGAGCTTCGTGCAAGACCACCCCTTGTCAGACTGGGGCATCTCCGTTGGCAGCACCAAGCATGGGTGGACGCACTTGGCGTCCATCATGACCCACTTGCTCCTGAAGCCGTCGGCCTTCTTCCCAGCCTTCGAGATCGAGTTGGCCTTGCCAGCCGCGATGAAGTTGGCACACCCCGAGGTGCGACCCTCGTTGATGCGGAGGAAGAAGAAGTGGCGCAGCAGAGCCACGAACGGCATCATGCTAAGATACGCATCATAGTAGAAGGCGAAGATCGACAGGAGAAGGATAGAGTTGGGATGAAGATGCAGCGCCTGCAGCCCGTAGTGGCCAAGAACCTCATAGAAGAAGTCAGAGAAGGGGGGAACCAGCCCCACGACGATGCTTCTCATGAAGAAGGGGAAGAAGGTGCTTCCCTCAGGCTCCGGCACGGCAGAGCCAGCCCGGAGCTCAGTCTTCCCCCTCTCATTGCTTTCCCCCACCGTCAGCAGGCGCGTGGCGGCGAGGTTCTTCTCCGAGACGTTGGGCACGTCGAGGGTTGGCTCGTACCAAGCCGGCGACAAGGCAGGCTTGACCTTCCGGGGCGCCATTGGTCACTGATGCGGAAGGGGATGGGAGCAGATCTGGAGATTTCGGAAGCAAGGAGCAAGAAAGGGGATCTGGAGCAAGGTGGAAGGGAGTAATGAAGGGAAGCGCTGTCTACGCCAGTCTTTTGACAGTCGGGCAGTTGCCGAGGTAGCATGGGGAAGCGGAGACGCCCACGTCCAATCAACCGCCACGTGTCGACCAAGGCCGCAGGCTACTGGGGCTGGCGGCGCTCCTCACTTGCCCTTTGGCTTCGCCTCGAAGCCAAGTCCAAGCGCGCGTTGGGCCCGGGGGCTACTGTCGGCGTTCTAGGAACGGGGGTCCCTAGACTTGCCTGCCTGCGGCCCACGGCGTGGCTCTGCAAGTGGGCCCATAAGCCCATCTTCACCAGCAAGCACTCTAGACCCTCGCGAGGGGCCAAGCCTCGCAAGGCGGACGACGCAAGACCTCCTCGGGAGTGGCCTCACCAGGCTGGCTCACGAGGGCCGGAGAGATCAAGGCAAGGCAAACCTCGCGAGGTTCTCATGACGTGAGCCATGACGATCAAGGCCAGGCGGGCGCCAGGCGTGCACAGTGTCCTTGCTTCCTCTTTGGTGCTAAGGAGGCAAGTGCAGGCAAGGAGTACCGAGGCGTCAAGCAAAGGCTTCCATATCGGTGCAACGAGACCAAGACCCGCAGGACGGCAGGACGGAGGTCACCGTGGAGCCCAAGACGGCGTCACCACTAGCGCCTTTGGCAGGCGAAGACTACTTTTGTCAGGATAAGCTGTACTAGCTGTCCCCTTTCAAATTGGCCGTTGTGGCATTCCTTCCCGCTTGATATTTGGGAAGAGGACCAGGGCCTCTATAAATAGGACTAGCCACCTCCATAGCAGGGGATCGAGATCTTGACCAACTGGAAAAGCACAAAAACACCTCTCCTTAGGAGGCTGTTCTTCCCCTTGTACTGTTCATCCTCAGCCCAAGAGGCAATCCACCACCACCACACTGGAGTAGGGTATTACACCACAACGGTGGCCCGAACCAGTATAAATCTTGTTTCTTTGTGTTCTTTGGGTTCGGCGAGCTAGTCCACGAGATCGTGGAGCGCGAGAGCTTGGGAGAGGAGAGATATTTGTGCACACCCCAGTGTTCGAACCTCAAGGGTTTTTCCGGAACCCGAAATCTGACATAAGCTAACATACTTTCTCTTCTTGGATCATATGCACTTATGATTGGAACTCTAGAAAACATCCGTAACTACTAAAGATCATTAAGGTAAAACCCAACCATAGCATTAAAGTACCAAGTCCTCTTTATTCCCATACGCCATAACCCACTTATCCGTGTTTGTGTTTCTATCACTCACGCAACACAGACAAGAAGCAAACCATGAACATATTGCAAACCCTACAGCGGGGATCCCTCACACTTGCGCGACACAGAGAGCACCATAGGACAACATCAATAATAAAACATGCAACTCGAACCAATCACGATGATCAATGAACCCATAGGACAAAACAGATCTACTCAAACATCATAGGATAGCCATACATCATTGGGAAATAATGTAGTTAGTCATCAGGTTAAGTAAGGGTTCGCATGCTATCAGTAAAATATGTTGATGAAAAATAAGCACATTGCAGATTCATCAGATTAATTGAAGCCACACGGAAAACCCATTTACCCGAACCAAGCATGATTAAGAACTAGGAAATATAGCACTTGTATATGTTTCTCATGTATTAAGTGCAGCCAAATTCGATTTATTCCTCACATGCACAACAATACAAAATTCTAACCACGACAATTGGACATCGCATTGCAGAATTGAACCAAGCAGTTAACTAAACACCACAACAAATGAACCAAACATTAACTGAGCACCACATTGCACAATATAACATTGGACCAAGCAGTTAACTAAACACCACAACAAATGAACCAAACATTAACTGCGCACCACATTGCACAATATAACATACTCCTAATAGAAGATCAGAGAGTTAACCAAACAGTTAACTACAGCCAATTGTAGCAATTGTATTTGTTTCTCATGTATTTACTACAGCCAAATTCAATTTATTCCTCACATGGTATACAATAACAGAATGCACCCACAATTTTGTAAAGATAAATTCGATTTATTTCTCACATGGAAGACAAAACAAAAATTGCAGCCTGAAGAATTGAACATCAAATTTGCAGAATTGAACCAAACAGTTAACTGAAGACGACAACTAATTAACAAAACAATTAATAAGTGAGCACCACACTGCACGACATATAGAACATATACACTAGAGCAACAGATTGCATGGTGAAATTAGATAGCACAATTCACTAGATTTTGTGAAGGAAAGGCAGGAGCAGCACACGCAACGGGTAAACCGAGCATGCTTAACCGGCGTAGCTAGCAATTGGCAAGGTGCTCCTCCAAGATCTGGGGGTCGGCACGAATGGCAGCCATCGCGACCTCATTCACGCGTGCGACCGTGATTTGCTTCTCTGCTGCCAAATGCTCCTTGAGGTCCTGGCTATACTGCGTGCACCATGGCTTAGGCCGGCGCTTATTTGGTGGAGGGGTCGGTGATTTGGGTGGAAGGTGTCGCGCTCGCGCCGACGGTCGGGGCATGTGGGATGTGGAAGGAGGAGGAGGATGGGGGTCGGGTATGGATTACCTGCCTGGATAGAGGAGGCCGAGCAGCGTGAAGGAGGGTCACTGGCGAGGAGGCAGCGGCGCTACAAGCAAGGAGTAAAGGTTTCAACTTGGAAAGGAAGGCGAAAAGAGGGGAAACGTGGCTTTTGGTAAGGGGGAGGGGGCGGGGAGGTAGATATTTCCACAGTAGCCGAAAATTTGGAATCACTTCAGCCAAAAAACTGGCGCGCAAAGTGTCATCAGACACGGTCCCTTATTCAGAACTGTGTACGATATGTGGACATCACGAACGATTCAGATAGCTTAACCTGTGTGTGATGAGTTTGAACGTCAAGAGTTTTGGTTCTAATTTCCATGGTTACAGTGGTCATCCACGTCATTGCATAATTTGGGTACACAAAGGAGACTACAGCACACCCACACTTCTTAATCGAGCAAGTTCAGCAATTAAACAGAGCTAGCTGACCCAAACATTACTCTAACAAATTAAAGATCGGCGCTCTTAATTAAACAAAACATAGAGTACTACTACGGCTGGTGCTCGTCGATCTTCGCCGCCGCCTCCATGTCTAGCTCGCGCCCGACGGTCTCCTGGGGAAGGGGCTCCATGGCATCCATCACACCATACTCGGCAAGCATCTCGCCACCGTGTCTGCCATCTCTTTGGAAAAGGCCGCCACGACCTGGGCATGGGCGGACGCGATCTGGGCATGGATGGGATCCGTCGTTGCAAGGTATGCGGTGGAGGAACGGACGGCTGCTCGAACGCTCTCGGCGATTGCCAGCTCTTTGGCCGTGGGTTGCCGACCGTTGTCGGAGAAGCTTCGTTCGATTTGTGTGGTGACCGCCAGGAGCTGGGCGTGGGCGGCCTCAACATGGTCGTGGGCGGCCTCCATCAGGGCTAAGGCCGGCGCTGCGGAACTGACAGCTGTTGTGCCGCTCTCGCCAGTAGCTATCCCTGAGGCAGATGTTGCTGCCGCCACCTGAGAAGCAACAGCGGCCGTTTGGGCTGCCTTTGCCGCCCGATCGCAAATTGCGGCCGCGCTCATGCACCTTGTTAGCACGCGCATGGCGGCTGCGACCGCGTTCTCGCCGGAGTGGGCCACCAAAGTTGCCCTCACGACGCGGGTCCACGTGCCCATCTTTCACCGGCGATGATTGAACAGTGAAATGATATTTGGGGAGCGAGCTAGTGTGCTTGAGACGCCGGCTGTGGACTGCAGCTGCTACCTCTTGAGCACTGCATTGGTTTTCCCTTGAAGAGGAAAGGGTGATGCAGTAAAGCAGCATAAGTATTTCCCTCAGTTTTTGATAACCAAGGTATCAATCCAGTAGGAGGCCACGCACGAGTCCCTCGCACCTACACAAACAAATAAATCCTCGCAACCAACGCAATAAAGGGGTTGTCAATCCCTTCACGGTCACTTACGAGAGTGAGATCTGATAGATATGATAAGATAATATTTTTGGTATTTTTATGATAAAGATGCAAAGTAAAATAAAAGGCAATAAAAATAGCTAAGTGTTGGAAGATTAATATGATGGAAGATAGACCCGGGGCCATAGGTTTCACTAGTGGCTTCTCTCGAGAGCATAAGTATTATGGCGGGTGAACAAATTACTATTGAGAAATTGACAGAATTGAGCATAGTTATGAGAATATCTAGGTATGATCATGTATATAGGCATCACGTCCGCGACAAGTAGACCGACTCCTGCCTGCATCTACTACTATTACTCCACACATCGACCGCTATCCAACATGCATCTAGAGTATTAAGTTCATAAGAACAGAGTAACGCTTTAAGTAAGATGACATGATGTAGAGGGATAAACTCATGCAATATGATATAAACCCCATCTTGTTATCCTTGATGGCAACAATACAATACGTGCCTTGTTGCCCCTACTGTCACTGGGAAAGGACACCGCAAGATTGAACCCAAAGCTAAGCACTTCTCCTATTGCAAGAAAGATCAATCTAGTAGGCCAAACCAAACTGATAATTCAAAGAGACTTGCAAAGATAACCAATCATACATAAAAGAATTCAGAGAAGATTCAAATATTGTTCATAGATAAACTTGATCATAAACCCACAATTCATCGATCTCAACAAACACACCGCAAAAGAAGATTACATCGAATAGATCTCCATGAGAATCTTCGAGAACTTTGTATTGAGATCCAAAGAGAGAAGAAGCCATCTAGCTAATAACTATGGACCCGAAGGTCTGAGGTAAACTACTCACACATCATCAGAGAGGCTATGGTGTTGATGTAGAAGCCCTCCGTGATCGATGCCCCCTTCGGTGGAGCTCCGGAAAAGGCCCCAAGATGGGATCTCACGGGTACAGAAGGTTGCGGCGGTGGAATTAGGTTTTTGGCTCCGTATCTGGTAGTTTGGGGGTACGTAGGTATATATAGGAGGAAGAAGTGTGTCGGTGGAGCAACATGGGGCCCACGAGGGTGGAGGGCGCGCCTGGGGGTGGGGTAGGCGCGCCCCCTACCTTGTGCCTTCCTGGTTGATGTCTTGACGTAGGGTCCAAGTCCTCTGGATCACGTTCGTTCTGAAAATCACGTCCCCGAAGGTTTCATTCCGTTTGGACTCCGTTTGACATTCTTTTTCTGCGAAACTCTGAAATAGGCAAAAAACAGCAAAATCTGGGCTGGGCCTCCGGTTAATAGGTTAGTCCCAAAAATAATATAAAAGTGTATAATAAAGCCCATTAATGTCCAAAACAGAATATAATATAGCATGGAACAATAAAAAATTATAGATACGTTGGAGACGTATCAAGCATCCCCAAGCTTAATTCCTGCTCGTCCTCGAGTAGGTAAATGATAAAAACAGAATTTTTGATGTGGAATGCTACTTGGCATAATTTCAATGTAATTCTCTTAATTGTGGTATGAATATTCAGATCCGAAAGATTCAAGATAAAAGTTTAATATTGACATAAAAGTAATAATACTTCAAGCATACTAACTAAGCAATTATGTCCTCTCAAAATAACATGGCCAAAGAAAGTTCATCCCTACAAAATCATATAGTTTAGTCATGCTCCATTTTCGTCACACAAGAATGATCTCATCATGCACAACACCGATGACAAGCCAAACAATTGTTTCATACTTTAGTAATCTCATAGTTATTCAACCTTCACGCAATACATGAGCGTGAGCCATGGATATAACACTATGGGTGGAATAGAATATAATGATGGGGGTTATGTGGAGAAGACAAAAAAGGAGAAAGTCTCACATCAACGTGGCTAATCAATTAGCTGTGGAGATGCCCATCGATTGATGTTAATGCAAGGAGTAGGGATTGCCATGCAACGGGTGCACTAGAGCTATAAATGCATGAAAGCTCAACAAAAGAAACTAAGTGGGTGTGCATCCAACTTGCTTGCTCACGAAGACCTAGGGCATTTGAGGAAGCCCATTGTTGGAATATACAAGCCAAGTTCTATAATGAAAAATTCCCACTATTATATGAAAGTGACAAAACAAGAGACTCTCTATCATGAAGATCATGGTGCTACTTTGAAGCACAAGTGTGGAAAAAGGATAGTAGCATTGTCCCTTTTTTTTGGCCTTCTCTTTTTTATTTGGCCTTTCTCTCTTTTTTTTATTGGGACAATGCTCTATGAATGATGATCATCACACTTCTATTTATTTAGAACTCAATGATTACAACTCGATACTAGAACAAAGTATGACTCTATATGAATGCCTCCGGCGGTATACCGGGATAGCAATGAATCAAGAGTGACATGTATGAAAAAATTATGAACGGTGGCTTTGCCACAAATACGATGTCAACTACATGGTCATGCAAAGCAATATGACAATGATGAACGTGTCATGATAAACGGAACGGTGGAAAGTTGCATGGCAATATATCTCGGAATGGCTATGGAAATGCCATAATAGGTAGGTATGGTGGCTGTTTTGAGGAGGATATAAGGAGGTTTATGTGTGAAAGAGCGTATCATATCACGGGGTTTGGATGCACCGGCGAAGTTTGCACCAACTCTCAATGTGAGAAATGGCAATGCACGGTACCGAACTGGCTAGCAATGATGGAAGGGTAAGAGTGCGTATAATCCATGGACTCAACATTAGTCATAAAGAACTCACATACTTATTGCAAAAATCTACAAGTCATAAAAAACAAAGCACTACGCGCATGCTCCTAGGGGGATAGATTGGTAGGAAAAGACCATCGCTCATCCCCGACCGCCACTCATAAGGAGGACAATCAAAGAACACCTCATGTTTCAAATTTGATACATAACGTTTACCATACGTGCATGCTACGGGACCTGCAAACTTCAACACAAGTATTTCTCAAATTCACAACTACTCAACTAGCACAACTTTAATATCACTACCTCCATATCTCAAAACAATCATCAAGCATCAAACTTCTCTTAGCATTCAGCACACTCATAAGAAAGTTTTTTACTAGTCTTGAATACCTAACATATTAGGATTAATTTCCCAATTGAAGCAAATTACCATGCTGTTTAGGACTCTCAAAATAATATAAGTGAAGCATGAGAGAATAATAGTTTCTATAAAACAAAACCACCGCCATGCTCTAAAAGATATAAGTGAAGCACTAGAGCAAAAACTATATAGCTCAAAAGATATAAGTGAAGCGCATAGAGTATTCTAATAAATTCCGAATCATGTGTGTCTCTCTCAAGAGGTGTGTACAGCAAAGATGATTGTGGTAAACTAAAAAGCAAATACTCAAATCATACAAGACGCTCCAGGCAAAACACATATCATGTGGTGAATAAAAATATAGCTCCAAGTAAAGTTACCGATGGAAGTAGACGAAAGAGGGGATGCCTTCCGGGGCATCCCCAAGCTTTGGCTTTTTGGTGTCCTTAGATTATCTTGGGGTGCCATGGGCATCCCCAAGCTTAGGCTCTTTCCACTCCTTGTTCCTTAATCCATCAAATCTTTTACCCAAAACTTGAAAACTTCACAACACAAAACTTAGCAAAAAATCTCGTGAGCTCCGTTAGCGAAAGAAAACAAAACACCACTTCAAGGTACTGTAATGAACTCATTATTTATTTATATTGGTGTTAAACCTACTGTATTCCAACTTCTCTATGGTTTATAAACTATTTTACTAGCCATAGATTCATCAAAATAAGCAAACAACACACGAAAAACAGAATCTGTCAAAAACAGAACAGTCTGTAGTAATCTGTAACTAACGCAAACTTCTGGAACTCAAAAAATTCAGACAAAATAGGACGACCTAGATAATTTGTTTATTGATCAGCAGAAATTGGAATCAATATTTTATCACGTTCGGGTGATTTTTAACAATTATTTTCGTGAACAGAAAGTTTCTGGAATTTTCAGCAAGATCAAATAACTATCATCTAAGAAGATCCTATAGGTTTAACTTGGCACAAACATTAATTAAAACATAAAAACAAATCTAACCAGAGGATATATCAAATATTTATTCCTAAACAGAAGCAAAAATTAAAAAAAAACTAAAAAGAAAATTGGGTTGCCTCCCAACAAGCGCTATCGTTTAACGCCCCTAGCTAGGCATAGATAATTTTAATGATGCTCGCATGAGAGACAAGAATTGAAGCACAAAGAGAGCATCAAATAGCATGTGACAAACACATCTAAGTCTAACATACTTCCTATGCATAGGCATTTTATAAGCAAACAAATTATCAAGACAAGCAAAAACTAGCATATGAAAGGAAGAAGAAAGAGATGGTAGCAATCTCAACATGACGAGAGGTAATTTAATAACATGAAAATTTCTACAACCATATTTTCCTCTCTCATAATAATTACAGGTAGGATCATAAGAAAATTCAACAATATAGCTATCATATAAAATATTTTCAACACGATCCACATGCATGCAAAGTTGACACTCTTCCGAAATAGTGGGATTATGTAGCGACCAGACCTCAAATGGCCTGTGCTGCTGTGCACCAGTGTCATCCCTGGATCAGTAATGCTGACACGCACAGTACAAATGGAGGATTTATAACAGAGTAGCAATCACACACTTTTTACATCGAATATCTCCGAAGAGATTAAGTATAATAAACATGGCTTAAGGCCATCTAAAAACGATAACAACGGAAGACTTGGAAGATAAGTGAGTCCATCAACTCCAGCGGCATCACTGAGTATAAGACCACGACCTAAGGCACCTTACTCGTCGTCTGAAAAGTCTGCAACATGAAACATTGCAGCCCAAAAACGGGTCAGCACATAGAATATGCTGGCAAAGCAACACATAGAGAGCAATGAACAATGATAAGGCTATACTATATGCATATATGGCTGGTGGAAAGGCTCTATGGTTACAGTTTTTGCGAAAAGCCAATTTTATCCTACTTCAAAAGGAATAAATTTTATTTAACTATCTTGGTGGTTGAAACATTGAGAAGGTACCTCCAACTCAATCCCAATTAAGTAACATCATTAACCCAACAAAATTAATTATAAGTATCACGGTGATGAGATTCAAATGATAATCCAGGTACTAGATACTCAAGTTGTCCATAACCGGGGACACGGCTAATCATGATCAGTTTGTACACTCTGCAGAGGTTTGTGCACTTTTCCCACAAGACTCGATCGCCTCCGCTTGATTCTCGCACTGCATGATGTTTGAGAAACGGATGACCGAGACACAGTCTTTCAGAAACAGTCACTCTCTACTCTGGATGGACCGGTACACCTACTTTCCCCTACATCTGCTAGTCCACCTCTTCAGGAGATCCTGTAACCTACTCAGCTATGCTAGAGCCCATAATAGCTTGCGGCTGCACATGGAAGTTTCTAGCATGAATAATCTTATGATCCCTTTAAGCCTGGGTGGCGGACCTTATACATACAGACAACACTGGGTTCTCCAGGTGCCTCAATCCACCCAGATGTGAGTTTTAGTTGCCACCTTAAGTTGAACCATTATTAAACACTCACAACAGTCATGAATATCTCTCAAACCCAAACCACGTCTACGCATAGCATGGCAATAATAAAAGCAACGTAGAAGTAACTCCCAAGGGTTTGATAGTAAACAGGTAATAGGTACTACCTCAACTACATCCCAATACCCACAGTTTAATTAGATCCTAATCATGCAATGTGTTTGGGAAAATAGATCTAATGCAATAAAACTGGGTATGAACGGGGTATGATCAAAGTGTTACTTGCCTTGCTGATGATCCGCAAAACCTAGCGAGTCGAAGTAACAAGCGGCACACTCCGGGTATTCTATCGCAAACAAACAAGCATACAATCAGTACTCAGCTAATGCACAGGTAAAACTCGAATGAAAGATCCAACCAGAAAGTTCAACTTAAGAACTCCGGTTTGCAAAAAGAATCAACTCGAAAGAAGCAACGAAAGTCAAACGGCGGAAGAAAGAAACTTCGTTTGCTAATCTGGATCTAGGTCAAATTTTACTATAGCAAAAACTTGTTTGAGTAGGTTAAACGGAAAGAGAATTTCGAGACGAAACTCTAGGCGCTTGAATCACCTGATTCCGATAAATGAGCGAAAAGTTAAACAGATTCGAAGTTTCGATCAGAAATCGAACCTGAGAAAATAACGAGAAAATCCGTCGAAAAAGAAAAACGGACGAACGGTTAAATAACGGACGTTCGTTAACAGAGAAAAACCGACGAACGCGTTCGTTAAAATGAACGGTTCGGTGAACGCTCGCAAAGTAATAAAACCGGAAAAAACCAATCTAGAGTTTTTTTTAAACAAAAGTTTTTTTTTTAGAAAAACCGGTCAACACGAATGGCAGTACCTCGACGGGGCTCGCTCCGGCGAGGGGCTCCGGTGGGCGGGGTTGGCGGCGGGGCAGCGGGGCTCGGGCGGCGGCTCCGACGGGCGAGGGTGCGGGGCTCCGGCGCTCCCGGCGGCGAGGGGCGAGGTGAACGGCGGGCGGCGGCGGGCGGCTAGATGCGGGGCGGCGGCGGCGGCTCCGGCGATGGTGGCGGTGAAAACGGAGGGGGGGCTATATATAGGTAGGAGGGGGGCTAGAGGGCTTGGGGAAGGGGCAAAGCCCGAGGCGGCGGTGGCTTCGTGCTCCCGGCGGACTCCGGCGGCGTGGGGAAGAAGGAGAGCACGGGCGGGCCGGCCTGGCTTCGGCTGGGCCTCGGCCCAGTCGGGCAAGCGCATATATATATATATTTTTAAAATATGTTCCGCGGAAAATATTGCGTAGAAAAATAAATAAAAATCAGAAAAATACGAGATAAATTTTTCCCGTCTAGTTAGAAAATCTAGAATAGGGTGAACATTTTTAAAATCAAAAATAAATATTTTGAAAACATGCATATTTTTAAATGCAATAAAAATTGCAAATAAATTCCAATAAATTCCAAATAATGTTTTTAACATTTTTCCTCCAGTATTTCAATGTTTTTGGAGAAGTCATATTTTCTCCTCTCGTTTATTTTAAAATGAAATATTCTTCCGGAGAGAAAAATAATCAAAAACCAAAATCCTCGTTGGAAAATCAAATAAGAAAATTCAAGAAAATCCCCAACTCTCTTCGAGGGTCCTTGAGTTGCTTAGGATTTATCGAGGATTTGTCAAAATGCACAAAACATGATATGCAAATGATGATCTATGTATAACATTCCAAATTGAATATTTGGGATGTTACAAACCTACCCCCCTTAAGATGAATCTCGCCCTCGAGATTCGGGTTGGCTAGAAAACAGGTGGGAGTGGTTTTTTCGTAGATCTTCTCTCGCTCCCAGGTGGCCTCATCTTCGGTGTGGTGACTCCACTGAACTTTGCAAAACTTGATAACCTTGCTGCGGGTAACTCGGCTGGCATACTCGAGAATCTTAACTGGCTTCTCCTCATAGGTCAAATCACTTTCCAACTGAATCGCTTCCAGTGGCACAGTATCTCTCAGTGGTATCTCAGCCATCTCTGCGTGGCACTTCTTCAACTGCGAAACGTGAAATACATCATGTACTTCAGACAATCCTTCGGGCAATTCCAGCTTGTAAGCAACTTCTCCCATACGTTCCAACACTCTGTATGGTCCAATAAAACGGGGTGCTAACTTTCCCTTAACTCCAAAGCGCTTCACTCCTCGAAGTGGTGATACTCGAAGATAGACTCTGTCTCCGATTTCGTGAACTGTCTCCTTGCGTTTAGAATCAGCATAACTCTTCTGCCTGGACTGGGCTACCTTGAGCCTATCGCGAATCAACTTCACTTTCTGTTCAGACTCCTTAATCAAATCTGGTCCAAACAACTGACGGTCTCCAACTTCGTCCCATAACAACAGCGTTCTACACCTCCTTCCGTACAAAGCTTCGAAAGGGGCCATCTTCAAACTGGTTTGATAACTGTTGTTATACGAAAACTCTGCATATGGCAAATTGTCGTCCCAACTTGATCCATAATCTAGCGCACAAGCTCTCAACATGTCCTCCAAAATCTGGTTGACTCTCTCGGTCTGTCCATCTGTCTGCGGGTGAAATGCTGTACTAAATTCCAGCCTGGTTCCCAATGTTTCATGTAACTGCTTCCAAAACTTCGATGTAAATTGGGTTCCTCTGTCTGATACAATGGTCCTCGGAACTCCATGCAAACATACTATCCTGGTCATGTATATCTTTGCCAACTTAGCACTGGTGTAAGTGGTCTTCACTGGAATGAAATGAGCCACTTTCGTCAAACGGTCGACTACAACCCATATCGAGTCATAGCCTGAACGGGTCCTGGGTAATCCTGTGATAAAATCCATGCCTATTTTATCCCACTTCCATTCGGGTATCGGCAATGGTTGTAACAATCCTGCTGGCTTCTGATGCTCTGCCTTCACTCTCTGACATACATCACAAACTGCTACAAACTCCGCAATGTCCTTCTTCATTCCGGTCCACCAGAAAGTATTCTTCAAATCCAAATACATCTTGGTATTCCCTGGGTGAATCGAGTACGGTGAATCATGGGCTTCTTGCAAAATCAACTTCCTGATCTCCGGATCATTTGGCACATATACGCGGTCCTCGAACCATAAGGTATCGTGCTCATCCTCACGAAATCCCTTGGCTTTACCTTTGCTCATCTTCTCCTTTATCTCTTCAATCTCCTTGTCTGACTTCTGAGCTTCTCTAATCCTTTCCATCAAGGTAGACTGAATCTCCAATGTCGCTAAATAGCCTCTTGGGACTATTTCCAAACATAACTCACGTATGTCCTCGGCTAACTCCTGAGGTAACTCTCCTGTCATGAGGGTGTTGACATGACTCTTGTGGCTCAACGCGTCTGCTACTACGTTAGCCTTTCCAGGGTGATAATGCAATCTCATATCATAGTCTTTAATGAGCTCCAACCATCTCCTCTGTCTGAGGTTTAACTCCTTCTGCGTGAAAATGTACTTCAAACTCTTGTGATCCGTGTACACCTCACAATGGTTTTCGATGAGAAAATGTCTCCATGTCTTCAATGCATGCACCACGGCTGCTAATTCCAAATCGTGCGTAGCATAATTCTTCTCATGGGGTTTAAGTTGTCGTGAAGCATACGAAACAACTCTTCCTTCCTGCATAAGCACTGCTCCAAGTCCTCGACGAGAAGCGTCGCAATAAACTTCATAATCCTTGCGTTGATCTGGCAGAATCAACACTGGTGATGTAACCAATCGTTTCTTCAACTCCTGGAAACTAGCTTCACATTCCTCAGTCCAATTGAATTTGGTGTCCTTCTTCAATAGCTCAGTCATGGGCTTAGCAATCCTTGAGAAATTCTCGATAAATCTCCGGTAGTATCCTGCAAGTCCAAGAAAACTCCGGATTTCTCCAACTGTAGTGGGTGATTCCCAACTGGTCACTGTGTCAACCTTGGCAAGGTCTACTGCTATTCCTTCTCCAGAAATAACATGTCCAAGGAATCCAACTTCCTTCAACAAAAACTCACATTTGCTGAACTTGGCATATAATTGATGTTCTATGAGCTTCTCAAGCACCAATCGTAGATGCTCCTCATGCTCTTCTTCATCCTTGGAAAATATTAAAATATCATCAATGAACACCACGACGAACTTATCCAAAAACTCCATAAACACTTTGTTCATCAGGTTCATGAAATAGGCCGGTGCGTTAGTCAATCCAAATGACATAACGGTATACTCATACAATCCATATCTGGTGGTAAATGCCGTCTTGGGTATATCCTGCTCTCGAATCTTTAACTGATGGTATCCTGATCGTAGATCGATCTTGGAAAATACTTTAGCTCCTTGCAGGCGGTCAAACAAATCATTGATCATCGGCAGTGGGTACTTGTTTTTGATGGTCACTTCATTCAATCCTCGGTAATCAACAACCATCCTTAGTGATCCATCTTTCTTCTCTACTAGAAGTACTGGTGATCCCCAAGGTGACGAGCTTGGGCGTATATAGCCTTTATCCAGTAACTCCTTGATCTGCTTCTTAATTTCCTCCAAATCCTTTGCGGGCATCCTGTACGGTCTCTTAGATATTGGCCCTGTGCCTGGCAAAAGTTCAATCAAGAACTCAATGTCTCTATCTGGTGGCATGCCTGGCAGCTCTTCTGGAAATACATCCGGGTACTCTTCCACCACTGGTACTTCCTCCTGTACAACTCCTGATAAGGAATTCACTTGAGTCCTCTTCGGCATATGCCGGGATACATACTTGATCCTTTTTCCTTCCGGGGTGGTAAGCAAAATAGTCTTGCTGGCACAATCAATGTTTCCTCCATACAACGATAGCCAATCCATTCCCAAAATCACATCCAAACCTTGCGATTCCAAAACAATGAGGTCTGTGGGGAAAACATGCCTTCCAATGGCCAACGGTATCTTAAAACATCCTTGGGTGGCCATATACTCCGCTCCTGGCGAGGTTACTAACATGGGGCTTTTGAGAACTTGGGTGGACATCTTAAACTTGTTTACGAATCCCCTTGATATGTATGAATGCGATGCACCAGTATTGAAAAGAACAGTTGCAGTAAATGACTTAACCAAAAACTTACCTATTACTGCATCAGGCTGAGCTTCAATCTCCTCCACGCTCACGTGGTTCACATGTCCTTTGTTGAACGGGTTCGGCTTCTTCCCAGAGCTTCCATTTCCATTTCCATTTTGGGCTTCGGGACAATCGGTAGCGTAATGTCCCATCTTCTGGCACTTGAAACAGGTAATGTGACTTAGATCTCTCTTGGTTGGGGTAGATGGGTTGGTGCGGTTCTGTCCGTTTCCTCCTCCATTCCCATTACCATTCTTGGAGCCATTATGGTTGTGCGAACTACCTCCTCCATGGGTATGCTGAAACTGTCCTCCCGGCTTCGGGGTAAATCGTGGCTTCTGCTGGGCTCCAGAATTGTACTTCCCTTGTCCATACTTCCTCTTGCGGTTTTCAATCTGCTGGTGCTTCCCTTCAATCATGAGAGCTCTATCTACCAGCTCCTGGTAGTTGTTGAAAGTTGCTACCATCAACTGCATACTCAGCTCATCATTCAATCCTTCCAAAAACTTCTCCTGCTTGGCAGCATCCGTAGCAACGTCATCTGGTGCATAACGTGCTAACTTACTGAATTCCTCCACATACTGGCCTACGGTGCGTCCTCCTTGGCGTAGGTTGCAAAACTCACGCTTCTTCATAGCCATAGCTCCTGCCGAAACATGAGCTGTACGGAAAGCTTGCTGAAACTGGTCCCATGTGACAGTGTCAATAGGGTGGGTGGCGGTATAATTCTCCCACCATGATGCTGCGGGTCCATCAAGCTGATGTGCGGCAAAACGCACTCTTTCCGCATCTGTGCATCCTGCAGTGGTCAACTCCCTTCCAACTTTGCGGAGCCAATCATCTGCAACAATCGGCTCGGTGCTACTGGAAAACACCAGCGGGTTTAGCCTTAAGAAACGGGCTAAGTGATCAACAGGTGGTGGTGGCGGTGGGTTGTTGTTGTTGTTGTTGCCTTGGTTCTGAACTAACACTTGCATCAAGGCATTCTGTTGTTGAATCAACTGGGTGATTTTTGGCGGGAAAACAAATCCGGTGTCGCGTCTCGGAGGCATCTGATAGGTTTAGAAAAGATGAGAATTAAGAATAGAATGAGGTCTAGAGAGAAAACACTACCCATATGCTCATGAGACAAATTCAATCAATATCACTCAATCAATTCAAACAAGGCAAAACAATCGATCTAACTAGCGTTACAAAGTTCTTGAGCTATACTACTAAATGGGGGAAAACTACTACTGATATGGTAGTCTACTAAAAATTCTGATCCGTTGAAGACTCCATGATGTCTGCTCCAGCTTCATCAATCCATTCGCCTTCACTTGGTTCCGAGTCGGTGTCGTCGATGATGATGTAGTTTTCCGGACAAGTGCATTCGTCGACTTCTGCTTTTGGCACTGGATTTCCCACGAATGATCCAATCTTATTCTCCAAGTCGTCAATCTTCCCGACTAGTGCGTTGATTTCTTCCAAATAGTCTTCGCGGGTAGCCTTGAGTTCTTCTTGGAGCTCCTTGATCTTCGTGAATGCCTTCTTCAGTTCTTCCTTGTCCGTGCATATCTGGTTCTCCTGGCGTCGAATATGTTGGTTCTGCTCCTGGATGAAAGCTGCAATTGATCCATCCTTCTTGGTCTTGATCATCTCCCATTGCGCGTCTCGACGTCCACAAAATTGATAAATTGTATCCTTAAGCTCCTGGTGATAGACTTCTCCAATGCGTCCCATGGCGATGTGTGCGGCCATGCTCTTCCCTAGGTTCCAAGTTGGTGCTTCGAAAACCAATCTCATGGCACTAAACATCCTTCCTGGAATGATAACTTGAATCTTCCAGCTCTCCTCTTCAGGTAATGTAGCATTGTAGGTTCCGGTGACGCTTGGTATTCCTATGTTCAAGTACTTGGTGACTTCCTTCAACTGTCGTCCAAATGGCGTGTCTTCATCTGGTTGCATGAACTTGCTCCTTGCATTCGCCATTCCTAGAAGAGTAGAAAGTGGAGAGGGGTCAGAAATGAGAAGAGAGAAGCTTTCTAGGGCTTAAGCTTAGTGGTCGTGTCCTACAGTCAGCGTGTGCTCTGATACCAACTTTGTAGCGACCAGACCTCAAATGGCCTGTGCTGCTGTGCACCAGTGTCATCCCTGGATCAGTAATGCTGACACGCACAGTACAAATGGAGGATTTATAACAGAGTAGCAATCACACACTTATTAGATCGAATATCTCCGAAGAGATTAAGTATAATAAACATGGCTTAAGGCCATCTAAAAACGATAACAGCGGAAGACTTGGAAGATAAGTGAGTCCATCAACTCCAGCGGCATCACTGAGTATAAGACCACGACCTAAGGCACCTTACTCGTCGTCTGAAAAGTTTGCAACATGAAACATTGCAGCCCGAAAACGGGCCAGCACATAGAATATGCTGGCAAAGCAACACATAGAGAGCAATGAACAATGATAAGGCTATACTATATGCATATATGGCTGGTGGAAAGGCTCTATGGTTACAGTTTTTGTGAAAAGCCAATTTTATCCTACTTCAAAAGGAATAAATTTTATTTAACTATCTTGGTGGTTGAAACATTGAGAAGGTACCTCCAACTAATCCCAATTAAGTAACATCATTAACCCAACAAAATTAATTATAAGTATCACGGTGATGAGATTCAAATGATAATCCAGGTACTAGATACTCAAGTTGTCCATAACCGGGGACACGGCTAATCATGATCAGTTTGTACACTCTGCAGAGGTTTGTGCACTTTTCCCACAAGACTCGATCGCCTCCGCTTGATTCTCGCACTGCATGATGTTTGAGAAACGGATGACCGAGACACAGTCTTTCAGAAACAGTCACTCTCTACTCTGGATGGACCGGTACACCTACTTTCCCCTACATCTGCTAGTCCACCTCTTCAAGAGATCCTGTAACCTACTCAGCTATGCTAGAGCCCATAATAGCTTGCGGCTGCACATGGAAGTTTCTAGCATGAATAATCTTATGATCCCTTTGAGCCTGGGTGGCGGACCTTATACATACAGACAACACTAGGTTCTCCAGGTGCCTCAATCCACCCAGATGTGAGTTTTAGTTGCCACCTTAAGTTGAACCATTATTAAACACTCACATCTGTCATGAATATCTCTCAAACCCAAACCACGTCTACGCATAGCATGGCAATAATAAAAGCAACGTAGAAGTAACTCCCAAGGGTTTGATAGTAAACAGGTAATAGGTACTACCTCAACTACATCCCAATACCCACAGTTTAATTAGATCCTAATCATGCAATGTGTTTGGGAAAATAGATCTAATGCAATAAAACTGGGTATGAACGGGGTATGATCAAAGTGTTACTTGCCTTGCTGATGATCCGCAAAACCTAGCGAGTCGAAGTAACAAGCGGCACACTCCGGGTATTCTATCGCAAACAAACAAGCATACAATCAGTACTCAGCTAATGCACAGGTAAAACTCGAATGAAAGATCCAACCAGAAAGTTCAACTTAAGAACTCCGGTTTGCAAAAAGAATCAACTCGAAAGAAGCAACGAAAGTCAAACGGCGGAAGAAAGAAACTTCGTTTGCTAATCTGGATCTAGGTCAAATTTTACTGTAGCAAAAACTTGTTTGAGTAGGTTAAACAGAAAGAGAATTTCGAGACGAAACTCTAGGCGCTTGAATCACCTGATTCCGATAAACGAGCGAAAAGTTAAACAGATTCGAAGTTTCGATCAGAAATCGAACCTGAGAAAATAACGAGAAAATCCGTCGAAAAAGAAAAACGGACGAACGGTTAAATAACGGACGTTCGTTAACAGAGAAAAACCGACGAACGCATTCGTTAAAATGAACGGTTCGGTGAACGCTCGCAAAGTAATAAAACCGGAAAAAACCGATCTAGAGTTTTTTTTAAACAAAAGGTTTTTTTTTAGAAAAACCGGTCAACACGAACGGCAGTACCTCGACGGGGCTCGCTCCGGCGAGGGGCTCCGGTGGGCGGGGTCGGTGGCGGGGCAGCGGGGCTCGGGCGGCGGCTCGGGCGGGCGAGGGTGCGGGGCTCCGGCGCTCCCGGCGGCGAGGGGCGAGGCGAACGGCGGGCGGCGGCGGGCGGCTAGATGCGGGGCGGCGGCGGCGTCGGCTCCCGCGGTGGTGGCGGCGAAAACGGAGGGGGGGCTATATATAGGTAGGAGGGGGGCTAGAGGGCTTGGGGAAGGGGCAAAGCCCGAGGCGGCGGCGGCTTCGTGCTCCCGGCGGACTCCGGCGGCGTGGGGAAGAAGGAGAGCACGGGCGGGCCGGCCTAGCTTCGGCTGGGCCTCGGCCCAGTCGGGCAAGCGCGTATATATTTTTTTTAAATATGTTCCGCGGAAAATATTGCGTAGAAAAATAAATAAAAATCAGAAAAATACGAGATAAATTTTCCCCATCTAGTTAGAAAATCTAAAATAGGGTGAACATTTTTAAAATCAAAAATAAATATTTTGAAAACATGCATATTTTTAAATGCAATAAAAATTGCAAATAAATTCCAATAAATTCCAAATAATGTTTTTAACATTTTTTCCTCCAGTATTTCAATGTTTTTGGAGAAGTCATATTTTCTCCTCTCGTTTATTTTAAAATGAAATATTCTTCCGGAGAGAAAAATAATCAAAAACCAAAATCCTCGTTGGAAAATCAAATAAGAAAATTCAAGAAAATCCCCAACTCTCTCCGAGGGTCCTTGAGTTGCTTAGGATTTATCGAGGATTTGTCAAAATGCACAAAACATGATATGCAAATGATGATCTATGTATAACATTCCAAATTGAAAATTTGGGATGTTACAGATTAACATTAACTAAAGTCATGACCTCTCCAAACCCACTTTTATCAAAAAATTCATAAGATTGAATATTCTCCAAATATGTGGGATCTAAAGTTGACACTCTTCCAAACCCACTTTCAATATTATTGCAAAAAATATTATCAATCTCATATTCATCATGGGGATTAAATAAATTTTTAAGATCATAAGAAAAATCACCCCAATCATGATCATTGCAACAAATAGTGGACATAGCAAAACTAGCATCCCCAAGCTTAGGGTTTTGCATATTATTAGCACAATTGACATCAAGAGAATTTATAGTAAAATCATTGCAATCATGCTTTTCATCGAAGGAACTATCAAGCATGGGTGCAATAGCAACGATCTCATTTTTAACATAGGGAACTATAGCAAATTCGTCTTCATAAATATTGGCATCATGGCCACAAGAATAGCAAGCATCATGTTCATCAAGGGATATTTCAACCAAATCATCGGAATCATCATTATCTATAGATTCATGCATATCATTATTTTCTTCCGAAGCAATGGTCATTCTTTCAATAAATTCTTGGACATAGACATTATGAGCAAAGTTTTAATTGCAATATTTAAGTATGACGGAATTTTCAGATTTGTTGAGAGTAAAATCATACTTTTCAATCAAAGAAGCAACTTCATGAGCACCCTTAAAAATGACAAATTCTTCAATTTGTTCGATATCATAGTAACTATAAACACCCTTTGCATAAGAAGATAAGATTTCATTATCATTGAACTCACATAGGTAGGGAAGGTGTTTTTTAGGGTTCTTAGAGCAACAAGTAAAATCACAAATTTCACAAAGATTCCAAGCATAGCATAGCAAACTATTTATATGATACCATAAGAGCTTCCCTTTTTCAGACAAACGATGACGTACAAAATGAGCATGCTCATCTAAAGATTTCCCATCAACTAGGCTAGTTGGGGTTTCAGCACGAGCGCATAAGGATCGAAGATGATCCAATTAGAACACTTTAAGTGGATCCATATCAATAGATTTTCAGCAAGCGAAGATGCAAGCATATAGAAGGCACATGGCAACACGAGCAAATAAAAGGACAAACGGAAAAGAGAGGGAAAGTAAAACGGCAAGGGTGAAGTTGGGGAGAGGAAAACGAGAGGCAAATGGCAAATAATGTAATGCGGGAGATAAGGGTTTGTGATGGGTACTTGGTATGTTGACTTTTGCGTAGACTCCCCGGCAACGGCGCCAGAAATCCTTCTTGCTACCTCTTGAGCACTGCGTTGGTTTTCCCTTGAAGAGGAAAGAGTGATGCAGTAAACCAGCTTAAGTATTTCCCTCAGTTTTTGAGAACCAAGGTATCAATCTAGTAGGAGGCCACGCACGAGTCCCTCGCACCTACACAAACAAATAAATCCTCGCAACCAACGCAATAAAGGGGTTGTCAATCCCTTCACGGTCACTTACGAGAGTGAGATCTGATAAATATGATAAGATAATATTTGGTATTTTTATGATAAAGATGCAAAGTAAAATAAAAGGCAATAAAAATAGCTAAGTGTTGGAAGACTAATATGATGGAAGATAGACCCGGGGGCCATAGGTTTCACTAGTGGCTTCTCTCGAGAGCATAAGTATTACGGTGGGTGAACAAATTACTGTTGAGCAATTGACAGAATTGAGCATAGTTATGAGAATATCTAGGTATGATCATGTATATAGGCATCACGTCCGCGACAAGTAGACCGACTCCTGCCTACATCTACTACTATTACTCCACACATCGACCGCTATCCAGCATGCATCTAGAGTATTAAGTTCATAAGAATAGAGTAACGCTTTAAGTAAGATGACATGATGTAGAGGGATAAACTCATGCAATATGATATAAACCCCATCTTGTTATCCTCGATGGCAACAATACAATACGTGCCTTGCTGCCCCTACTGTCACTGGGAAAGGACACCGCAAGATTGAACCCAAAGCTAAGCACTTCTCCTATTGCAAGAAAGATCAATCTAGTAGGCCAAACCAAACTGATAATTCGAAGAGACTTGCAAAGATAACCAATCATACATAAAAGAATTCAGAGAAGATTCAAATATTGTTCATAGATAAACATGATTATAAACCCACAATTCATCAGTCTCAACAAACACACCGCAAAAGAAGATTACATCGAATAGATCTCCACGAGAATCGTGGAGAACTTTGTATTGAGATCCAAAGAGAAAGAAGAAGCCATCTAGCTAATAACTATGGACCCGAAGGTCTGAGGTAAACTACTCACACATCATCAGAGACGCTATGGTGTTGATGTAGAAGCCCTCCGTGATCGATGCCCCCTCCGGCGGAGCTTCGGAAAAGGCCCCAAGATGGGATCTCACGGGTACAGAAGGTTGCGGCGGTGGAATTAGGTTTTTGGCTCCGTATCTGGTAGTTTGGGGGTACGTAGGTATATATAGGAGGAAGAAGTACGTCGGTGGAGCAACGTGGGGCCCATGAGGGTGGAGGGCGCGCCTGGGGGGGGGTGGGTAGGCGCGCCCCCTACCTCGTGCCTTCCTGGTTGATGTCTTGACGTAGGGTCCAAGTCCTCTGGATCACGTTCGTTCCGAAAATCACGTTCCCGAAGGTTTCATTCCGTTTGGACTCCGTTTGATATTCTTTTTCTGCGAAACTCTGAAATAAGCAAAAAAACAGCAAATCTGGGCTGGGCCTCCGGTTAATAGGTTAGTCCCAAAAATAATAGAAAAGTGTATAATAAAGCCCATTAATGTCCAAAATAGAATATAATATAGCATGGAACAATAAAAAATTATAGATACGTTGGAGACGTATCAGTAGCCGACGCACCTTCTCGCGTAAGCCATAGGCGTACTATACACCAACGGTGCTCCAAGATATTTTGTACTACATCTCACACGGTTGCTGATAATAAATTGTGTTCGATCTACTTGATTTTTGATCTTGATTTGAATTACATAATGGGGTCACAGCGGCAATGGACGGTGTTTGAATTGCTAGACCTTTTATCTGGAGTGAACATGCAACTATATGTGTGTCGTAAAAGAATTGGAATTATTCAGGGTTCGTTTGAACATTTTATACATTAAATTGGTTTTCTAGCCATTTCAGGTGAACAATTCAAATTTGAACTACATGCACATGCTCCAGTGCATATAAATTGGTTGAAAAATCAAATCTGTGTCCTTGGGTGCATGCTTCGGTCCCATGCAAGAAATGGGAATGAATTTCAAACACCGGGGCACCGTTGATTGCCGGCAAAACATTGAGATGCCTGGTTTTTAAATTCTAGTAAATCCAAAACTCGTCAGAAATTCATGAAACTTGGCATGCTATGATGGAGCGGCATCAACATGCCGTGGTACAAATTTTGTCCCATTTGGGGCAGGTTTGGGTATATGCTTCTCACAAACCGGAGCTTCTCGCAACAAGCATGATGTTTTCGGTAGGGAACGTCCCACCTTTGGGGAAGAAACGATATCCATTGCCTCTTATTGCTTTCAATTTTTTTTCTCGTGTCAACATAGAACAACAGGAGTGTTGTGCGATTTTTTGGGGTTCGTTTGGACATTTTTATGTATTAACTGAGTTTTCAATGCATTTTATGTGCATAATTCAAACTTGAACTACATGCACATGCTCCAGTGTATATAAATTGGTTGAAAAATCAAATCTGTGTCCTTGGGTGCATGCTTAGGTCCCATGCAAGAAATGGGAATGAATTTCAAACACTGGGGCACCGTTAATTGCCGGCAAAACATTGAGATGCCTGGTTTTTAAATTCTAGTAAATCCAAAAATCATCTGAAATTCATGAAACTTGGCATGCTATCATGGAGTGGCATCAACATGCCGTGGTACAAATTTTGTCCCATTTGGGGCAGGTTTGGGTCTATGCTTCTCACAAACCGGAGCTTCTCACAACAAGCATGATGGTTTTTGGTATGGAACGTCCCACCTTTGTGGACTAAACGATATCCATTGCCTCTTATTGCTTTCAATTTTTTTTCTCGGGTCAACATAGAACAATAGGAGTATTGTGTGATTTTTCGGGGTTCGTTTGGACATTTTTATGCATTAACTGAGTTTCAATGCATTTTATGTGCATAATTCAAATTTGAACTACATGCACATGCTCCAGTGCATATAAATTGGTTGAAAAATCAAATCTGTGTCCTTGGGTGCATGCTTAGGTCCCATATAAGAAAAGGGAATGAATTTCAAACACTGGGGCACCGTTGATTGCCAGCAAAACATTGAGATGCCTGGTTTTTAAATTCTAGTAAATCCAAAACTCGTCTGAAAATCATGAAACTTGGCATGCTATCATGGAGCAGAATCAACATGCCGTGGTACAAATTTTGTCCCATTTGGGGTAGGTTTGGGTATATGCTTCTCACAAACCGGAGCTTCTCACAACAAGCATGATGGTTTTCGGTATGGAACGTCCCACGTTTGTGGACGAAACGATATCCATTGCCTCTTATTGCTTTCATTTTTTTTCTCGTGTCAACATAGAACAACAGGAGTGTTGTGTGATTTTTTGTGATTTTTCGGGGTTCGTTTGGACATTTTTATGCATTAACTGAGTTTTCATTGCATTTTATGTGCATAATTCAAATTTGAACTACATGCACAAGCTCTAGTGCATATAAATTGGTTGAAAAATCAAATCTGTGTCCTTGGGTGCATGTTTAGGTCCCATGCAAGAAATGGGAATGAATTTCAAACACCGGGGCACCGTTGATTGCCGGCAAAAGAGATGGCTGGTTTTTAAATTCTAGTAAATCCAAAACTCGTCTGAAATTCATGAAACTTGGCATGCTATCATGGAGCGGCATCAACATGCCGTGGTACAAATTTTGTCCCATTTGGGGCAGGTTTGGGTATATGCTTATCACAAACCGGAGCTTCTCACAACAAGTATGATGGTTTTCGGTAGGGAACGTCCCACCTTTGGAGACGAAACGATATCCATTGGCTCTTATTGCTTTCAAAATTTTTTCTCGTGTCAACATAGAACAACAGGAGTGTTGTGTGATTTTTTGTGATTTTTCGGGATTCGTTTGGACATTTTTATGCATTAACTCAGTTTTCAATGCATTTTATGTGCATAATTCAAATTTGAACTACATCCACATGCTCCAGTGCATATAAATTGGTTGAAAAATCAAATCTGTGTCCTTGGGTGCATGCTTAGGTCCCATGCAAGAAATGGGAATGAGTTTCAAACACCGGGGCACCGTTGATTGCCGGCAAAACATTGAGATGCCTGGTTTTTAAATTCTAATAAATCCAAAACTCGTCTGAAATTCATGAAACTTGGCATACTATCATGGAGCGGCATCAACATGCCGTGGTACAAATTTTGTCCCATTTGGGGCAGGTTTGGGTATATGCTTCTCACAACAAGCATGATGGTTTTCGGTAGGGAACGTCCCACCTTTGTGGATGAAACGATATCCATTGCCTCTTATTGCTTTCAATTTTTTTTTCTCGTGTCAACATAGAATAACAGGAGTGTCGTGTGATTTTTTGTGATTTTTCAGGGTTTGTTTGGACATTTTTATACATTAACTGAGTTTTCAATGCATTTTATGTGCATAATTCAAATTTGAACTACATGCACATGCTCCAGTGCATATAAATTGGTTGAAAAATCAAATCTGTGTCCTTGGGTGCATTCTTAGGTCCCATGCAAGAAATGGGAATGAATTTCAAACACCGGGGCACCGTTGATTGCCGGCAAAACATTGAGATGCCTGGTTAAGTAAATCCAAAACTCGTCTGAAATTCATGAAACTTGGCATGCTATCATGTAGCGGCATCAACATGCCGTGGTACAAATTTTGTCCCATTTGGGGCAGGTTCGGGTATATGCTTCTCACAATCTGGAGCTTCTCACAACAAGCATGATGGTTTTCGGTAGGGAACGTCCCACCTTTGTGGACGAAACGATATCCATTGCCTTTTATGGCTTTCAAATTTTTTTCTCGTGTCAACATAGAACAACAGGTGTGTTGTGTGAATTTTTGTGATTTTCCAGGTTCATGTGGACATTTTTATGCATTAACTGAGTTTTCAATGCATTTATGTGCATAATTCAAATTTGAACTACATGCACATGCTCCAGTGCATATAAATTTGTTGAAAAATCAAATATGTGTCCTTGGGTGCATGCTTAGGTCCCATGCAAGAAATGGGAATGAATTTCAAACACCAGGGCACCGTTGATTGCCGGCAAAACATTGAGATGCCTGGTTTTTAATTCTAGTAAATCCAAAATTCTGTTAACCATTCACGTGATGCCACATGTCTTGGTTTTAATGGCTGTAGGAGGTGCCGTGCGGACAGCTGCTTGACCTTGACCGAACAGGAGGCGTGCAAGCGCCGTCCGGTGCGCAGGCTGACCGAGAGGCGTGCAAGCTGTCCTTGAGTGCGCAGGCTCACCGGGAAGCGTGCAAGCTGTACGCTGTGTAGGCTCACTGGGAAGCGAGCCCTTTGACTTCCATGGCCGCCCGCCTTGCTCGCATCCTCTCCATTAATGGCGCCCAAGCCGCAGTTTAATTCTCTTTTTAAATATAAAACACTCATCGCAAACGTTTTAGTTAGAGCACCCGTATGCAAACCGACAGCTTCCCCAGGAAGCCAAGTGAAAATGTGCCGAGCAGGATTTCTGCAGCTCTTGATCGCAAACGTTTTAGATAGAACACCCGTATGCAAAGTGAGAGCAGCGCAGGATTTGTGCATCCCTTCAATGCAAAGGGTTGTTTTGGATGACCCGTGTGGAACCACGTACAAACAATTTGGTAAGATTTGTCAATCCTTGTAACACTGCGATTTGTCAAAATATGAAGCTAAAAATCACTAGCAGTCTCTAATTTTTGCAACTAAAATTCAGTAATTAAGCATAGATTTCATTCATAGATTAAGCAGTCATTCTTAATTTATACAAACAGTTCAACTCGACAGCTGAACCGACCAAACTTTTCCGTGATTATTGCCAACCACGTACTGAAATAGCTAGTTCAACTATATATACTAGCTAAGTTTAAGTACGTTGTACAGTTCCACCACATCTATAGTCAGATGAACTGAACAAAATAGCCCGTAAATACTACTACTACTGCGGAGGGGCTTTGTACTACTTCCGACAGCCTCTCCTCTGCCAAGCGCGCTCAGTAAGAGGCGGAGGAGGAGGAGCCTACCGACGAGTTGGGAAACCTCAATGCGGTGCCTGCTGCTAATGCAGCTTCAGCGACGCTCGCCTCGAACGCCCTCTGCCGCTCCAGACAACCCCTCTCGAAGCGGTGGTTCTCCTCGTAGATCTCCTGATTCCTCGCCTCTGAGGCGGCGTGTGCCGCTGCCAGTGCAGCGGTAAGGCTCTTTGCGTGCTCGATGAGGCGCTCCTCCTCCTCCCGCAGGAACTCGGTGTAGCGCGCAAGGTCGCTGCCGCACGTGTGGGCATCCACCTCCGCCTCCCGCCTTCGAGCGGCGGTGGCAGAGCGGGTGATGACCCCAGCGGTCGATGGTGGGCTGGCGGCCATGGCGGCCGACGACGGGGTGGTGGCCACGACCACCACCTCCCGCCTTCGGGCCGCGGTGGCGGAGCGGGTGATGGCCACAGTGGCCGGCGGTGGGGTGGCGGCCACGACGGCCATCTCCCGCCTTCGGGCCGCAGCGGCGAAGCAGGCGATGGCCTTGGCTTTCGACGGTGGTGTGGCGGCAACGGCGGTCAGCAACAGCTGCCGACGGGCACCGGCGGCGGAGCATGTGGTGGGTGTTCCGCGCACACCCAACAGGGACGCCACGCGCACTACACTACGCCGGGGACTGCGCCGCCGCCGCGGTGTGGCCTCCCAGCTGGAGTTGTCCTCTGATGACGGCGGAGTGGCTAAGCGACGACGACGGACCGGTGCCATTGGCAAATGTGGGAGAAGCAGACGAGATAAGCTACAGGGATGGAGGGGAAAATGCGACGTAGGACTCGCCGGCCGTGAGGGTTTTTATAGCAGGCCGGTAAGCATTGAGATTTTGGGGGATTTCACCGAGTCGGGCGGGAAGCTTGCGCGGGAACCTGCGAGGTTGCGCGGGAACGGGCTCACCGATGATTCATTGGCACCACTGTTTGGCAAAAAGAACGCCCCCGCGCGCTGCGCAAGGTTGCGCTGTAAGCCGTCTGCAGCAGCGGGGTGACAAGACGTGCGAGAGGAGGACGAAAGGCCACGTACACATACGGTTAATAAAAAATGTTTGCGATTTAATTACCTACTATACCACCGTCTTGGTTTATAAGTATGATTTAACTAATAAAATATGAATGCATGTCACCAAAGATTATATAGTTGGATTTGTATTTGAACATAGTTTCCAATTATATAATTTTTAAAACATGCATTAACATTTTGTTGGTTAAATTTGAGGGCAAAGTATGGCACGGAATATAAAGGAGACTATAGACTAGACGGAGGTGGTGCCACACAGCCGCTCTCTACGCAGCGACGCAACTGTCGGCCGGCTTGTAGGCAACCATTTGCTGCGTGTTCAACTGCTCCATGCGTGTGGTTCCTTGCGGTTCAGGCGGCCGCGGCGCACTCTGCTCGCGTCCTACCGCGCGCGCTCTGCTCTCGCGTCCCTCCGTGTGCTCCGCCATCATCCCTCCACGCGCGCTGCTAGTGTTTTGGGCCGGCGCACGATCACACACGTTCGTGTGCAAGCGGTTGCGCCGGGCGCGGCGCGACGATGCAGTTACCCGCTGCAAAACTGCCATGCGGACGCGCCGAGAATCCACGCTGCCTGGCCCCCTTTTATTCCTGCGGCCATTTACCTTCATCTCTTGTCTCACACGTCACAATAAGCACACCCACGTGGACACATACAGAGAGGACATCCAGCAGTTCCAATGGCGCTTCCCGTGGCTCCAATGGCGCTCCCAACGTCCGACGACGACAACGGCGGGCAGTTCACCATGCATCACGTAGTGGACACCCACGTGAGGGGGAAGGCCCTCTCGGTGGTGTACACGAACGATCCGGTCTCGGTGGAGAGCTCCATCCAAACTATGGAGCAGTTCCTTGCCGAGGACAAGTACCGAGTGGTCGGCTTCGACCTTGAGTACACCATCGGTCGTGCCGGGCACGGTCAGAAGGTTGCCGTCGCCCAGTTGTGCGTGCGACATGACGTCCTCGTCTACCACTTCCACCTTGCCACAAGGTCTTGCGAGCGTTTCTCCAGGTTTATCAAGAGCTCCGACTACAGTTTCGCTACGGTGGACACCACCAACGATCTAAAAGCGCTCAAGGTTTCGGACTTGAAATGCCCGAATCTTGTCAACATCCAGCACCACTACAAGGTCTGGGGCACCGACAAAAGCAAACTGAACTCCCTGATTGACCTCGCCTCGGCCATCATCGACCCCTACAACACGAAGATGAAGCAAGAGAGCAATAAGGACAAGAATGCCTGGCACAGTGTGTGGCATAAGAGACTGGATGAACAACATGTCAAGTACGCGGCCATGGACGCGTACACAAGCTACAAGATGTACAGGCAGATCGTTGACATGAGGAACTGTCTTCTTCCTGACCCAGACGTGGGATCGAGCCACATAGCAGTGGCGGGAGCATCACAAGAAGTAGATGACTAGACGATCGTTTCTCCTACTTTAGAATGCATGCAATTGTTTATTGAGGTGTGTGCGAATGATCTGTATAGTCACTTATGTATTTGGATGTTTATTTCAGTTATATATACATGTTATTCTACTGTAGACAGAGCAATTCACATGGCATATTAGCAGCAATTGTCTGTGTTATTATTGGTCTTCGCACACATTTCAGATTACAGACCTGTTTGCCGCGTATCACACACATCTTGTTCAATTGAACTGTTTCCATTGTGTTGCCTAATCACACACAGTTCATCCTAGTGAACTGTATGCTGTATATCGCACACGCCTTCATCTGGCTGCCCGTTTCTTTTGTGCCTCCTCATCACAAACAGTTCATTGAGCTGAACCGTATGCCCTGCATCGCACATGCAACTAAATTCTGAACCGTGTTTGACGCATCTATCATCGCAAACGTTTTGCACCTTTTTTGACGTTTTTTTACACCACCGTTTGCGATTATGGCATCGCACACAGTTTCGTCGAAGGGTCTCTGATCGTAGTGTCGCGTTTGGACCATCCTGCAGTAGTGAGACACCAGGGCGCGCCTTGGTGGGTTGTGCTCAGCCCAGCCCACCTCCGGTGCCCATCTTTTGGTATATAAGTCATTTTGACCTAGAAAAAATAAGGAGAGGACTTTCGGGACGGAGCGCCGCCGTCTCGAGGTGGAACGTGGGCAGGAGCACTTTTTCCCTCCGGCGGAGCAATTCCGGCGGGGGAACTTCCCTCCCGGAGGGGGAAATCATCGTCATCATCATCACCAACAACTCTCCCATCTTGGGGACGGCAATCTCCATCAACATCTTCAACAGCACCATCTCATCTCAAACCCTCGTTCATCTCTTGTGTTCAATCTTTGTACCGGAACTATAGATTGGTGCTTGTGGGTGACTAGTATTGTTGATTACATCTTGTATTTGATTATTATATGGTTTATTATTTGGTGGAAGATTATATGTTCAGATCCACTATGCTATTTAATACCCCTCTGATCTTGAGCATGATTATCATTTGTGAGTAGTTACTTTTGTTCTTGAGGTCACGGGGGAAATCTTGTTGCAAGTAATCATGTGAACTTGATATGTGTTTGATATTTTGCTAGTATGTATGTTGTGTTTCCCTTAGTGGTGTCATGTGAATGTCGACTACATGACACTTCACCATATTTGGGCCTAAGGGAAAGTATTGTGGAGTAGTTATTAGATGATGGGACACGAGAGTGACAGAAGCTTAAACCCTAGTTTATGCGCTATTCCGTAAGGGACCGATTGGATCCAAAAGTTTAAGCTATGGTTAGAATTTATTCTTAATACTTTTCTCATAGTTTTGGATGCTTGCGAGGGGGTTAATCATAAGTAGGAGGTTTGTTCAAGTAAGAATAGCACCTAAGCACCGGTCCACCCACATATCAAATTATCAAAGTAGCGAACACGAATCGAACCAACATGATGAAAGTGACTAGATGAAATTCCCGTGTACCCTCAAGAACGCTTTGCTTATTATAAGAGACCGTTTTGGCCATCCTTTGCCTCAAAAGGATTGGGCTACCTTGCTGCACTTTTGTTACTATTACTGTTACTTGCTCGTTACAAATTATCTTGCTATCAATCTACTTTGTTACTTACAATTTCAGCGCTTGCAGGCACTACCTTGCTAAAAACCACTTGTCATTTCCTTCTGCTCCTCGTTGGGTTTGACACTCTTACTTATCGAAAAGGCTACAATTGATCCCATATACTTGTGGGTCATCAAGGCTATTTTCTGGCACCGTTGCCGGGGAGTGAAGCGCTCTTGGTAAGTGGAAATTTGTAAGGAAAAATTATTACTACGTGCTGAAATTTATTGTCACTTGTTACTATGGAGAACAATCCTTTGAGGGGTTTGTTCGGGGTATCTTCACCTCAACCGGAACCACAATTAGTTACCTCTCAACCTACTGCACCTACTGAAAACATTGAATATGAAATTCCTTCAGGTATGATAGAACAACTGCTAGCTAATCCTTATGCAGGAGATGGAACCGAACATCCTGATATACACTTGATATATGTGGAAGAAATTTGTGGATTATTTAAGCTTGTAGGTTTACCCGGAGATGAAGTTAAGAAGAAGGTTTTCCCTTTATCTTTGAAGGGAAAAGCATTAGCATGGTATAGGCTATGCGATGATATTGGATCTTGGAATTGGAATTGATGGAAATTGGAGTTTCACCAAAAAAATTATCCTATGCATCTAGTTCATCGTGATCGGAATTATATATATAATTTTTGGCCTCATGAAGGAGAAAATATCGCTCTAGCTTGGGGGAGGCTTAAGTCAATGTTATATTCATGCCCCAATCATGAGCTCTCAAGAGAAATTATTATCCATGCTCGATACTTCTTGTACTAGTTCCTTTATGAAGAAGACTATTGAATTCCGGTGGGATCTTTTAGAAAGAATTAAACACAACTCTGAAGATTGGGAACTCGACGAAGGTAAGGAGTTAGGTATTAAGCTTAAGTTTGATTGTGTTAAATCTTTTGTGAATACCGATGCTTTTCAAAAGTTTAGCACTAAATATGGACTTGACTCTGTGATAGTAGCCTGCTTTTGTGAATCATTTGCTACTCATGTTGATCTCCCTAAAGAGAAGTGGTTTAAATATCACCCACCTATTAAAGAAGAAATTAAAGAACCGGTAATAGCTAAAGATGAAACTATTATTTATAATGTTGATCCAGTTGTTCCTACTGCTTATATCGAGAAACCACCTTTCCCTATTAGGATGAAGGAACATGCTATAGTTTCAACTGTGGTCAACAAAATTTATATTAGAACACCTAAACCAGCTGAACAAATCAAGGTAGAACCTAGTGTTGCTATGGTTAAAGATCTCCTAGAAGAAAATATAGATGGTCATGTTATTTACTTCTATGATGAAGTTGCTAGAATTGCCAAACCTGATAAAAAAAGATAAACATAGACCCGTTGTTGGCATGCCTGTTGTCTCAGTTAAAATAGGAGATCACTGTTATCATGGTTTATGTGACATAGGTGCTAGTGTGAGTGCTATTCCCTTTACCTTATATCAAGAAATTATGAATGACATAGTACCCGCTGAAATAGAAGACATAGATGTTACTATTAAACTTGCTAATAGAGACACCATCACACCACTTGGGATTTTTAGAGATGTTGACGTCTTGTGTGGGAAAATAAAATACCCTACTGATTTTCTTGTTCTTGGTTCCCTACAAGATGACTTTTGTCCCATTATCTTTGGTAGACCTTTCTTGAACACCGTTAATGCTAAAATAGATCATGAGAAACAAACTGTCGGTGTTAGTTTTGGTGTTGAGTCTCATGAGTTTAATTTTTCCAAGTTTAGTAGAAAACCTCATAAAAAACAATTGCCTAGTAAGGATGAAATAATTGGTCTTGCTTCCATTGTTGTACCTCCTACTGATCCTTTAGAACAATATCTACTAGACCATGAGAATGATTTACATATGCATGAAAGAAATGAAATAGATAAGATTTTCTTTGAACAACGTCCTCTACTTAAACACAATTTGCCTATTGAAACTCTAGGAGGTCCTCCTCCACCTAAAGGTGATCCTGTGTTTGAATTAAAACAATTGCCAGACACTTTGAAATATGCTTATCTTGATGAGGAAAAGATATATCCTGTTATTATTAGTGCTAACCTTTCAGAACATGAAGAAGAAAGATTATTGAAAGTTCTAAGGAAGCACCGAGCTGCTATTGGATATACTCTTGAGGATCTTAAGGGCATTAGTCCCACTCTATGTCAGCACAAGATTAATATGGAACCTGATGCTAAACCCGTTGTTGATCACCAACGTCGGTTAAATCCGAAGATGAAAGAAGTAATAAGAATGGAAATATTAAAACTTCTGGAAGGAGGTATAATCTATCCCATAGCTGATAGTAGATGGGTAAGTCCCGTTCATTGAGTCCCTAAGAAGGGAGGTATTACTATTGTTCCTAATGATAAAAAATGAACTTATTCCATAAAGAATTGTTACAGGCTATAGAATGGTAATTGATTTTAGAAAATTAAACAAAGCAACTAGAAAAGATCATTACCCTCTGCCATTTATTGATCAAATGCTAGAAAGATTATCTAAGCACACACATTTTTGCTTCCTTGATGGATATTCAGTTTTTTCACAAATACCTGTTTCTCAACCAGATCAAGAAAAGACCACTTTTACTTGTCCTTTTGGAACTTATGCTTATAGACGTATGCCTTTTGGTTTATGCAATGCACCTGCTACCCTTAAAAGATGTATGACTGCTATATTCTCTAACTTTTGTGAAAAGATTGTTGAGGTTTTCATGGATGACTTCTCTGTTTATGGGAAGTATTTTGATGATTGTTTAAGCAATGTTGATCGAGTTTTGCAGAGATGTGAGCAAACAAATCTTGTCTTGAATTTGGAGAAGTGCCACTTTATGGTTAATGAAGGTATTGTTTTGGGCCATAAAATTTCTGAAAGAGGTATTGAGGTGGAAAAAGCTAAGGTTGATGCAATTGAGAAAATGCCATGTCCTAAAGATATCAAACGTATTCGTAGTTTCCTTGGTCATGCTGGTTTCTGTAGGATATTTATCAAAGACTTTTCTAAAATTTCTAGGCCTCTTACAAATCTTTTGCAAAAGGATATTCCTTTTGTTTTTTATGATGGTTGTTTAGAAGCCTTCGAAACACTCAATAAAGCCTTAATTTTTGCACATATTGTTCAACCAACTGATTGGAACTTGCCTTTTGAAATTATGTGTGATGCTAGTAATTATGTTGTTGGTGCTGTTCTAGGACAAAGAGTTGATAAGAAACTAAATGTTATTCATTATGCTAGTAAAAATCTAGACAATGCACATTGAAATTATGCTACTACTGAAAAAGAATTTCTAGCAATGGTGTTTGCTTGTGATAAATTTAGATCTTACATTGTTGACTCTAAAGTTATTATTCACACCGATCATGCTGCTATAAAATATCTTATGGAAAAGAAAGATGCTAAACCTAGACTTATTCGATGGGTTTTGTTGCTACAAGAATTTGATTTGCATATCACTGATAGAAAAGGAGCGGAGAACCCCGTAGCTGATAACTTGTCTAGGTTGGAGAATGTCCTTGATGAGCCACTACCTATTGATGATAGTTTTCTTGATGAGCAGTTAGCTGCAATAAATGTTTCTCATAACACTCCTTGGTATGCTGACTATGCTAATTACATTGTTGCTAAGTATTTACCACCTAGCTTTACATACCAACAAAAGAAAAATTATTCTATGATTTAAGACATTACTTCTGGGATGAGCCACATCTTTATAAAGAAGGAGTAGATGGTATTATTAGACGTTGTGTACCTGAGCATGAACTGGGACAAATCCTATGTAAATGTCACTCCGAAGCTTATGGAGTACATCATGCAGGAGACAGAACTGCTCACAAGGTATTACAATCTGGGTTTTATTGACCTACTCTTTTCAAGGATGCTCGTAAGTTTGTCTTATCTTGTGATGGTCAAAGAATAGGTAATATCAGTAAGCGTCAAGAAATGCCTATGAATTATTCACTTGCTGTTGAACCATTTGATGTTTGGGGATTTGATTAAATGGGAACTTTTCCTTCCTCTAAGGGGTATACTCATATTCTGGTTGTTGTTGATTATGTTACTAAGTGGGTAGAAGCTATTCCAACTAGTAGTGCTGATCACAACACCTCTATTAAAATGTTGAAGGAAGTTATTTTCCCAAGGTTTGGAGTCCCTAGATATTTAATGACTGATGGTGGTTCACACTTTATTCATGGTGCTTTCCGTAAAATGCTTGCCAAGTATGATGTTAACCATAGAATTGCATCACCCTATCATCCTCAGTCTAGTGGTCAAGTTGAACTTAGCAATAGAGAAATAAAATTAATTTTGCAAAAGATTGTCAATAGGTCCCGGAAGAATTGGTCTAAGAAATTAGATGATGCACTTTGGGCTTATAGAACAACATATAAAAATCCTATGGGTATGTCTCCTTATAAGATGGTTTATGGAAAAGCTAATCATTTGCCTCTTGAGTTAGAACATAAAGCTTATTGGGCAATTGAAGAACTCAACTATGATTTCAAACTGCTGGTGTGAAGAGGTTATTTGATATTAGCTCATTAGATGAATAGAGAACCCAAGCTTATGAAAATGCCAAGTTATTTTAGGAAAAAGTTAAAAGATGGCATGACAAAAGAATCCAAAAGCGTGGGTTCAAAGTTGGAGGATATGTTCTTTTGTAAAACTCTCATCTCAGATTCTTTGTAGAAAAACCCCTCTCCAAATGGGAAGGACCTTATGTTATCGAGGAGGTTTATCGATCTGGAGCTATCAAAATAAATAATGCCGAAGGTACTAACCCGAAGGTATTAGCAACGAATAAAACATTATATCTCAGGTACGCCCATTAATGTTGAAAGCAATATTATCCAAACTATAACATCGAAATAACACATAAAAGAAACATTCCGGAACACTCCAGAATCGTGAAAAAGAGGAGGTACGTGATACGGTGTCGGTGTACAAAAGTAGGGGCCTTCTGTACCCCTTTACTTGTGCACGGGGCAGTGGTAGCCACACCTGTGGCCATGCTTGGAGGGGCAGAGGAAGCAAAGACACAAGACTACCAGAGCAGCGCCCAAGCCAGAGGTGCAAGGAGCAAAGGGACAAGATGGGCTTCCCCCGAAAAGAGCCTTGCCGGGGCAACTTGCCCAACACCAGCAAGGCTGCTGCCCTTGAGCCTAAGAGTTCCGACACCATCGACAACATTGGAACCAAGGCTCGGGAGGCGCCTGCATGGTGGCATGCAGATCTTTGTGAAGACCAGAGGCCTGCGAGACTTGATGAGAATCAGAAGACGAAGGCCCCCGACAAGACCCTTGCCGCGGACGCCCACGAGACCCCGGCAAGACCCTTGCCGGGGACATCGGCAGGGCCACGGCTAGGCCCACACCTACCAAGGCTCCGCCGCCCCGTGGCCATTCCAACACGATGATCAGCTCGCCAACTAGGCAAACGCCTGCATGGCAGCATGCAGCTTCTAGGCCAACTAGCCAAGCACCTGCGTGGTGGCATGCAGATCTTTGTGAAGACCCTACCACCGCACTAGCTCAGCAGCCAGCTAGCCAGCATGGCGCAGCACGCCTCGTCAGCTCTGACGCGCGTCGGAGCGAGGTGAAGCGGTGACAGATGGGATGAGCTTCCTGGCCGTCCCCGATAAAGTAAGAGGGCACGTCGGCAGCGCATTAAATGTGTTTGTCCTACGGTGCCAGGCGATAGACTTGGACACTATACATACTTTCCACCTCCTGTGTGCCATTGTGGCAACCCCTTTTGACTATAAATGGAGGCCCGAGGCATACTGAGGAAGCATTCAGACTTTTTGGACTACGCATGCAGCGTAGCTAGTTCAAGAGCTCAAGAACACCAAATATACACCAAAGCAGGATTAGGGTATTATGCATCGCTTGCGGCCCGAACCTGGATAAAATTCCCCCGCGTTGATCTTCTAAACCCGCTCTTTCCGCAGCCCCGCACCCTATCAATTGTAGTAGGGATTCCCTGTGATCCCATAGGTGTCGTTTCCTTGACATCTTTGGCGTGCCAGGTAGGGGGCGCAAGCTGTGAAAATATGGTTTTGGAGTTAGCTCATCGATTTCTTCGTCGGGGTGGCTCGAAACAAGAAGGCTACGTCGACCAGCCACACTCTGGTGCCGTCCGCGGCGGGAGCCACCATCCGTGTGGCGACGGAAAAGCTAAGTCATGCAAAACCTTGAGCAATTTCTTCCTTTTTTATAAGGTTATTCTCCTCGAAAGATCTTGCTCCTTGTATGCAAAACATGCACGCAAGGGAAACCTTCTGCTATTGGCAACACCCTTGTTCTGTTTCGAGTCCGCTCAACAGTTCAAGCGGCTGCACTGAGAACGGCAAGGTGGCTTGTCCGGCAGCAAGCGCCCCCGGCAGGCTGCTAAGGATCCGTCCTCAAAGCGCCATAGTATGGGTTTACGCATCGGCAAACCTATCCAACTAGGTGTAGGGTGTGTACATACAAGGAAAGATCGAACATGAAGATAGCATGCATCATTTTAAAAGTACTACAGAGTTATATTACATCAATAAGTTGTCGCGGTTCTAACTTAAGATAAAATTGTCTTGGTCATGAACTCGCAGCGGCGACGAGAAACGGGGTGCCTAGTCCCGGCGCTAGCCCTCCACCCTCTTGACTCCGGCGACGCAGCTGATGATGGGCTCGATACGCTCTTCGAGCGCCGTGAGGTCCGCATCCTCTTGCAAGCTCTCCAGCGCATCGGCGAAGTCGACGCTGGTGTTCCAGAATGCCACCTTGGTGAGCACCTTGGTCAAGGCGGCCCGACAGAGCCTCCGGGCCTCGTTGGCCAGATAAGCTGCTCGGTTGGAGCGGAGCTGCTCCAGGGCTTCGAGGACGCCCTCGAAGAACAGGGTCAGCCTGGCATTGGGGCTTATGTTCACCTTCGGGGAGTACTTGAAGTTTGACATGCCCATGTCGGCCAGCTGCGTGGTGAGCCTCTCCGCAACGTCGATGAGGCGGCTGATCCAGAGGTTTACGCTCTTCACGTAATCCTCGTGGGCGGTGGCGTCATTGCTCCGCAGCCGCTTCTCATCCTCCAGGGCCTTGTTCTGGGTCTCCTCACGGGCCCTGGCCACCGAAAGCTCCCCCTCCAAGCCATCCAGTTTCAGCTTCAGATCATTGATGGAGTCGTTGGCCTCGGAGAGCAGCTTGGCCTTGTCGGAGACTGCGGCCTGCGCATCCGCCAAAGCGCGGTTGGCCATGTCCCTCTCCTCCGTCAGCTCCAAGAGCTCCTTCTTCAGCCCATCCCACTCCAGCTCCAGCTCCTTCACCTTGCCAGCGTGGTCCAGGGCCAGAGCATTAAGTGCGTCCTTGTGCTTCTACTCCAGCTCATGGGTCCGCTGCGCGACGAGCTTCTCGACCTCCTCGTCCTTGCCGCGATGCGTGGCGGCGAGCGCCTCCTCAAGGGCGACGAGGTCTTCCTCCTAGGAGTCCAGCAGAGCCTTCTGCTGTTGCCAGGCAGCTTCGTCCTTGGCGGCCTGCACCTTCACCACCTCCTAGGCCTTCTCGATATCGGCCTGCTTCAGGATGAGCTCTCGCTTGCGCTCATCCAACTCACCCTGGGCAGCCCTCAGTTCATCCCAGGCCTCGCCAAACCAGACCTGCGTCTGAGCGACACGCTCCACAAAATCCGCCTCCGCCTTGTCCACCGCCGCCATCCTGGATTTCACCTTGTCCTGGCGGGCACGATGGAGCGCCTGGAGCCTCTGGAAGCTGGCGCTCATGGCTCGGAGGAGCTGCTCCTCCTGGGAACCGCCGCCGCCCGCGCTCGGTTCATCAACAACCTGGAGCCCGGTGGTGGCAAGCGCCTCATCATCAAACACCTCCCCTTCGGCCGGCGCTCTGGTGCTCGCCGTCCCTGGGAGGCGGACGAACAAGTCATCGCCCACCCTAAGGTACTTGCCCGGGGCAGGGGCTGCGGGGGAGGAAGGTTGGTCGTTGGCCACCTCCTCCTCGGTGGACACCTTGGTGGCTTCCTCGACAGCGACCTTGCCGGGCTCCCCTGCAGACCCCTTGCCGCCCCCCCGACAGCAGTCTCGCCAGCTCCCCCGACAGGCCCCTTGGCGGCCTCCTCGGCGGCGGACTTGGCGGCTTCCTCAGCTGCAATCTTGGTGGCCTCGGCTTGGGCATACTTGGCAACCTCCCCGATGACGGTGTCGATATCCTCCTGGTTCATCGAGGGAGGATCTGGAAACCAGAAAAGAGAATGCAACAAGGCCAACATCGAGGTTCAGAGCAAAGAAAAGAAAAAAGACAGAGACAGGAGGCAGGCCACTTACCCGTGTCGAGCTAGGAAGAAGTGTTTCCCTCCCTGCCAATGTTCGTGGCCGGGACGGAGCCGCCAGCACCCAAGTTTGCCTCCTCTTCCTCCATGCGCAGGGGCTCGTCGGTAGGTGTCCTTGCCGGGGACGCCCCTCTGGGTGGCGTGGTCGATGGGGGCGGCGTGTCAGGGGCGGCCCTCAGCGGCTCCTCCTGTTGCTGCTCCCCTCCTGAAAATCCGGCAAGGTCAGCACCAAGATTCATGCCCCAACGCTCACCGGCGAGGAGTGAGTAATGAAGTCATGCTGGGGGCTGAGGCGGGGGCTGCCCCGGGGGCTGTTGTCCGGGCTGATCACCACAAACACCAGCGTGCACGGGGTGCTCGCCGAGGGCTTGTCGCCGGTCAAGCCCTGGCCTTCTTCGCCGCCCTCTGGGCCAGCGTCTCCGTGTCCCTAAGAAGACAAGATCAAGTTAGGAAAAGATAATGTGGTCGATGGGGAACCAGAAGATGGTAAAGGGCCAGGTGCTTCCTCGTCGTCCTCCTCCGGCCTCCTCTTCCTCTTCGGGCTGAAAGACCCGAGGTCGAACTCGGCCTCCGGGGTGTCGTCCGAAGGAGGAGGAGAGGGGGATGGCGTCCTGCGCCGCTTGGATGAGGAAGAGGCGGCGGCTGCGACTTTCTTCGCTGTCGCAGCCCTCATCTCGCGTGCAAGCTGCGCTTGGGCTTTTTGTCGCCGTGTGGTCCTACCGGGCCGGACCGGCTCGCCAGAGCTAGCCTGCCGCAAGACGCGTCTCCTCCCCGGGGCCGAAGAGCCGTCTGCCTCGGTCTCCTCTCCGGCCGACTCCTCGACCACGTCTTCGATATGGGGAGCCCCAGCGCCGGCACCGTTGGCTTCCCCGGCAGACCTGCCCACTTGGTGAGCTCTTTCTCTTCTGTGGCCATGTCGGCCTCGTCCTCCACGGTGCCGACGCTGCTGGCCTCCTGGGCAAGTGGCGCCTCCTCCGCCCTGGCGGCAATGTATTCCAGCTCCTCCTTCATGGTGTCGCGGATGAGCAGCGCCTCGTCGCGGACGTACCTCTCCGACAGGTTGTTGAAGAAGGCCTGCACCTGCTCCATTTCCGGCTCGACCCAGCCTGGATCGAGGCCTTGCACGTTGAAGTCCGGCATCAGGGCGATGATGGCGGTTTGGCAAGAATTGTTGCTCAACGGGACCACTCCCGCTGGCAACCCAAACAGAGACCCACCGACCCTGGTGGCCTTGCTGGCCTTTTCGGCCTTGCCAGTCCTCTTGACCCCACCTGCCTCATCCACCTTGAGCTGGAAGAGCCTCTGGCAAAAATGAGCATGCCCCAGCACCGTGAAATTGTGTTTCAGGCCAGGGCGAAACCTCATGATGTCGGCCGTGTTCCTGTAGTCCCAGGCCGGCCTCCCCTTGTTGTGCAGTGGGGCAATCCGGCGGCGGATGAAATCGGCCCCAATCATCTCAAGGGTGAGGCCGGCCACGGTGAGGAGATGGATCCTGGTGGTGGCGACCGTGAGCTTCTTGTCATTGGCGTCGAGGTCGCTCCAGTCCGTGCGGCGGACCGGCAGACTCCGGCGAACCCGTCAGAACTCCCGTAGATCCCTCTCCTCGATCCAGCACCACCGGCCCCGCCACTTGTCCCACCTCTCCTTCTGCGCACCCTCCGGGTACGTGCCCCTGCCCTGGGTCCTCTGGATCCAGGTGATGCAGCCAGAGATGGCGCCCCCGGGCTGGATGCGAGGGTAGAAGTAGTGGTAGAAGAGTGTCATGCTGGGGAGCACTCCGGCAAAGCCCTCGCAGAGATGGGCAAAGAAGGCCATGCACACCACGACATTTGGCGTAAGGTCCAGAAGATGGAAGCCGTAGGTGTGCATGACGTCGTTGAAGAAATCAGAGAAAGGGGGGCAGAGCCCGCAGGAGAAGTAATCGACGAAGAAGGGGTACCGATTTGGACCGGCCTTGGCAAAGTCGGCGGGGATGATACGCATAGCAGGGTGGCTCGACATCTCCCTCCCCCACAAGGGCCTGAAGTAGTCCCTGAGGGTGACCGCATCGACCGTCGAGGGGAAGAGGGCGCGCTCTGTCCGAAGCGCCACCAACCCACTCTCCGGCACCTCCTTCCCTCCGTCATCTTTAGCTGCTCCCTTGCCCTTACCTGTCTTGGGTCCCATGGCGACTGGGGGGGGATAAAGAATCGAGGGCAATGGGGGCGCGGCGGTGGCAAGCAGAGGCAAGAGCTTCGACTTGCGCTTGAGGAGGAAGAAGAGGGAACGGCGGTCCCGAGATTGGAAAAGGCACAGAGGGTAAATGAGTAGCACCCCTGCGGTTTTCCTTTTTATGGGGAAGACGTGGGCCGCCTCTTTACTATTCACCACGACGTGACGCACGCGTGCTGCAACCGCCCCACGCACAACCCCCACGTCACGCATTCAATGCGGGTCATGGGGAAGCGCAACTGGCGAAGGAGTTACCGCAGTAAAACTCTGCCACACATGCCCGCGCACCGTTCTGGGCCTGGCCCAACAACGCTCTGCGCTGATATGTGGCCCAGGCCCAGGGGCTCCTGTCGGTGTACAAAAGTAGGGGCCTTCTGTACCCCTTTACTTGCGCACGGGCAGTGCTAGCCGCACCTGTGGCCATGCTTGGCGGGGCAGAGGAAGCAAAGACACAAGACTACCAGAGCAGCGCCCAAGCCAGAGGCCCAAGGAGCAATGGGACAAGATGGGCTTCCCCCGGCAAGAGCCTTGCCGGGGCGGCCTACGAAGCCCCGGCAAGAGCCTTGCTGGGGCAACTTTCCCAACACCTGCAAGGCCGCCGCCCTTGAGCCTAAGAGTTCTGACACCATCAACAACATTGGAACCAAGGCTCAGGAGGCGCCTGCATGGTGGCATGCATATCTTTGTGAAGACCAGAGGCCTAAGAGGCTAGATGAGAATCAGAAGACGAAGGCCCCCGGCAAGACCCTTGCCGGGGACACCCACGAGACCCCGGCAAGACCCTTGCCGGGGACATATGCAGGGCCACGGCCAGGCCCACACCTACCAAGGCTCCGCCGCCCCGCGGCCGTTCCAACACGACGATCAGCTCGCCAACTAGGCAAACGCCTGCGTGGCAGCATGCAACTTCTAGGCCAACTAGCCAAGCACCTGCGTGGTGGCATGCAGATCTTCGTGAAGACCCTACCACCGCACCAGCTCAGCAGCCAGCCAGCCAGCATGGCGCAGCACGCCTCATCAGCTTGGACGCGCGTCGGAGCGAGGCGAAGCGGTGACAGACAGGACAAGCTTCCTGGCCGTCCCCGATAAAGCAAGAGGGCACGTCGGCAGCGCATTAAATGCGTTTGTCCTATGGTGCTAGGCGATAGACTTGGACACTGTACATACTTTCCACCTCCTATGTGCCACTGTGGCAAACCCTTTTGACTATAAAAGGAGGCCCGAGGCGTACCGAGGAAGGATTCAGACTTTTTGGACTACGCACGCACCGTAGCTAGTTCAAGAGCTCAAGAACACAAAATATACACCAAAGCAGGATTAGGGTATTACGCATCGCTTGTGGCCCGAACCTGGATAAAATTCCCCCGCGTTTATCTTCTAAACCCGCTCTTTCCGCACCCCCGCCTCCTGTCAACCGTAGTAGGGATTCCCTATGATCCATAGGTGTCGTTTCCCCGACATACGGTAAGTAAACGGACTCCAAAAAATCTGCAAACATATTTTCTGTCCGTTTTGGAATATAACAAACGTTAGGAAAATAAGAAACTACTAGGAAGGTGACCCTGGTGGGCACAAGACATGAGGGCGCGTCCGCGCCCAGGTGGGTTGTGCCCACCTCGGGTACCTTCTGGACTCCATTTTTCTTCTGTTTGCTTGTTTCCAAAGATAAAAAATCTCTATATACCCCCCGAACCTATTGACCACCGTATCATGGAGAAATCTTCTGTTTTCTTTTCCTTGCTGTTTTCTGACAGATCCCATCTACCATGGCCACTTCAAGCTCCTCCAAGGACAAGTTCTTCAAGAACGTCATCAACCCATATTTGTGGGAGGTGGTGCAGCACCCTCAGGTCATCCAGATACATTAGGGGGTGCTTCACATCTGCGTTGTGCAAGGTCCCAAAGGGACGGGAAACGTGGAGGCCAGGCTTGAAGCTATGGAGCAGGAGGTCTTCCGGTGCAAGGGGATGGTGGAACGTGGACTCAATGCCAATCACCTCATGATCGCAGACTACACCCGTGATCTCAAGGTGGATGGCAAGTCCATGAAAGACATCGTCTTCACCTTCAATGAGCAAATCAACTTCCTCCAAAGCCAGATCTACGATATCCAAAACCAAGTCTTTGAATATGAGGCGAGGTTTAAAGGTATGAGTTTGGCTGCCAGTTGCAGGTCCCGTGAGACTCACTCCCCCTCTTATGATGGTGGACCTCTGCCATGGAAACCCGTGGACAAGATCGTTACCACTTCATTGTAACACCCCGGATGTAACTTTCCATATTTGTAACTCCAACTCTTGCCATTTTTGGCTATGTGTTATGATTTCCCTCCGTGTTCGTGTTTTGTTTTTTCGTTTTGCATTTTGTTCATGCAATGCATTTCATATCATGTCATCATGTGCATTGTATTTGCATACGTGTTCGTCTCATGCATCCGAGCATTTTCCCCGTTGTCCGTTTTGCATTCCGGGGCTCCCATCTCCTCCGGTGCACCCCTCTTGTTTTCTTTCGTGAGCGGGTGTCAAACGTTCTCGGAATGGACCGAGGCTTGTCAAGTGGCCTTGGTATACCACCGGTAGACCACCGGTCAAGTTTCGTTCCATTTGGAGGTCGTTTGGTACCCCAACGGTTAACCGGGTAACCACAAAGTCCATTTGTGTGTGCAGCAAAACCCCCCCTCAAAACCAGCTCAAAACCCCTCCAAGTCACTTCCATGCTGTAGGTCATTCGATCACGATCGTGTGGGCGAAAACCGCATCTCATTTGGACTCTCCTAGCTCCCTCTACCTATAAATAGGCATCTCTCCCGAAATACATTCGCAGTCCAACCCTAACCCTATCCCTCCGCGCCGAGGGATATGTCCGCCGCCGGCCAGACAAATCGCGCCGCCGCCCCGGGCCAATCAGCGCCTGCCACGTGGCCCGCGCCGCCCGCGGCCCGCCGGGCCCGTACGCCGCCCCCGCGGCCCGCACGCGTCTGCTCCGCCGCCCGACGCCTCCTCGCCTCCTACGCCGTCGCCGGTCGCCACCCCGCCGCCGACCTCGTCGCCGACCGCCGCCGCCGCGCACCACGGCGCCGTCCGCCGCCTCGCCGCCGGCGCCTCCTCCTCCGAGCGCCGCCGCCCTCCGGCCGCTCCTCCTCCGCCTCTCCTCCCTCCTTCCGGCCACCGCCTCCCTCTCCTCTCCCGTCGCCGGTGAGAGCTCGAGCTCGAGCCCGAGATCCGATCTGGTTTGACCTCGAGGTTGACTTTCCCGTACCCCAAATTTCCCAAGTCATTTATTTTTACAGCATGTACCCCTGTTCATCGTGGCATAACTATCTGCATATAGCTCCGTTTCACGCGTGTAATATATCGAATTGTTCGTCTCGTGATGCTCTACATTTTGTTCAATTGCACCATGTTCATTAGAGGCCATCTTGATGCCCAAATCTTTGGTGCAAGAGTGCAAGTTGCTGTTGTCTGCTGTTACTTAGCAGAACTTGGAGATTTGTTATTTTTGTATCATTTAATCTGTGCATCTAATGAGCATGAGCTCTACATGTGTTTTGTTGTATGCCATGCTATATTTCCGGTGGTGTATGCTATGTATTTTTGTGATCTCTGTGGTGATTAGCACAAGCATGCAAACTAGGCTCCGTAATGTTTCTGATTTCAGAGACTTAGTGTTTTCTCTAAGTCTTTGTCTGCTGTTATTTTGTTGCCATGTAAACTTGATGCTACAGAGAGATCCATGCATATTTTGGTGATGTTCAGTAAGGATGTTTTGTAGCTATTGTTGTAATTGATCCATTCCTGCCCTTGTTTGCAATTATGGAGTGCCATAGCATGACCCAATCTTGCTTTAATTTTGCTATAAAATATTTCTGGCAGATTGTTTACGTGTTATTCAATTTTGCCAAGCTTGTTGTAGTTGATCCATACATGCTATTCTTTTGTTCTTGCCATGGATAGCTTCATAAACATGCCATCTTGCTGTAGGTATGCTTTTTTGTCATGTATTGTTTGTGGTGATTGCATCAAACTCACCAAGATGCCCTCATATTATTGTTTCTGCCATGCTCTGTTTTCTGCAAAGTCTGAAACCTGATAACGAAACTTGCTATATTTACATGGTTGCCATCATATCTTCTGGTCCTTTTTAGCTTATGGTCAGTAAGGGACTTTTTCATATGCATTTAGTAGAATACTGACATGCCTTGTTTTTCCATGTTAAGTTCCTGTAGCATGTTGTTTTCGTGCTCTGAACATTGCTAGCTGATGCTGTTTTCTGCCATGTCCAGTAATTTCACCAAGTCTGTGAACCTGTTATCTTTTGCACTTTTTCCATGCTTGTTTGAGCTTGTTATGTTGTGAACTAGCCGTAGCTCAGTGTTCATCTTTTGTCAAGCATCTCCTGTAGATTACTGCCATATGCTTTGTTGCTATGTTGGAGTGCTGTAGCATTATTACTTGTTGCATTCTAAGTGCTATCTTGCTGTCAATCGCAGATTCGTGTCATTCTTGTTTTGCTTGCCATTTGCAAACCGTGCATCCGTTTCCGGTGATCTTTATATCGATTTCAACCGAAATCATCTCATCTTTCCAGTGGCATGCTTGGTTTGCCAAGTTACTGCCTTGTTCATCATTTTCCTTCCGGAGCACGCATATGCATCGCATATCATATCTCGCATATCATACATGTTTTGCATCATGTTGCTTGTGCATTTCCCGTGATTGATTGTGGTTCCATTGCTTGTGTTCTTGTATTGGGTAGAGCCGGGAGACGAGTTCGTGAATGAGGAACCTGTTGAGTACGCTTACGAGGATCAAGCTTTCGACAACTCTGAGAACCTTGCAGGCAAGATGACCACCCCTCGAAATCACTTCTATCTTTGCTTTGCTAGTTGTTCGTTCTTTGCCATGCTGCGCTACCTACCACTTGCTGTATCATGTCTCCCATATTGCCATGTCAGCCTCTAACCATCCTTTCCTAGCAAACCGTTGTTTGGCTAAGTTACCGCTTTTGCTCAGCTCTTCTTATAGCGTTGCTAGTTGCAGGTGAAGTTGAAGTTGGTTCCATGTTGGAACATGGATATGTTGGGATATCACAATATCTCTTATTTAATTAATGCATCTATATATTTGGTAAAGGGTGGAAGGCTCGGCCTTATGCCTGGTGTTTTGTTCCACTCTTGCCGCCCTAGTTTCTGTCATACCGGTATTATGTTCCTTGAGTTTGCGTTTCTTACGCGGTTGGGTGATTTATGGGACCCCCTTGACAGTTCCCTTGAATAAAACTCCTCCAGCAAGGCCCAACTTTGGTTTTACCATTTGCCACCTAAAGCCTTTTCCCCCGGATTTTCGCGAGCCCGAGGGTCATCTTTATTTAAACCCCCGGGCCAGTGTTCCTCTGAGTGCTGGTCCAAACTAGAGCCACTTGCAGCGCCACCTTGGGGAAACTCGGGGATTGGTTTTAGTTGTACGTAGTGTTCATCCGGTGTGCCCTGTGAACGAGATATGTGCAGCTCCTATCGGGATTTTTCGGCACATTCGGGCGGCTTTGCTGGTCTTGTTTTACCATTGTCGAAATGTCTTGTAAACCGGGATTCCGAGACTGATCGGGTCTTTCCGGGAGAAGGTTTATCCTTCGTTGACCATGAGAGCTTATGATGGGCTAAGTTGGGACACCCCTACAGGGTATTATCTTTCGAAAGTCGTGCCCGCGGTTATGAGGCAGATGGGAATTTGTTAATGTCCGGTTGTAGAGAACCTGTCACTTGACCCAATTAAAATACATCAACTGCGTGTGTAGCCGTGATGGTCTCTTTTCGGCGGAGTCCGGGAAGTGAACACGGTTTAAGTTATGAATGACGTAAGTAGGAGTTCAGGATCACTTCTTGGTCATTGCTGGTTGACGACCGTTCCATTGCTTCTCTTCTCACTCTCATTTGCGTATGTTAGGCACCATATATGCTTAGTGTCTGCTGCAGCTCCACCTCATTACACCATCCTTTCCTATAAGCTTAAATAGTCTTGATCTCGCGGGTGTGAGATTGCTGAGTCCCCGTGACTCACAGATTCTACCAAAATAGTTGCAGGTGCCGACGATGCCAGTGCAGATGATGTGATCTCAAGTGGGAGTTCGACGAGGAACGTGGTCGTTACTATGTGTCTTTTCCTGATGATCAGTAGTGGAGCCCAGTTGGGACAATCGGGGATCTAGCATTTGGGGTTATCTTATTTTCATTTGGATCTTGACCGTAGTCGGTCTATGTGTGTAATTTGGATGATGTATGATTTATATTTATGTATTGTGTGAAGTGGCGATTGTAAGCCAACTCTTTATCCCATTCTTTTTCATTACATGGGATTGTGTGAAGATGACCCTTCTTGCGACAAAACCACAATGCGGTTATGCCTCTAAGTCATGCCTCGACACGTGGGAGATATAGCCGCATCGTGGGCGTTACATTCATCACCACCTTCTTCTTCATCACTGAAAGAAAATTGAGTATCGGGTATGGGCACTCCCCTTGGCTTGAGCCAAGCTTGGGGAGATGTCCCGGTACCGTATCACCTCCACTATCTTTTGCATTTACTTATCTTAGTTCTATCGATAGTTATCTTTTACTTTAGATGAATAAAAGTTTAGTTCGATCCTTTCTTTCTGAGAGTTTGCTTAGTGATCTATCTTTGTAATCGTGTGCAAGATATATAATAAAGTTTAGTTTGAGTTTTGCTTTCTTTACTTTCATGTTCTAATAAAAAGAAAGGAAATAAATAAAAAGATCATATATTAATGTTATGGTAGGTAATAACACCACATAAGGAAAAGTATAAGTAGAAAATTTTATTGGAGATTGACAAACTTAGCATTGGTCAATGATGCAATTCATGAAAGAATTAATAAGGGAAGAGAAGATTCACATACAAATACACTATCTTGGAATTCTTTTGTGATTGTGAGCCCCCATCAAAATATTATATGCCAAAATTGTTGACATTGGACAAGGAAGACAACGTAATGATTTATGTCTGTTCATATTCACATAGAAGTTATATTGTCATAGATCCTTCAACATGTGGTGCTTGCCCCCCATCTTTGCTAGCCAAAAATTCTGCACCAAGTAGAGATACTACTTGTGCATCCAAAAGCCCTTAAACTCAAATCTTATTTTCATGAGTCCACCATACCTACCTAAGGATTGAGTAAGATCCTTCAAGTAAGTTGTCATCGGTGCAATAAGGCAATAAAAATTGCTTCTAAGTGTTAAATCATTTAGTGTAAGAGAAAATTGAGCGTTGTACGAACTTGTGATAGCAAAGAATAAAAGTGACATACTGCATAATAAAGTTTGCTATCATAAGGGGCAATATAGCGTGATGTTCTTTTGCACTAAGGGGTTGAGCATACAAACAAAAAGCGCATGGCAACCTCTGCTTCCCTCTGCGAAGGGTCTATCTTTTACTTTTATGTATTTACTTTTATGCAAGAGTCAAAGTTTTTCTCTCTATTCCTTTTTATTTTCTCTTTTGGCAAGCATCATGTGGTGAGGAAAGATCTAGGCACATATATCCAGTTGGATATGGGTAGCATGAGTTATTATTGTTGACATCACCCTTGAGATGAATACGTTTGGAGGCGAAATTATAAGCCCCTATCTTTCTATGTGTCTGGTTGAAACGTTTTGCTCATGTGTATGCGGTGAGTGTTAGCAATCATAGAAGACTATATGATGGTTGAGTATGTGGACTTGCATAAAGGCTCCGATACGTGACCCTTCCTGAAAAGATGATGAATTGTAGTTGCAAAGTTGACTGAGAACATAGTTTCTTGGTTTCCAATAGATTTTATGCTTTATACTTCGATGCTGTGATGAATTGTTACTTATTCGTGAGAAGTCTACGATAAAAGTTCTATGATAAAGTTTTAGGTTTAAGTTTGTTGCTGTTACAATAATCTAGATGCTGCTTCTATGTCTGTATTTTGTGTTTATCGACACCTCTCTCTCTAAGCATGTGGGCATGTTTTCGATTCGGTTTTCTCTTGAGGAAAAGCGAGGTCTAAGCTTGGGGGAGTTGATACGTCCATTTTGCATCATGTTTACCTACTATTATTTATAATGTTTTTATGCATAATAATGGTTTTTGGGGGTAATTCTAATGACTTTTGTCTGATAATATGCAAGGTTCACACAAAGAGGGAGAATTCCGGCAGCTGGAAATCTGGACATGGAAAAGCTATGTCAGGCCACCTATTCTGCACAACTCCAAATAAGCTGAAATTTCACGAGGAATTTGTATCAAATTATCAAAGTAGCGAACACGAATTGAACCAACATGATGAAAGTGACTAGATGAAATTCCCGTGTACCCTCAAGAACGCTTTGCTTATGTTAAGAGACCGTTTTGGCTTGTCGTTGGCCTCAAAAGGATTGGGATACCTTGCTGCACTTTTGTTACTATTACCATTACTTGCTCGTTACAAATTATCTTGCTATCAAACTACTATGTTACTTACAATTTCAGCGCTCGCAGGCATTACCTTGCTAAAAACCACTTGTCATTTCCTTCTACTCCTCGTTGGGTTCGACACTCTAACTTATCGAAAAGGCTACAATTGACCACATATACTTGTGGGTCATCAGGGAGAAGAGGTGTTAGACCACTGCATAGAGGGGGAGAGAGTTGGTGATGACGGCGGCGAAGTTGTTGGTGTAGATCACCGTCACGATGATGGCCCCGGCGGCGTCCCGGCGCCACCGGGAGAGAGGGGGAGAGAGCCCCCCTCCTTCTTCTTATTCCTTGACCTTCCCCCTAGATGGGAGAAGGCTTTCCCCTCTAGTCCATGGCCTCCATGGCGGCAGAGGGGCGGGAGCCCCTCCGAGATTGGATCTCTCTCTCTCTCTCTCTCTCTCTCTCTCTCTCTGTTTCCTTCTGTTTCTGCGCTCCCAGATTCTGGCCTTTCACCGTTTTTAAAATCCTGGAGATCCGTAACTCCGATTGGGCTAAAAATTTAACACAATTTTATCCGGGTATTAGCTTTCTTCCGGCGAAAGAAGGGCACCAACCGCCTTATGGAGTGGCCACAAGGTCCCAGGGTGCGCCCCCTGCCTTGTGGACTCCTCTAGCATCGTCTCATGTTGATTCTTTTTCCCAAAAATCACATATATTCTAAAAAAAATCTCCGTAAGTTTTTATCGCGTTTTGACTTTGTTTGATATGGATTTTCTGCGGAACAAAAAACATGCAACAAACAGGAACTGGCACTAGGCACTGGATCAATATGTTAGTCCCAAAAATAGTATAAAAAGTTGTCAAAAGTATATGAAAGTTGTATAATATTGGCATGGAACAATCAGAAATTATTGATACGATGGAGACGTATCAACATCCCCAAGCTTAATTCCTGCTCATCCTCGAGTAGGTAAATGATAAAAAAGATAATTTTTGATGTGGAATGCTACCTAGCATAATCTTGATCATATAATCTAATCATGGCATGAATATTAAGACATGAGTGATTCAAAGCAATAGTCTATCATTTGACATTAAGACAATAATACTTCAAGCATACTAATAAAGCAATCATGTCTTCTCAAAATAACATGGCCAAAGAAAGTTATCCCTACGAAATCATATAGTTTGGCTATGCTCCATCTTCATCACACAAAGTATTACATCATGCACAACCCCGATGACAAGCCAATCAATTGTTTCATACTTTTAATGTTCTCAAGCCTTTTCAACTTTCACGCAATACATGAGTGTGAGCCATGGATATAGCACTATAGGTGGAATAGAATATGATGGTGGAGGTTGTGTGGAGAAGATAAAAAGGAAGAAAGTCTCACATCGATGCGGCTAATCAACAGGCTATGGAGATGCCCATCAATCGATATCGATGCAAGTGAATAGGGATTGCCATGCAAAGGATGCACTAGAGCTATAAGTGTATGAAAGCTCAAACTGAAAACTAAGTGGGTGTGCATCCAACTTGCTTGCTCATGAAGACCTCGGGCATTTGAGGAAGCCCATCAACGGAATATACAAGCCAAGTTCTATAATGAAAATTCCCACTAGTATACGAAAGTGATAACTCAAGAGACTCTCTGTATGAAGAACATGGTGCTACTCCAAAGCACAAGTGTGGTAAAAGGATAGTAGCATTGCCCCTTCTCTCTTTTTCTCTCATTTTTTTATTCTCATTTTTTGCTCTCTTTTTTTGCCTCTTTTTTATTTTTTATTTCGTCCAGAGTCCGATCCCGACTTGTGGGGGAATCATAGTCTCCATCATCCTTTCCTCACTGGGACAATGCTCTAATAATGATGATCGTCACACTTTTATTTACTTACAACTCAATATTACAACTCGATATCTAGAACAATATGACTCTATGTGAATGCCTATCACAGTGTACCAGGATGTGCAATGATCTAGCGTAGCAACGATATAAAAAAACGGACAAGCCATGAAAACATCATGCTAGCTATCTTACGATCATGCTAAGCAATATGACAATGAATGCTCAAGTCATTTATATGATGATGATGGATGTTGCATGGCAATATATCTCAGAATGGCTATGGAAATGCCATGATAGGTAGGTATGGTGGCTGTTTTGAGGAAGATATAAGGAGGCTTATGTGTGATAGAGCGTATCATATCATGGCGTTTGGACGCACCGGCAAAGTTTGCACCAACTCTCGAGGTGAGAAAGGGCAATGCACGGTACCGAAGAAGCTAGCAATGATGGAAGGGTGAGAGTGCATATAATCCGTGGACTCAACATTAGTCATAAAGAAATCACATACTTATTGCAAAAATCTATTAGCTATCAAAACAAAGTACTACACGCATGCTCCTAGGGGGATAGATTGGTAGGAAAAGACCATCGCTCGTCCCCGACCGCCACTCATAAGGAAGACAATCAATAATCATGCTCTGACTTCGTTACATAACGGTTCACCATACGTGCATGCGACGGGAATCACAAACTGTAACACAAGTATTTCTACCATCACTATTACTCACTAGCATGACTCTAATATCACCATCTTTATATCGCAAAACTATTGCAAGGAATCAAACATATCATATTCAGTGATCTACAAGTTATGTAGGATTTTATGACTAACCATGTGAATGACCAATTCCTGTTGACTCTCTAAATAGATATAAGTGAAGAAAGAGAGTTCAATTATTTTCTAAAAAAGATATGCCCACGCTCTAACAAATATAAGTGATGCAAAAGAGCATTCTACAAATGGCGGTTTTCTATGTGTAGAGAAACAGGCAATCCAAACTTCAAATGGTATAAGTGAAGCACATGAAACATTCTATAAAGCCATACTCAAAAGATATAAGTGAAGTGCAAAGAGCATTCTATAAATCAACCATGGACTATATCATACCAACATGGTGCATTATTAAAAGAAAAATAAAAACCACACGACGCTCCAAGATTTACGCATATCATGTGACGAATAAAAATATAGCTCCAAGTAAAATTACCGATGATCATTAGAAGAAAGAAGGGAGACCTTCTGGGGCATCCCCAAGCTTAGTCTCTTGTTAGTCCTTATTCCTTCATCCATCGTGATCTCACCCAAAACTTGAAAGCTTCAATCACACAAAACTTAACAAAACCCACGTGAGATCCGTTAGTATAATAAAACAAATCACCACTTTAAGTACTATTGCAAACTCATTCATATTTTATTTTTGCATCATAGCTACTATAATATAACATTTCCCTGGCTTATACCACCGATACAATCGATAGTTTCATCAAAACGAGCGAAACAATGCATCAAAAACAGAATATGTCTTAAACAGGACAGTCTCTAGTAATCTGAACATCAATCATACTTATGTAACTTCAAAATTTCTGAAAAATTAGGACACAGTAAAAAATTTGTATGAAGTATTGTTCAAAAAAATTCATAAGCTTTTGACATTACAGTAAAAAAATGTAAATTCACGCACTACAGCCAAAGTTTCTGTTTTTCCACTGCACAAACCAAACAAGCAATCTAATCATCCTAAAGGCAAATCTTGGCACATTATTTTTATAATACAATGGATTTGTACAAGGGGATAATTTTTTTTGTTGAAAAGTTTCTGTAATCGTGATTCAGAAAGTTTCCATGGGCATGAACAAAGTTCAAGGAGCTCCCCCACTTCAACGGTGATCGTCTTTCTTACTTTCACTTCTCTTTTTAAAAAAGTTTTAGGTTCCCACTTCATTTTTTGTTGTTAAACTTTATAAAAGCACACAACAGAAATAAATGACTCTCTAAAACTTCCGGGCTGTCTCCCTAGTAGCGCTTTCTTTAAAGCCATTAAGCTAGGCATATAGTGCTCAAGTAATGGATCCACCCGGATCCCAAGGTATATCAAAGCCAATTTTAATTAACAATGATTTGTGATTTAGTTGTGAGCACACAGTAACATATATCATGCAACATCGAAGTCTAACTCTCTTCCTATGCATCGTCATGTCATAAAACAACAATCATGCACACATAGTAAAGGTCGATACATAGCATAAACAACTTCTTGCAATTTTATCGTATTGGAAAGATAGAGAGGCGGAGATGTAGTTCCTCTCTCATAATAATTGCAAGTAGGAGCCGCAAGCACATGCATATTATATTTATCAAAATCATCATGTGTAACGGTAAAAGGCAACCCATCAATATAATCCTTAATAAGCGCAAACTTCTCTGATATAGTGTAGTTGGGAGAATTCAAAAAGATAATAGGACTATCATGTGTGGGTGCGATAGCAACAGTTTCATTATTAACATAAGGAACTATAGCAAGTTCATCTCCATAAGCATAATTCATATTGACATCATGGCCACAAGCATAGCAAGCATCAAGTTCATCAAAAAGGGATATTTCAAACGAATCCAAGGGATCATAGCAATCATCATAGCATTCATCCTTCGGTAAGCACGAAGGGAATTTAAACAATGTATGGGATAAAGAGTTACTCTCATTAGAAGGTGGGCACAGGTGATCAATCCGCTCTTCCTCCTTTTGTTCTTCACTCTCCTCCTCATATTTTTCATCTAATGAGCTCACAGTGTCATCAATTTCTTCTTCCATAGTTTCCTGCAAAATATTAGTCTGTTCATGGTCAGCGGAGACTTTCTCAATAAACGCATCAATATCGGAATTATATTCATAATTCTCATAGCAATATTCAAGTATAGCAAAATTTTCAGGTCTATAAACATCATCATCAAAAGCTTCATACTTTTCAAACAAAGATTCAATTTCGTAAGCACCCTTAAAAGCAACAAATTCTTCTATTCGTTCCACATCATAGTAATCATATCTACCATTAGCATAAGAAGCTAAGGTTTCACTATCATTAAATTTGCATGAAAAGGGAAGGTGTGGAGCCTTCATCCTAGAGCAACAAGTATAATCATATCTCAAGCATAAATTCCGAGCATACCAATGCAACATATGAATTTGATCCCATAACAGTTTCCCTTTTTGAGTCAAGCGATAATCCCTAAAGTATTCACGTTGATCCAACGTGTCTCCCATTATATAATTGAATGGGGCTTTCTCAGGATTATAAAAGTAATGCATAATATCTTTCACATAATGAGCATCGAGGGTTTTAGGAGGTTCCCCATCTCCATGAGTAGCAAGTACACCAAATTGTTTTTGGTATTTCATGTTCCATATACATAACTAAAGATAGAGAACAACTTAGAACAGCAAATAAAATCTACTTAGTGATAAAGCAAACAAGCACACACGAGAATATTCACCCCACGCTATTGCTCCCCGGCAACGGTGCCAGAAAAAGGTCTTGATAACCCACAAGTATAGGGGATCAGTTGTAGCCTCTTTCGATAAGTAAGAGTGTTGAACCCAACGAGGGGCTAAAGGTAGAACAAATATTCCCTCAAGTTCTATCAACCACCGATACAACTCTACGCACGCTTAACGTTCGCTTTACCTAGAACAAGTATGAAACTAGAAGTACTTTGTAGGTGTGATAGGATAGGTTTGCAAGATAATAAAGAGAACGTAAATAGAAACTAGGGGCTGTTTAGATAAACAAACAACTAAGTTAGTTTTAGTAGAGAGCTTTTTGTCACAAGAAAATTATTTGTCCCTAGGCAATTGATAACTAAACCGGTAATCACTATTGCAATTTTATATGAGGGAGAGGCATAAGCTAACATACTTTATCTTCTTGGATCATATGCACTTATGATTGGAACTCTAGCAAACATCCATAACTACTAAAGATCATTAAGGTAAAACCCAACCATAGCATTAAAGTATCAAGTCCTCTTTATTCCCATAAGCCATAACCCACTTATCCGTGTTTGTGTTTCTACCACTCACGCAACGCAGACAATAAGCAAACCATGAACATATTGCAAACCCTACAGCGGGGATCCTGAAGGAAATATGCCCTAGAGGCAATAATAAAGTTATTATTTATTTCCTTATATCATGATAAATGTTTATTATTCATGCTAGAATTGTATTAACCGGAAACATAATACATGTGTGAATACATAGACAAACAGAGTGTCACTAGTATGCCTCTACTTGACTAGCTCGTTGATCAAAGATGGTTGTGTTTCCTAGCCATAGACATGAGTTGTCATTTGATTAACGGGATCACATCATTAGGAGAATGATGTGATTGACTTGACCCATTCCGTTAGCTTAGCACTCGATCGTTTAGTATGTTGCTATTGCTTTCTTCATGACTTATACATGTTCCTATGACTATGAGATTATGCAACTCCCGTTTACCAGAGGAACACTTTGTGTGCTACCAAACGTCAAAACGTAACTGGGTGATTATAAAGGTGCTCTACAGGTGTCTCCAAAGGTACTTGTTGGGTTGGCGTATTTCGAGATTAGGATTTGTCACTCCGATTGTCGGAGAGGTATCTCTGGGCCCACTCAGTAATACACATCACTATAAGCCTTGCAAGCATTGTGACTAATGAGTTAGTTGCGGAATGATGTATTACGGAACGAGTAAAGAGACTTGCCGGTAACGAGATTGAACTAGGTATCGAGATACCGACGATCGAATCTCGGGCAAGTAACATACCGATGACAAAGGGAACAACGTATGTTGTTATGCGGTCTGACCGATAAAGATCTTCGTAGAATATGTGGGAACCAATATGAGCATCCAGGTTCCGCTATTGGTTATTGACCTGAGAGGTGTCTCGGACATGTCTACATAGTTCTCGAACCCGTAGGGTCCGCACGCTTAACGTTACGATGACAGTTATATTATGAGTTTATATGTTTTGATGTACCGAAGGTTGTTCGGAGTCCCGGATGTGATCACGGACATGACGAGGAGTCTTGAAATGGTCGAGACATAAAGATTGATATATTGGACGACTATATTCGGACACCGGAAGTGTTCCGGGTGATTTCGGAGAAAACCGGAGTGCTGGAGGGTTACCGGAACCCCCCCGGGAGAAGTAATGGGCCTCATGGGCCTTAGTGGAGAGAGAGAGGGGCAGCCAGGAGGGGCCGCGTGCCCCCTCCCCCTCTGGTCCGAATTGGACTAGGAGAGGGGGGGCGGCGCCCCCCTTTCCTTCTCCCTCTCCCCCTTCCTTTCCCCCTCCTAGTAGGAGTAGGAAAGAGGGGAGTCCTACTCCTACTAGGAGGAGGACTCCTCCTCCTGGCGCGCCAACAAGGGCCGGCCGGCCTCCCCCTTGCTCCTTTATATACGGGGGCAGGGGGCACCCCAGAGACACAACAATTGATCTATTGATCTCTTAAACGTGTGCGGTGCCCCCCTCCACCATATTACACCTTGATAATATCATAGCGGTGCTTAGGCGAAGCCCTGCGTCGGTAGAACATCATCATCGTCACCACGCCGTTGTGCTGACGAAACTCTCCCTCAAAACTGGGCTGGATCAGAGTTCGAGGGACGTCATCGAGCTGAACGTGTGCTGAACTCGGAGGTGCCGTACGTTCGGTACTTGATCGGTCGGACCGTGAAGACGTACGACTACATCAACCGCGTTGTGTTAACGCTTCCGCTATCGGTCTACGAGGGTACGTGGACAACACTCTCCCCTCTCGTTGCTATGCATCACCATGATCTTGCATGTGCGTAGGATTTTTTTTGAAATTACTACGTTCCCCAACAGATCCCTCCTGCTTGAGCGAGACGGAGAGCACCATAGGACAGCACCAATAATAAAACATGCAACTCAAACCAGTCATGATCATTAATGAACCCATAGGACAAAACAGATCTACTCAAACATCATAGGATAGCCATACATCATTGGGAAATAATATATAGCGTTGAGAACCATGTTTAAGTACAGATTACGACGGGGAGAAGAGGTGTTAGACTGCTGCATAGAGGGGGAGGGAGTTGGTGATGACGGCGGCGAAGTTGTTGGTGTAGATCGCTGTCACGATGATGGCCCCGGCGGCGTTCCCGCGCCATCGAGAGAGAGGGGGAGAGAGAGCCCCCTCCTTCTTCTTCTTCCTTGACCTTCCCCCTAGATGGGAGAATGGTTTCCCCTCTGGTACATGGCCTCCATGGCGGTGGAGGGGCGGGAGCCCCTCTGAGATTGGATCTCTCTCTCTCTCTCTCTCTCTCTCTCTCTCTCTCTCTCTCTCTCTCTCTCTCTCTCTCTCTCTCTCTCTCTGTTTCCTTCTGTTTCTGCGCTCCCAGATTCTGGCCTTTCACCGTTTCTTAAATTCCCGGAGATCCGTAACTCCGATTGGGCTGAAATTTTAACACAATTTTTATTCAGATATTAGCTTTCTTGCGGCGAAATAAGGCCTTACGGAGTGGCCACAAGGGCGCAGGGCGCGCCCCTGCCTTGTGGACTCCTCGGGCATCGTCTCGCGTTGATTCTTTTTTCCCAGAAATCACATATATTCCAAAAAATCTCTGTAAGTTTTGACCGCGTTTGGACTCTGTTTGATATGGATTTTTTGTGAAAAAACATGCAACAAACAGGAACTAGCAGTGGGCACTGTATCAATATGTTAGTCCCAAAAATAGTATAAAAAGTTGCCAAAAGTATTAGAAAGTTGTATAATTTTGGCATGGAACAATAAAAACTTATAGATACGACGGAGACTTATCAGTGTCATTCTCCTTGCGAGGCTGGGGGGCCTCTCGAGGGTCTTGTCTTGGAGGCCTTGCCACAGGGCCATTCCAGGCCGTCGAGGGAGCCACGCAATGGGCAGATTTGGGTACCCCCGATCCCAGAACGCCGACAGACAAGACACGTATTTGTATTCTTGCCATTAAGGGTAAAATTATGGGCTTTATTCACATTGATTGGATTTACTTTGTCTACATCATGTCATCTTCCTTAAGGCGTTACTCCGTTCTTTACGAACTTAATACTCTAGATGCATGCTGGATAGCGGTCGATGTGTGGAGTAATAATAGTAGATGCAGGAAGGAGTCGCTCTACTTATCTCGAAAGTGATGCCTATATACATGATCATTTCCTTGGATATCACCATAACTATGCACTTTTCTACCAATTGCCCAACCGTAATTTGCTTATCCATCGAACGATTTTTGTTCGAAAGAGAAGCCTCTAGTGAAAACTATGGCCCCTAGGTCTATCTTTATCATATATAAAATCCAATCATACCTTGCTGAAATTGATTTACATTATTTTATTTTGTGTTTTTGTTTATCTATCTATCTATCACTATGAGATTTGATCCTTGAAATTAACTGCCAAGGGATTGATAACTCCTTGTTTGCGTTGGATGCAAGTATTTATTCTTTGGTGTGTAGGTGTTGTTCACGAGATCTTGTGTGGTTCTCCTATTGATAACATTGGTTCTTAACTGAGGAAAGTACTTATCTCTACCGTACTACATTATCCTCTCCTCTTCGAGGAAATCCCAATGCAGCTCACAAGTAGAAGTGCATATACGATAAGATTCCATTATTCTATATCAAGCATCTTTGAGATTTTCTCCTTGTTTTTGTTTGAAGTAAAGGACTTCAAAATCTGGGATAAAGGAGGGATAGTAACACTAGACATAGCGACGAGCAAACTAACAAAGCAAACCAAATATTTTTTTTGTATTTTATGAGAAGTGGGGGAGATGAAAATGAGAGGCAAATGAAAATAAAAAGGAGAGCAAGTAGATGATAGTTTGTGCGAAGGTACTTGATGGGTTTTGGTGATGTCTCCCCGGCAACGGCGCCAGAAATTCTTCCTGTTACTTGTGAGCGGCATTGTGATTTTCCTCAAAGAGGAGGGGAGATGGTGTACAGTAGAGATAAGTATTTGTCTTAGTGAGAACTACGGTTTATCGGACCAATAGGAGACTCATGCAAAGCCTCGTGACATCACATGCACACACAAAAGCAAATACTTGACCGAACGCGGGCAAGAGGGTTGTCAATCCCCTTGAACTCATTAATTACAAGGATCAAATCTCATAGTGGTAGATAGATAAATTGCAAAAAAAAATCAGCAAGGTATTTTTGGATTTTCTAATATGATAAAGGTAGACCCGGGGGCCATAGTTTTCACTAGAGGCTTCTCTCTCGAACACATAGCATACGGTGGGTGAACAAATTACTGTTCGCCAATTGATAGAAAAGTGCATAAAGGTAGTCCACCGCGACACCGACGAAGGTTTCCCAGGGGTGCGAGCGCACCCCCACTGTAGTCCGCATTGCCTCTGGCGGCCTTGGGAAGGGCACCTCCCGCGGGAACGGTCGCGGAAGCCGTGGCGGCCGTGGTCAGGGTGGAAGGCCCATGTCGGTCGTCCAGCCATCGTGCCTGCGATCCCACACAGCCGACACGACCCAAGAGTTTGTCGTGTGGGTGGAAAGGCCGGAGGCCACTTGGCTCCAGCTCCCTCACTTCTTCACGGAGTTGTTTCCGGTCGGCGGACCTGTCGGCCTATGGCTGCACGCCGACGGCTGCTGCAACAAGGCCTCGTGGGTGATGTCTACTACACAACCTTCTTCTTGTAGACGTTGTTGGGCCTCCATGTGCAGAGGTTTGTAGGACAGTAGTAAATTTCCCTCAAGTGGATGACCTAAGGTTTATCAATCCGTGGGAGGCGTAGGATGAAGATGGTCTCTCTCCAGCAACCCTGCAACCAAATAACAAAGAGTCTCTTGTGTTCCCAACACACCCAATACAATGGTAAATTGTATAGGTGCACTAGTTCGGTGATGAGATGGTGATACAAGTGCAATATGGATGGTAGATATAGGTTTTTGTAATTTGAAAATATAAAAACAACAAGGTAACTAATGATAAAAGTGAGCACAAACGATACTGCAATGCGTTGAAACAAGGCCTAGGGTTCATACTTTCACTAGTGCAAGTTCTCTCAACAATAATAACATAATTAGATCATATAAATATCCCTCAACATGCAACAAAGAGTCACTCCAAAGTCAGTAATAGCGGAGAACAAACGAAGAGATTATGGTAGGGTACGAAACCACCTCAAAGTTATTCTTTCGGATCGATCTATTCAAGAGTTCGTACTAGAATAACACCTTAAGACACAAATCAACCAAAACCCTAATGTCACCTAGATACTCCAATGTCACCTCAAGTATCCGTGGGTATGATTATACGATATGCATCACACAATCTCATATTCATCTATTCAACCAACACAAAGTACTTCAAAGAGTGCCCCAAAGTTTCTACCGGAGAGTCAAGACGAAAACGTGTGCCAACCCCTATGCATAAGTTCACAATGTTACGGAACCCGCAAGTTGATCACCAAAACATACATCAAGTGGATCACGTGAATATCCCAATGTCACCATAGATAAGCACATGCAAGACATACATCAAGTGTTCTCAAATACTCAAATAAGCATATCCCAATGTCACCATAGATAAGCACATACAAGAGAGTAGAGGGGGAGAAACATCATAAGATCCAACTATAAAAGCAAAGCTCGCGATACATCAAGATCGTGCCGAATCAAGAACACGAGAGAGAGAGAGAGAGATCAAACACATAGCTACTGGTACATGCCCTCAGCCCCGAGGGTGAACTACTCCCTCCTCGTCATGGAGAGCGCCGGGATGATGAAGATGGCCACCGGTGAGGGATCCCCCCTCTGGCAGGGTGACAGAACAGGTCTAGATTGGTTTTTGGTGGCTACAGAGGCTTGCGGCGGTGGAACTCCCGATCTAGGTTATTTTCTGGAGGTTTCTGTATATATAAGAGGTTTTGGCGTCGAGAACAAGTCAGGGGGGTCTCCGGGCTGTCCAAGAGGTAGGGGGCGCGCCCAGGATGGGTGGGCGCGCCTCCCACCCTCGTGGGCAGCCCGGGACTCTTCTGGCCCAACTCTTTTACTCATGGCCTTCTTCTGGTCCAAAAATATGCTCCGTCAAGTTTCAGGTCAATTGGACTCCGTTTGGTTTTCCTTTTCTGTGATACTGAAAAACAAGGAAAAAACATAAACTGGCACTGGGCTCTAGGTTAATAGATTAGTCCCAAAAAACATATAAAATAGCTTATAAATCATCCTAGAAGGATAATATAATAGCATGAATACTTCATAAATTATAGATACGTTGGAGACGTATCAGTGGGTAGAGGTTGAGGTTACCCCCGCAGGCAACATGTTCCTTAACCGCCGGTGGGAGACGTTCGCCCGCGCCCGCGGCCTGCAGGGGAGACGTACCCTCCACCTTAAGTATGACGGGGTGGCGGCGCTCTAAATCAAGGTCTTCGGGGAAGACGGCAGGCGCTTGGGGTGCTGCACCGAGGGCGACGGCAGCGATAGTGACCACCTCTCTGATGACGACGACCATCGTGGCGGCGGCATCCTCCACGGTGAACTTGCCCTTGGCGAAGGCCGCGACACCTCTGACAGCAGCGACGCCTCCCCCGGGGGAAGCTCGAGCGACTACAACGACGACTACGACGAGCCACCACATCGCCTCGCCCGGACCAAGGAGGAGGCTGGGCCGCCGCGCCGTTGCGTTCCCGCCCAGGAGGACGCCGAGTCGCCATGCCGCCATGCCCCCATCAAGGAGGAGGAGGACTCTGACTGAGCGTGGGAAGCGTCGGAACCAGGCCTCAGGAGTAGCGGTCCTCGGGGGTCCGCTTCTTTGCCTTTTTTTATTTGGTGCACTAAGAACCATGAAGAGCCTCGTGGGGGCATGTAATGAACTGCGACACTTGCGCCTTTATATCAGTGTTTCCCGTTCGTGTTCTAGCATTTATATTGCTATTAATTGCAAGGTTCCTGCCTGGCGTGATTAGGGTAACATAGATTGGTACGCTCGTGACCCTTGGCGGGCTGCTGCGTCGTGGGGGCGTACTCCTCCGGAGCCTTGATCCTAGGTACACCCCTGGGGTCCCGAGGAGGCTCCCCCCTTATGGACTGGGTCGCTCTGGGGCCTCGAGGGGCTTGCAGCCCGCGAGGTCGTTGGGGGGTTTGTGGGGCTACAGAGCCTCCGCAGATGCCTCCGCCAGGCGTCGGATCTTGCGGAGATGTAAAGAGCACTCGACGTAGGATTCCTCAATAATGAGTCAGATCGAGCCGCTTTTTCTTCGGCCACCCTTCCTTGGCACCCATCTTGTGTCCAGAGCCCCCGAGCGAGGGGCGATCGTCGCGGGCATGCTGGGTCGCGATGCCCGGCAAGGCCATGAGATAAACGCTCCTGAGGCCAGGGGCCGAAAGCGATTCGTGCCAGTTGGCTCGCTTGAGAGCATCACACGAGGATTCGGACGCCACGGCCTTGGCAAGGTGTGCACGCAGGCGGACCCACGTTCGTTGCAGCCTGGGGCTCCCACGTTGCCGGGGCTAGCCCGAGCGTAACACCGTGCCCAGTCCCCACTTGTGAGACGTGTGGGAGGGAGCAACGAGCAAGCGCCACTTCCTCCAAAAACAAAATTCAAGGAGAGAAAAACACTGGAAGGAGGAAAAAGAAACTCCCACCCCTTTTCAAACAAATATGTGAGAACTTCAAACTTCATTTTAGAAAGTGGAAAATTGGTTACAAGAGTAAGCGGAAGAAAAAGCCGCATCCGGCGCCTATGCTAGTCTTCCCACCAGCACGGAGCATGGGGCCTCCTCTAGGCGTGGGCATAGTCGCTATAAGACTGTGTCGTCCACCAGCGCGGAGTATGGGGCTTCCACTTGGGTGTGGGCAGGAGCCCCCACGGGGCCAAGGGGCGGTGCACCGGGAGACTCCAGGGCGTGTACAACCCCACTCATTATTACGTGAGAGTGTCACGGGTAGAACTTGCAGAGATGCTCAATGTTCCAAGCATTCTGGATGGGGATCTAGTCCAGCGTCTCCAGGCATACAGCGCCGGGCCTGGAGATGCGGGCGATCCTGAACGGGCCCTCCCACATTGGTGAGAGCTTATGACGGCCCTCCCTGGAGAGGACCAGCCTCAGGACGAGGTCTCCAACCTCAAGAGTCCGGGAGTGGATGTTGCGGCATTGGTAATGCCGCAGCGCCTGCTGGTACCTCACCGCACAAAGTTAGGCTTGGCGACGGGCCTTCTCCCCGAGCACAAGATCCGTTCCCCACGGGTAGAACCTGCTGCGGAACACCTTGCCGACGAGGGTGCGTGATGAGGAGTGGTGTCCGCAATCTCCACCATGGATGTCAGCCAACAACTCGCGCCCTTGCTCCCCGGATATGCACTGCAGCGAGACGTTGTTGGGGCGCCTTCGGTATAGCTCACCGTCCTACAAGCAATAAGCAGTGGCCCGATGAACCATGCATTCTGCGTCTTCCTCCTTCTCTTGCAAGGCGCCGCGGAGCAAGTACGCCTTGAGCTCCTCGGTCCAGCAGCCTTCCTAAGGCTCCAACGCTAGGAGCAGGCGGGCTCCTGAGGTTGGGCCACAGGCCGGGGCGCCTGAGCAAGGGACCGGAGGTGGCTCTTCCCGGAGCAGCGCTGGGCCTGCGGCGGGGGGCGCCGCCGAAGGCTTGAAGAGCCTTTCCTCGAAGACGCCAGGCTTCTGGGGCTCGTGGCGAGATGCCCTCTTGGTGATGTCATCTGCTTCCTTGTTCGCGCCGCGCGGGACGTGCTGCAATTCTAAGCCCAAGAAGCGATTTTGGATTTTATGCACCTCTTCTAGGTAAGCCTCCATGTGTTCGTCCTGCGGTTTGTATTCCTTATTGGAAAAGTTGAGGAGGAGCTGTGAGTCACCCTTGATGGCGAGTCGCTTGACCCCCATGGCGGCTGGAGCCCCGAGGCCAACAATCATGCCCTTGTATTCCACGATGTTGTTGGAGACCTTCTCTCCATGCTGGAAGCAAAGATGCATGGCATAGTAGAGCTTGACCTTGGTCGGCGAGATGAGTACGACTCCAGCCCCCGCGCCCTGCCGCGCGAAGGCACCGTCGAAGTGCATGACCCAGCCATTGGGCGCCTCATCGCCAGGCGTGAGGGATTGGCCCCTCATCCAGCCCTCGACTGGGAGCGTCCATCCACTCCACCACAAAATCAGCGAGGGACGCACCCTTGACGACCCTGGTTGTGTTGAACTCCAGCTGGAAGGCTTGCAGCTCGATGTTCTACTCGGCAACCCTCTTAGCGGTGTTGGGGCTGCATAGCACCTTCTCTAGGGGGTATGCGGAGATGACCTTGATGGGGTGGCCCTGAAAATAGTGACGCAACTTTCTTGAGGCGACGAGGAGCACGAACAGGAGCTTCCGCTGCATGGGCTAGCGCGTGCGTGCATCCCACAACACTGTGCTGACGAAGTACACCGAATGCTCGACGAGGGGCGAGGTATCGACGGCACCTTGCTCTATGTGGGGCGTGAGGGACTCGAGAGTCCCGCAGGCTGATGAAGCGATGAGATCCTCAGGAGCGCCGTCCTGAGGCAGGGAAGGTTGCACGACTCCTCGCGGGTCACCTTGCTTTGCACCTGCGCCGGCATGCTCCTCCCAGACCGCCATGAGTGATGCGCTAGCTGAGTGGGGGGTCGCCGCCAAGTAGAGCACCAGGGGCTCACGAGGACGAGGCGCCACCATGATAGGTGGGCTCGTGAGGTATCTCTTGAGGTCTTCGAAGGCCGCCTCAGCTTCTGGGGTCCACTCGAAAGGGCACTTCCTCTTCATCAGCTTGAAGAAAGGGAGGGCGCGCTCGCCGAGCTTGGAGATGAAGTACCCCAAGGAGGTCACACAATCCGTGAGCTTCAGCATCTCTTTGAGAGTCTGAGGTAGGCTCCTCCTTTCTATTGCCTTGATCTTCTCGGGGTTAGCCTCGATCCCTCTGTGTGATACCAATAAACACAGTAGCTTGCCGAACGGAACCCCAAACACGCACTTCTCCGGGTTAAGCCTCAGGTTCACCTTGTGTAGGTTGGTGAACGTCTCCTCCAGGTCTTGGATTAGGGTCCTCGCCTCCTGCGACTTGACCATGTGTCGTCGATGTATGCCTACGCATTTCTCCCCAGCTGCAGCCCCAGCGCGATATGCATCAGCCGTTGGAAGGTTGCACCGGCATTCCGCAGCCCGAAGGGCATGCAGGTGTAGCGGTACATGCCGCACGGGGAGATGAAGGCTGTTTTCTCGACGTCCTCTGTCGCCATCTTGATTTGATTATATCCTGAAAAAGCGTCCAGGAAGCACAACAGATCGCACTCAGCGGTGGAGTCCATGATCCGGTCAATGCGCGCGAGCGCAAAGGGGTCCTCAGGGCAGGCCTTGTTGAGGCTCGTGAAGTCGACGCGCATGCGCTCCTTCGCCCCTTTTGGGGACAACCACTGGGTTGGCCAGCCAATCCGAGTGCCGTACTTACCGAATAACACCAGCCTCTTGCAGCTTCTGGACCTCCTGGACGATGAACACTTGCTTCTCTTGTGCTTGACGTCGCGCCTTTTGCTTCACCGGGCGTGCATTGGGGCATACCACCAAGTGGTGCTCGATCACCTCCCTCGGGACACCGACCAAGTCGGACGCTTCCCACGCAAATATGTCTTTGTTGGCTCGGAGGAAGCCAACCAATGCCTTCTCTTGGTCCGGGGGAAGACCGGCATCTATGGTGAAGGTGGGGCCCGATCCCCCGCTGTCGATAGGCACCTGCTTCATATCGGCCCAGTTCTGAGAGAACAACTGCTTTTTCTTTGCGGGCGCGGCCTCCAGAGCCTCCGAGGCATCCCTGGCATTGGGGCATGAGGCCGACGCGGTCTTGTTGACGAGCTTGAGGGCTCGGACCGCATCCTTTGTGTCTCCGGCCACCGTGATGATGCCGCTGCTGCGCGGCATCTTGATGACGTTGTAGCCCGGATGGGTCGCCGCCATGAACTTGGCGAGGGCTGGATACCCCGGGATGGCGTTGTACGGAAGGCCGATGCGGGCCACGTCGAAGTCGATCAGCTCGGTGCGATAATTGTCGCGCTACCCGAAGGTGACGGGGAGGCGCACTTGCCCAGGGGGGTGGCCGAGCCCTTGACCACCCCCGAGAAGGGCTTGGTGGGCACGAGCTGGTCATAAGGCACCTAGAGCAGGTCAAAGGTCTCCACGGAGAGGATGTTGAGGCCGCCGCCGCCATCGATCAGGGTCTTAGTGACCACGACGTTGCTAATGGTGGGCGTGCAAAGCATGGGAAGCGCGCCCGCAGCGCCCATGGTCTTGGGATGATCTTTGAAGTTGAAGCTGATGTCAGCCTCAAGCGCTGCGTGGCCTCGAGAAGCCTCATGTCGCGGCCGAGTAGCACTTACCCGATGAAATAGCTGCTTGACGTGGCGGCCAGAAGCAGGCGCCTGTGACCCACCCATGATGCATGCGACTACTTGGGGCACCGGCGCCACGAAATGCGTGATACGTCTCTGTCGTATCTACTTTTCCAAACACTTTTGCCCTTTTTTTGGAATCTAACTTGCATGATTTGAATGGAACTAACCCGGACTGACGCTGTTTTCAGCAGAATTGCCATGGTGTTATCTTTGTGCAGAAACAAAAGTTCTCGGAATGACCTGAAACTTCACGGAGATTATTTTTGGAAATAATAAAAAATACTGGCGAAAGAATCAAGGCCAAGGGCCCACACCCTTTCCACGAGGGTGGGGGGCGCGCCTACCCCCTAGGCGTGCCCCCTGCCTCGTGGGCACCCTGGAGCTCCACCGACCTCAACTCCAACTCCATATATTCATGTTCGGGGAGAAAAAAATCAGAGAAAAAGATTCATCGCGTTTTACGATACGGAGCCGCCGCCAAGCCCTAAACTCTCTCGGGAGGGCTGATCTGGAGTCCGTTCGGGGCTTCGGAGAGGGGAATCCGCCGCTGTCGTCATCATCAACCATCCTCCATCACCAATTTCATGATGCTCACCGCCGTGCGTGAGTAATTCCATCGTAGGCTTGCTGGACGGTGATGGGTTGGATGAGATTTATCATGTAATCGAGTTAGTTTTGTTAGGGTTTGATCCCTAGTATCCACTATGTTCTGAGATTGATGTTGCTATGACTTTGCTATGCTTAATGCTTGTCACTAGGGCCCGAGTGCCATGATTTCAGATCTGAACCTATTATGTTTTCATGAATATATGTGAGTTCTTGATCCTATCTTGCAAGTCTATAGTCACCTACTATGTGTTATGATCCGGCAACCCCGAAGTGACAATAATCGGGACCACTCCCGGTGATGACCATAGTTTGAGGAGTTCATGTATTCACTATGTGTTAATGCTTTGGTCCGGTACTCTATTAAAAGGAGGCCTTAATATCCCTTAGTTTCCGCTAGGACCCCGCTGCCACGGGAAGGTAGGACAAAAGATGTCATGCAAGTTCTTTTCCATAAGCACGTATGACTATATTCGGAATACATGCCTACATTACATTGATGAATTGGAGCTAGTTCTGTGTCACCCTATGTTATGACTGTTACATGATGAACCGCATCCGGCATAATTCTCCATCACCGATCCAATGCCTACGAGCTTTTCACATATTGTTCTCCGCTTATTTACTTTTCCGTTGCTACTGTTACAATCACTACAAAACCCAAAAATATTACTTTTGCTACCGTTACCGTTACTTCCATACTACTTTGCTACTAAATACTTTGCTGCAGATACTAAGTTATCCAGGTGTGGTTGAATTGACAACTCAACTGCTAATACTTGAGAATATTCTTTGGCTCCCCTTGTGTCGAATCAATAAATTTGGGTTGAATACTCTACCCTCGAAAACTGTTGCGATCCCCTATACTTGTGGGTTATCAAGACTATTTTCTGGCGCCGTTGCCGGGGAGCATAGCTCTATTCTTTGAGTCACTTGGGATTTATATCTGCTGGTCACTATGAAGAACTTGAAAGACGCGAAAACAAAAATTTATCCCTCAACTACGAGGGGAGGTAAGGAACTGCCATCTAGCTCTGCACTTGATTCACCTTCTGTTTTGAGTAAGCTTGCGACACCTAAACCTGCTTCTGCTATTAATTCTGATATGTCGCATGTTATTGATGATGCCACTTCTGCTATGCATGATACTTATGATGAAACTACTTCTATGCTTGATACTACTGTGCCACTTGGTGAATTTCTTGATGAACAACTTGCTAGGGCTAGAGAGAATGAAATTATTGAAACTGATAATATTGATGAAAGTGATGATGAAGATTCTCCCCCTAGATATGAATTGCCTGTTGTGCCTGAGGGCTATGTTATGGATGAAGAAACTGCTAGAGACTTTCTTGCTTGCAATGATAGAAGTGATCTTAAGAAATTATTAGCTAAGCTGAAACAAAAAACTCTGAATGCTAGAATGAAATATGATCCTGCTTATGCTACTTCACCTATCTTTGTTACTGATAAGGATTATGAATTCTCTGTCGACCCTGATATAATTACTTTGGTTGAATCTGATCCTTTCTATGGCTATGAATCTGAAACTGTTGTGGCACATCTTACTAAATTAAATGATATAGCCACCCTGTTCACTAATGATGAGAAAACTCGCTACTATTATATCCTTAAAATATTTCCGTTCTCATTAAAGGGTGATGCTAAGATATGGTTTAATTCTCTTGATCCTGGTTGTGTGCGTAGTCCCCAGGATATGATTTATTACTTCTCTGCTAAATATTTCCCTGCTCATAAGAAACAAGCTGCTTTAAGGGAAATATATAATTTTGTGCAAATTGAAGAAGAGAGTCTCCCACAAGCTTGGGGGAGGCTTCTCCAATTACTTAATGCTTTGCCTGATCATCCTCTTAAGAAAAATGATCTTTTATAATGGACTAACCGATGCTTCCAGAGACCACTTGGATAGTTGTGCTGGTTGTGTTTTCAGGGAAAGAACACCGGATGAAGCTGAAATTCTATTGAATAATATGTTGACCAATGAAAATAATTGGACACTTCCTGAACCAACTCCTAAGCCAACTCCGAAGAAAAGGGGTGTCCTATTTCTTAGTCCTGAAGATATGCAAGAGGCAAAGAAATCTATGAAATAAAAAGGTATAAAAGCTGAAGATGTTAAGAATTTACCTCCTGTTGAAGAAATACATGGTCTTAATTTACCGCCTGTTGAAGAAATACATGATTTTAATCCATTTCCTATTGAAGAAGTACACAGTCTTGATAACCCGACACAGGTAGTAAAGGTAAATTCTCTCTATAGATATGATAAAGCTGAAATCCCTCCCACTAAATTTGCTAGCCAATGCTTAGATGAGTTTGATGATTTTATGGTTAAGCAAGAAAACTTCAATGCTTATTTTGGTAGAGAACTAAAACACAATGCTTATATGATTGAACACTTGAGTGATTATATGTCTAGAGTTAATGGTGAACTTAAACTCATTAGTAAACATGCTTCTATGGTTACCACTCAAGTAGAACAAGTACTTAAGGCTCAGAATGATTTGCTCAATGAATTGAATAGTAAGAATAATGATTTTGCTGTTAGAGTGGCTACTAGAACTGGTAAAATGACTCAGGAACCTCTGTATCCTGAAGGCCATCCTAAGAGAATTGAGCAGGATTCTCAGAGAAATAATATTGATGCACCTAGTCCTTCTAAAAAGAAGAAAAAGAAAAATGATAGGACTTTGCATGCTTCTAGTGAACCTGTTGTAGACACACCTGAGAATCCCAACGATATTTCTATTTCTGATGCTGAAACACAATCTGGTAATGAACATGAACCTAGTGATAATGTTAATGATAATGTTCATGTTGATGCTCAACCTAGCAATGATAATGATGTAGAAATTGAACCTGCTGTTGATCTTGATAACCCACAATCAAAGAATCAACGTTATGATAAGAGAGACTTTGTTGCTAGGAAGCACGGTAAGGAAAGAGAACCATGGGTTCAGAAACCCATGCCTTTTCCTCCCAAACCATCCAAGAAAAAGGATGATGAGGATTTTGAGCGCTTTGCTGAAATGATTAGACCTATCTTCTTGCGTATGCGTTTGACTGATATGCTCAAAATGAATACTTATGCTAAGTATATGAAAGAAATTGTTACTAATAAAAGAAAGATACCGGAAGCTGAAATTTCCACCATGCTTGCTAATTACACTTTTAAGGGTGGAATACCTAAGAAACTAGGAGATCCAGGAGTACCAACTATACCATGCTCCATTAAAAGAAACTATGTTAAAACTGCTTTATGTGATCTTGGAGCCGGTGTTAGTGTTATGCCTCTCTCTTTATATCGTAGACTTGATTTGAATAAGTTGACACCTACTGAAATATCTTTGCAAATGGCTGATAAATCAACTGCTATACCTGTCGGTATTTGTGAGGATGTGCCTATTGTGGTTGCAAATGTTACTATTTTAACGGACTTTGTTATTCTTGATATTCCCGAGGACGATAGTATGTCTATTATTCTTGGAAGACCCTTTTTGAATACTGCAGGGGCTGTTATTGATTGCAACAAAGGCAATGTCACTTTTCATGTTAATGGTAATGAGCATACGGTACACTTTCCGAGGAAACAACCTCAAGTTCATAGTATAAATTCTATTGGAAAAATTCCATCGATTATTTTTGGAGGTTTTGAATTTCCTCTTCCTACTGTCAAGAAGAAATATGATATTCTTATTATTGGGGATGTGCATATCCCCGTTGAGGTAACATAGTGTTATTCGAAATTTCTCCGGTTTCATGCGATTCGGAATGAGTTTGTTAACAAGACCTGATCAACCTTGTTAGTGGATTCCTTTTGATGAGCATGAGGTGGATGAAGTTAGAAGGCACAACCTTCTGTACCCTCCTTTTACTTTCTGTTATTTAGTTGAAATAAAGCAAAAATAGTATTTTCTGTCTGTTTTCTGAATTATCCGTGCAATAAAAAATACCCCGAAAATAAAAGTTCTCCAAATGCCCCGAAATTGAAATACGATTTTTTCTGGAATATTTGAGAATATCTGGCACTGAGAACACATCAGGGGGAGCAAGCACCTGGCCACGAGGGTCCAGGGCGCGCCCACCCCCTGGGCGCGCCCCCTGCCTCGTGGGCCCATGGTGGCTCCCCTCCACTTATTCCTGCACCCACACACTCCTTCTTCCTCCCAAAAAAATCACCAACCAGCTCAAGCACGAGTTCTAGCTCATTTTGCTGCGATTTTCGATCTCCTTGCTCAAAGCACCTCTCACAAAACTGCTTTGGGGGATTGTTCCTTGGTATGTAACTCCTCCAATGGTCCAATTAGTTTTTGTTCTAGTGCTTTATTCATTGCAAATTTGTGCTGCCTAGGTGACCATGTTCTTGAGCTTGCATGTCAAATATATGTGGTCCCAAGTAACTCTAATGCATGATATAGTCTCTAGGCACTTGTGGGAGTAGTTGCTATCAATTTTGATGAGTTTGGTTCACTTTTATTTGAAGTTACTAAAATTTTCAGAAATTTTTCAGAGGAAGAAATATGTTTAGGAAAATGTACCAAGGTGGCCCTTCAAGGAAGCAAGGACCCAGGCTCGCAAAGCGCGATGCCGACGATGAACCACCAAGGGACGCTCAAGTGCGAGCTTGCGAATGGCCTTCAGAGGACTTCATGGATCGTGCAAGAATCAAGGAAGAATTTAACGCATATGTGCGTAACGCTGATCTTGTGAGCTTCGAGGCAGATAAGTGCCGTCAGTACCACTATCTCACTGATTCCTTTGTTAGGAGGTTTGGATTTTCATCTTCACGCAATTATCAAACTGTCCTATTTGATCTTTATGAAAATTCTTATACTATGGACTTAGAGTATTTCAACACTGCTTGCAAACTTCCACAATGGGGTAGCACTAGTGAGCCTCGCAAATCTGAGTTTAGAGATTTTCTTGCTAGTATAACTGTGGGGGAGTCTAGAGATATAACACAAGCTACCATATGGAGCATTCATTTTCCTGCTATACACTATTTTGCTCTCTTCATAGGTAGGTGCGTAAATGGTAAGGATGAAGCATGTCACATATGTGTCCCTGACCTCAGTGTTCTCAGGAGTGCTGTATTAGGAGATAAACATTATAATTTGGGAGCCATTGTTGCATGTAGGTTGCATAATAATAGATTTAATAGAGATTTCTTTGGTGGAATTTATGCAACCCGTTTAGCTAATTTTCTTAATATACCCATACGTGAGTATGATATTGAGTTGCCCCTGTTTATTTAGATTATGAGGCTATGGTTCGCCATCGTTTTGTTGAGAGGAACGATCAGTTCCTCCAGTACCGGCTAATCTTTGACAGACGACGCACCTATCACATCGCTCTCCATGCTCCTACTTTCTTTGACTTTCAGGCGAAGGGGAGACATTTCATAACCAGGGAGGAGGCGAACGAGTATGAGAGGAGGGCTGAGATAGCTCGCCTCCAAGCTGCAGCCCACGATGCAATAACTGCTGCATCTCAGTACGACCCCAACTATAACTTTGGATATCCGTCAGGCCAGCCGTGGCAATAGACCAACTTAGGCCAAAAGCCTAAGCTTGGGGGAGTACGTATTTCTCACCGACATTACATTTATGTTCACACACTCATTGCTAGTTGTCGGTGCTCATACTTTTTCACTGTAATATCCATGCTAGTTTATTTTCTTTTTATGCTTTCTTCTTGTGTGTTTGAAAAATCTTAAGAAAACCAAAAAAATAAGTTGTAGCGTTTAGCTAGTTTACCTTTCTTGCTGTAGTAGTAATAATTAAAAGAAAACCCAAAAATATTTCCTGTTCTTCTTTTGCTTGTTGGGAGCTTTCCCGTGTAAATAGTTTTATTTCTTTTCTTTTCTTTGGGGGTCGATAGGAGAAGACCATAATGAAATTGTTGAAGTGGCTCTTATATGCATTATTGTTGATTTAACCAAGAGCCCATATTGCCTTGTCTTCTCCTGTTTATTGAATGCTCGCAGATTCCAGCTTAGTCCAATGCACGTGCACTATTATTATTATTCACATCGTTCGGTCGTGCAAGTGAAAGGCAATTATGACGATATATGATGGACTGATTGAGATGAGAGAAGCTGGTATGAACTCGACCTCTCTTGTTTTTGTAAATATGATTAGTTCATCGTTCCTGATTCAGCCTATTATGAATAAACATGTTTGCAATGACAATTAGAGATTATAGTTACTTATGCCATGCTTAATTAGCTAGGAGTTTATAATGGTTTACCTTGCGTGCCAACATGCTATTAAAATGGTTGTGATGTGGTATGATGGGGTGGTATCCTCCTTTGAATGATTCAAGTGACTTGACTTGGCACATGTTCACACATGTAGTTGAAACAAATCAACATAGCCTTCACGATATTTATGTTCATGGTGGATTATATCCTACTCATGCTTGCACTCAATGTTCATTAATTTTAATGCATGTTCATGACTGTTGTCGCTCTCTAGTTGGTCGCTTCCCAGTCTTTTCTAGCCTTCACTTGTACTAAGCGGGAATACTGCTTGTGCATCCAATCCCTTAAACCCCAAAGTTATTCCATATGAGTCCACTATACCTTCCTATATGCGGTATCTACCTGCCGTTCCAAGTAAATTTGTATGTGCCAAACTCTAAACCTTCAAATGAAATTCTGTTTTGTATGCTCGAATAGCTCATGTATCAACTAGGGCTGTCCGTATCTTCCATGTTAGGCGGGTTATTCTCAAGAGGAGTGGACTCCGCTCCTCACTCACGAGAAAATGGCTGGTCACCGGGATGCCCAGTCCCATGCTTTATGCAAATCAAATCAAAATAATTGCAAACAAAACTCCCCCGGGACTGTTGTTAGTTGGAGGCACTCGTTGTTTCGAGCAAGCCATGGATTGATGCTTGTTGGTGGAGGGGGAGTATAAACTTTACCATTCTGTTTGGGAACCGCCTATAATGTGTGTAGCATGGAAGATATCGCCATCTCTTGGTTGTTATGTTGACAATGAAAGTATGCCGCTCAAAATATTATTTATCTCTATTTCAAAATCGAGCTCTGGCACCTCTACAAATCCCTGCTTCCCTCTGCGAAGGGCCTATCTATTTACTTTTATGTTGAGTCATCACCCTCTTATTAAAAAGCACCAGCTGGAGAGCACCGCTGTCATTTGCATCCATTACTATTAATTTATATTGGGTATGACTATGACTGGATCTCTTTTACCATGAATTACAATGTCTAGTCAGTCCTTGATCTTTAAAGGTGCTCTGCATTTATGTTTTGCGGTCTCAGAAAGGGCTAGCGAGATACCATCTTGTTATATCATATCATGATTGTTTTGAGAAAGTGTTGTCATCCGAGATTTATTATTATTGCTCGCTAGTTGATTATGCCATTGATATGAGTAAACATGAGACCTAAGAGTTACTGTGAATATGGTTAGTTCATAATCTTTGCTGAAAACTTGAATGCTGGCTTTACATATTTACAACAACAAGAGCAAACAGAGTTTGTAAAAGTTTTTCTTTATCACTTTCAGTTTGTCAACTGAATTGCTTGAGGACAAGCAAAGGTTTAAGCTTGGGGGAGTTGATACGTCTCCGTCGTATCTACTTTTCCAAACACTTTTGCCCTTGTTTTGGACTCTAACTTGCATGATTTGAATGGAACTAACCCGGACTGATGCTGTTTTCAGCAGACTTGTCATGGTGTTATCTTTGTGCAGAAACAAAAGTTCTCGGAATGACCTGAAACTTCACGGAGATTATTTTTGGAAATAATAAAAAATACTGGCGAAAGAATCAAGGCCAGGGGGCCCACACCCTTTCCACGAGGGTGGGGGGCGCGCCCCCTGCCTCGTGGGCCCCCTGGAGCTCCACCGACCTCAACTCCAACTCCATATATTCGTGTTCGGGGAGAAAAAATCAGAGAGAAAGATTCATCGCGTTTTACGATACGGAGCCGCCGCCAAGCCCTAAACTCTCTCGGGAGGGCTGATCTGGAGTCCGTTCGGGGCTCCGGAGAGGGGAATCCGTCGCCATCGTCATCATCAACCATCCTCCATCACCAATTTCATGATGCTCACCGCCGTGCGTGAGTAATTCCATCGTAGGCTTGCTGGACGGTGATGGGTTGGATGAGATTTATCATGTAATCGAGTTAGTTTTGTTAGGGTTTGATCCCTAGTATCCACTATGTTCTGAGATTGATGTTGCTATGACTTTGCTATGCTTAATGCTTGTCACTAGGGCCCGAGTGCCATGATTTCAGATCTGAACCTATTATGTTTTCATGAATATATGTGAGTTCTTGATCCTATCTTGCAAGTCTATAGTCACCTACTATGTGTTATGATCCGGCAACCCCGAAGTGACAATAATCGGGACCACTCCCGGTGATGACCATAGTTTGAGGAGTTCATGTATTCACTATGTGTTAATGCTTTGGTCCGGTACTCTATTAAAAGGAGGCCTTAATATCCCTTAGTTTCCGCTAGGACCCCGCTGCCACGGGAGGGTAGGACAAAAGATGTCATGCAAGTTCTTTTCCATAAGCACGTATGACTATATTCGGAATACATGCCTACATTACATTGATGAATTGGAGCTAGTTCTGTGTCACCCTATGTTATGACTGTTACATGATGAACCGCATCCGGCATAATTCTCCATCACCGATCCAATGCCTACGAGCTTTTCACATATTGTTCTTCGCTTATTTACTTTTCCGTTGCTACTGTTACAATCACTACAAAACCCAAAAATATTACTTTTGCTACCGTTACCGTTACTTCCATACTACTTTGCTACTAAATACTTTGCTGCAGATACTAAGTTATCTAGGTGTGGTTGAATTGACAACTCAACTGCTAATACTTGAGAATATTCTTTGGCTCCCCTTGTGTCGAATCAATAAATTTGGGTTGAATACTCTACCCTGAAAAACTGTTGCGATCCCCTATACTTGTGGGTTATCTCTTTAATGCTAAAGAGGCAAGCACAGGCGAGGAGTCCCGAGGCATCAGGCAAAGGTTTCCATATCAGTGCAACGAGACCAAGACTAGCAGGACGGCAAGACGGAGGTCACCGTGGAGCCCAAGACGGTGTCACAACCAGAGCCTTTTGCAGGCGAAGACCACCTTTAGTCAGGATAACTTGTACTAGTTGTCTCCCTTCGAATTTGGCCATTGTTGGATCCCTTCCCGCTCAATATTTGGGGAGAGGACCAGGGCCTCTATAAATAGGACTAGCCACCACCATAGAGGGGGACGGATCATTCAGATCATCCTCATCCACACAAGTGCACCAAGCACAAGAGCACCTCTCCTCAGGAGGCTGTTCTTCCCTTGTAACTGTTCATCCTCAGCCCAAGAGACAATCCACCACACCACACTGGAGTAGGGTATTACACCACATCGGTGGCCCGAACCAGTATAAACTCTTGTGTCTCTCGTTCTTCGGGTTCGTCGAGCTAGGCCTTGCGATTTGGCGACATCGATCTATGGAGAGAGAGATCTTCGTGCGCACCCCAGTGTTCGAACCTCAAGGGGTTTGCCAGAACCCGAAATCCGACATTTGGCGCGCCAGGTAGGGGTGCACCGGAGCCTCTCTTCCGCCAGTTGATCTACCGACGCTCCGTGGTTCCAATGTCCGGCGATCCGAGGACCAACGCCGACCGCTGGGCAGCTTGGCCAGCCCGGGCGGCATCGTCCTCCCAAGAAGACCTCTACCCTGCGCCCTAGGCGGCACGCGCGCCGCCAAACGCTACGGGGCGCTGGCGGCGCGGCCAAACGCCATCCACCCTAACTCCACGACAAGCGTGGGCAGCGGCGAGGGCCTCAAGCTACGCTGCGGCAATGGTGCCACACACCCGACAGGAACAAGCAAACATGAGGTCCGCGCTCACGGTAGCTCGGGAGCTCCTGCGATGCCGGCTGATGGAGAGCGGCCGAGATGCATTGCTGGAGCGCGTCGCCGAGCTACTGGACGCCGCGGCCTCAAGAGCACCGCCCTTCTCCTCCCTGCTTACGCCTCAGGCCGCGGCTGGATCGCATGGCGGGCCTCGCCGTGCCCGCGTGCCCTCGGGCGCGCCCGGAGGTTACGTCGACACCGGCGCGACCAGCAGCACCGGATGCCCAATCGCACCCGCCCCACCTCCGATAAGCGCGGGTACGAGCGTTGCCACCCGCGGCCCCAGCGGGATGCCGCCCTACCATCCTCAGGGTGGCACGCTGGGCCGGGCAACGTGGATCGTGGGGCACTTCAGCGAGGTCTTCGGTGCGGTGGCCTCGGAGGCCTACGTGCCCCGCATGATGGACCAGGAGTACGCGCTGGAAGACGACCCTGGCTCGTTCCTCGAGCCAGGCTGGGAGGAGGAGGCGCTAGAAGCTGAGGCCTTCCAGGAGCCTCCCGTGAGCCTCACCAACCATGTCGGCGACAACAGCTACAGGGTACCACTAATCCCTCAAGAGCAAGCTTACGCTAACCATGGGTCGCAAGAGGATCAGGTCATGGCGGCGGACGGCAGCCCCAGCTCGACAGCCTCCCTTCCACCAGGAGGAGCGCACTGGGGGCTGCAGGGAAGGGGCCAGGAGCAAGGCCCCTCCCCGCATCGCGCGGAGCAGGGCGTCCCCCGAAGGTAGGCCCTCTGCCGGGGAGGTGCCGGTGAGCCTTCCCCTGGCAGAGGACCCGTGGTCACCGAGGGCGCCGCTGGCGTCCCCTTTGCCCCTTGGCTTCGTCATGGTTTCCGGACGCCCCAATGGTGGTCGAGGGTGGCGCAAGGCGGGGCCCTCGTCTGGCGATACGAAGTAAGGCTCACGCCTGTGAAGGTCTCCGCTCATGACATGCTCACGTAATAATGAGTGGGGCTGTACACGCCCCACAGTCTCAGGAGTGCCGCCCTCGGGCCTCGGGGGCTCCCTCCCACGCCCCAGTGGCAGCACTTAGCTCCGCGCTGGTGAGAAGACAAGAAGACTAGACTAGGCACCGGACGCGGCCATTTGCTTTTAACCTCTTTTTCTGTAGCCCTGCTTTCTGGCATTGGATTTAAGTTTGAAGTTGAATTTTCATTGGTGTGCACGGGGGTGCCTTTCCTCGTTCGTGCGATTTCTTACAATCTGGTTCCTTGCCTTGATTCGGAGTTTGCTCCTGTTGCCTCCCCCTCGCGAGCGGGGGCTGGGCATAGCGCACGCGCACAGCGTGCATGTCCTGCCATGGCCGACGCTTGCTTCTCGCGAGGCCCTCTCGGATGGATCGACAGGCTCCTCAGAAACTCACAACCTCCTATGCCGGTTTGGGACCTGTCCTGGCTAAGGTAAATTATAGCAGCAAACTCGCAGCGGGACTCGCGGGTTCATGAAGACACATATCCAGCATGGCCTAAAGAATAGAGGCAGTAATTTGTTTACATGAGGGGCTTCCCCTCCCAAAATGCTCTCACAACTTCCAGGGCCATGCCCGAGCTTTCTCATGCAGCGACAACGACAAGGAAGCACGGGCTTAATCGGAGATGTCACTCACCGCGTCCTCCGGGTCTCCCCCAGACGCGACGCTGGCATCGCTGGCGTCGTCGCTGGCATCACCGTCGCCATTGCCGGCGCCACCCTCACCGTCGTCGACCACGTCGCCTTCATCCACAGCGACCACCACCGCGTCGTCCTCGGAGGTGAAGGCCCTGACTAAAGCATCCACATTGTCTTCTACCTAGCGCGCCAGGTCGCCCCGGATGGCACCGGACACAGGGGCAATGGCGGCGTCAAAATCAAAGTTGGGGTAGGAGTTCTGGAGATGGCTGAAGACGCGGGAGAACACGCGCCTGAGCAGGCCACGGCTCCTCTCTTTGACAAGCCCGCGAGCCCTCTCGGATCGACTCTCTAGGTGTGTCACCACATCGGTGAAGAAAAGGAGGTGACTGGCATAATCGTTCAAGTGGGGATGAGGGGCGTCCTCGTCGCAAATGGCGCCTAGTGCCCCGTTGGCTCTGATCATGAGGCTTTGGAGCGTGGGGGCGTGCACGCGCTCCAGCTTCTATCATCGGAGCGCTTCCTCCCTGCTCTGCTGCGTGAAGGACTCGGTGCTGGTGACCCGCCACTGAAGGGAAAGCAGCTCGGCACGGGCGGAAGCTAGCTCAGCTTGCACTGAGACTAGGGCGGCTGTGGAGGCTCTCTCGCGCTGCTCCACCTCAGCCAATTCTGTCCTGAGGGCAGTAGTCCGGCCCACGGCTTCGGCTTCCACAAGCTCTAGCTTCAGGTCATACCTGCCAACAAGATCTGCGCGAACCTCGGCCACCCTGCTGTCGACCTCCTTCTGGATCCTCGCCTCACGCGCGTTAGCGGCATCCTCCGCTTGGGCAACCTGGCGCTCCCTTGTCTCCAACCTCTCAAGCTGAAGTCTGCGCTCCGTGGCTTCTAGCGCCAACGCTTCCTCGCGCTTCAGGATCTCTTCCTCCTCGGCAGGCGTCCCCTTCATCGACGCTAGGGCGGCTTTGCGCGCCTCCACTTGCTGCTCCAATGAGGCGCTCTAGGCTTGGAGCTCCCACACGCGTTTCTCTGCAATCTCGCGGCGACAATCCGCTTCCCTGGCTTCTTCCAAGGCTCGAGCGCAGTCCTTACGCGAGGTCGCTAGAGACGCCTCGGCCTTTGCGTTATCAAGCTCGCACTGGTAGCGCCCAAGGTTGATGGCCACCTTCAGTTTATGCCACTCCTCCATCAGCCGAAGACCCTCGGCCTCGAGGCGCGCGTCTACCTCCATGAGTTCTCCGCCGAGCCGGCTCATCGCGCCCATTGCCTCCTGAAAGAGCTCGTGGCAGACGACACCCCGTTCGTGCGCAAGCTTGAGCGCGCCGCCAATTCCGTCCTCCAAAGCGGGGGTCGCCGACGGGATCCGAAGCGGCTCACCCCCTCTCGGCAGGGGGTTGGGGGCTGGCGCCCCCCCGGTCGCCGATTGGACTTTGGCGGGAGCCCGGTCGAGTTGAGGCTCGCTGCTCGAAGAGGAAGCCAAGACCGAAGCCATCCAGCTGACGTCCACAACCAGGGGAGGAGCCCTTGGCACGCTCGTCGCACCCCCGGCGAGGTCACGGAGAAGAGACGGCAGGAGCAAGGGCTCGAGGCACCAAGCTGGCGCGTATGTCTCTCCGGCCGACCACGCGCCAGGGGCGGCATGCTGGCTCGGGACGCTCAAGGCCAGTGGGAGATTTGAGGCAGGAGGAGGTTGTTTCCCGGGAGGCTTCACAGCCTTGGCGGAAGGGATCCTGAAGAGCCACCATCAGGAGAGGGAGCAGCACTCGAGGAATTACAAAGATAAGGTACTTCTCATCCACGGCGATGTACTTCCCCTGTTTCAACAGCCGGAAGGCGCCACGGCTGTAGCTTGGGGACCCCTTCCTCTTGCGGAGCGCATCGAAGTCTACACAGAGCCAACCGAAGCGTTGGACGTGGCGACTAGCGCAGGGCGCGGCTGGCGAAGCGCCCGAGGAGGCGACCTCGGGAGTGCCAGGCTGGGGAGAACCATTGGGCTCCGCCTCGCGATGACCTGCTGAGGCCTCGGGAGCTTCGGCCTCAGGAGCAGCGGATTGCGTCGCCCCTTCAACTGCCACCTCAGGACGAGAGTCACGGGCTCCTGGAGATGGCGCCTCAGGAGCCACAGGTGGCGTCGACACCTCGGCACCCGCGCCTCCGGCCTCCGGAGGAGCTTGTCCCCTGCATCCACTTTGGGGCAAGTTCGGCGCCGGCGACAAGGAGGGGAACCACGGTGACGGGGTTCTCACGGGGCCCCTCAAGGCCAACTAGACGTAGCCCCCATTCGTCAAAAGGGGGCATCTGTCCCACGAACTCCACCCTGTTTGAGCAACAGTACAAGAGACAGCCCTCCAGTGGCAAATCGGTTGGCGAGGGGTCGCCCGTCAGGACCTCAAGCACCGTTCTTCATGCCTCGAGCGGAAGCCCTGACTCCTGAAGCCTCATGCGATCCTGACCGACAGTCAGGGCCCACATCGGCTGGGAATGGCGCTGGAGTGGGGCGATGCAGCTTCAGAGGAACTCCTTCATCACCATGCGCGCACTCAAACCAAGATCTTTCAGCCTCTTCAACCGGAACTAGACGAAGGCGAGGCGGGGGCTCGCAAGCTCCTCGTGGTCCCAGCCGGAGCTGGGGACGGCGGGCGCCGACGGAGGCAAGAGCAAGGGGTTGAGCACTCCGACATCCACATACACCCACCGCGTCCGAAACCCGCTCGCAGACGGCGGGAGTTCAAAATTAATCCCCGAGCCGGCCGTCGCTGCCACGGCCTGGAAACTCAGGCACCCCGAGCTTTGCCGGGGGTCGGTCATGTGCAGCAAGAAGAAATGGCGCAGGAGGGCCACGGAGGGGGAAATGCCCACCATGGCCTTGCAGACGAAGGAAAAGATGACAAGAAGGGCGATGGATTGGGGATCCAGGTGCAGCATATGGATCTGGTAATGGGAAAGCACGGCGTTGAAGAAGTCGGAGAAGGGAGGGACCAGGCCGGCCCACAGGGCGTCGATGAAGAATTGGACCTCAGTGGCTATTCTGTCGATAGAAGCTCGGGACGCAGGCCAGGCCACCGTCCCTCCCCATTCGTTGAAGCTGGTGGCGAGCGCAGGGCGGACCTTGTCCATGGCCTCCCGATTGAGCACCCGCGATCGGCCGATGGTGGGCTCGATGGCCAGGGGCAGGCTGGCTGAGGACAGGGGCTTCTTCCCTTTCTCCATTCGGCTCGGCACCATGGCGATGGAGAAAGCTGAACTCAGGTCAGATTGGGAGAGGAAGCTGAGGTTCGAAGAAGCGAAGGAGTTGGGGAGTGCGTTGCCAGCAATGGGGAAATAACTGTGTAGGACGCCGTGGCCGCCTAGCCAGGCGGATATCAAGGCTGCCTGGGGAAGCGAGGCCGCCCACGTCCAATCCACCGCCACGCGTCAAGCGGGGCCACAGGCTGTTGGGGCCCGCGGCACTCCGCACTTGCCCTTTGGCTTCGCCTCGAAGCCAAGTCCGAGCACGCCTTGGGCCTGGGGGCTATTGTTGGCGTCCTGGAAACGGGGGTCCCCAGACTTGCCTGCCTGCGGCCCACGGCGTGGCTCCACCAGCGGCCCTGTATGGCTCATCTTCACAAGCAAACACTCAAGACCCTCACGAGGGGCCAAGCCTCGCAAGGCGGACGACACAAGACCTCCTCGGGACGGCCTCACTAGGCTGGCTCGCGAGGGGCGGAGAGATCAAGGCAAGGGATACCTCGCGAGGTTCCTATGACGCAAGCCATGACGACTGGAACTAGGCAGGCGCCAACACGCGCAGTGTCCTCATTTCCTCTTTGGTGCTAAAGAGGCAAGCACAGGCGAGGAGTCCCGAGGCATCAGGCAAGGGATTCCATATCGGTGCAACGAGACCAAGACCAGCAGGACGGCAAGACGGAGGTCACCGTGGAGCCCAAGACGGCGTCACCACCAGAGCCTTTGGCAGGCGAAGACCACCTTTAGGCAGGATAACTTGTACTTGTCTCCCTTCGAATTTGACCGTTGTTGGATCCCTTCCCTCTCAATACTTGGGGAGAGGACTACGGCCTCTATAAATAGGACTAGCCACCACCATAGAGGGGGACAGATCATTCAGATCATCCTCATCCACACAAGTTCACCAAGCACAAGAGCACCTCTCCTCAGGAAGCTGTTCGTCCCTTGTAACTGTTCATCCTCAGCCCAAGAGGCAATCCACCACACCACACTGGAGTAGGGTATTACACCACATCGGTGGCCCGAACCAGTATAAACCCTTGTGTCTCTCGTTCTTCGTGTTCGTCGAGATAGGCCTTGCGATTTGGCGAGAGCGATCTAGGGAGAGAGATCTTCGTGCGCACCCCAGTATTCGAACCTCAAGGGTTTTGCCGGAACCCGAAATCCGATAGCCGTCGTACCGCGGGGGCAGCGCCGGCCTGAACCTCGCGGGCCACCTCACCCGGCACAGGCCAGGGGTGAAGACCGGGCAGCCCGCAGTGCTCCCGTAGGCTTCGGGCGGCCATGCCTGCAGGGCGACAGCCGCCATAGGGACGACGAAACAAGGGCGGAGCTTGGCTGGTGAAGAGGCGAAGCTTCGACACGCGCCTACACTACAAAAAAAGACACATCCGTGACATTCTGGGCCAAACGAATTTTTTTCCTGTCATGCTTATGACACTTCTATGACGATAATTGTGACAAAAACCGGTATCATCATAGATGTGGTGGGCTCCTACTTCTATGACAAAAAATCATGACAGAAAATGGGCTTTTCGTCCTGGGCGGGCCGGAGACGCAACTGCATGACATTCTTTGGGCCGTCCATGACGGAAAAAACCGTGGTAGAAGCGAGGGCGCGGAAAATATCGGGGAGTTCCCGGTTACAGTGGGTGGTCGGGGGCCGAGCGATGTGTTTCTCTCATACGTACGCGCGTGTGTGCGAGGCATTGGGCTCTAACTGAACCCGAGCGAGGCGTTGGGCTCTAATTGAACCCGAGCGATTGCACCGCAGGCTACGCGTTACTGAACCCGAGCGATCGATCGATCCCTTGCTGTTAACTGAACCTGAGTGATTCCTTCGCTACTGCTGCTAACGGAAGCGGATCGAACACTGCTGCCTCCTTCCCTTGATGAACAATGAGCTTTTTTGGGGGGGGGGGTTGGATGAACAGTTGCCGGTGGGGGTTTGGATGAACATGACCCCGTGGTAGTAGAGGCCGTTGCCGCTGGATGAACAGGGCCCCGACCGATCGAGCCGGTGGATGAACAGGACGACCCCGTGGAGGGCTGGTTGAATAGTAGCCGGTGGAGGGCTGGACGAACAGTAGCCCGTGGAGGGGTGGTTGAACAGGACCCCGTGGAGAGGGCTGGTTGAACAGTTGCCGGTGGAGGAGCGGTGGAGGTTGGATGAACAGGAGCCCGTGGATGAACAGTGGCTGGTGGAGGCAGGAGGGGAGACACCGTGGATGAACAGTCGCAGGTGGAGGCTGGAGGAGGTCGACGATGGATGAACAGTAGCCCGTGGAGGCTGGAGGAGGTCGACGGTGGAGATGAACAGTATCCCGTTGAGTCCCGTTTTGCGGTACGCCACACCCCTCCCGATGAACAGGACCCCCGTTTCGACCGTTGCGCTCCAACACAAGTCCGTTTCCTCTATTTTGCCGTACGCCACACCCCTCCCGATCAACAGGACCCCGTTTCGACCATAGGAGGTCCAACAGAAGTCTGTTTCCTCCGTTTTGCGGTACGCCAGACCCCTCCCGATGAATAGGATCCCGTTTCGACCGTGGCCGGTCGAACACAAGGCTGTTTCCTCCGTTCTGTGGTACGCCAGGCCTCGTTTCCATCGGCTGTTCCGTCCAAGACGGTTGGCTCGTGATGAACACGACGACGCATTCCGTTCCAACCCGGCCAGTTGGCTCCCCATGAACATGACGACGACGCAGTTCTCCGTTCCGACCCAGCCATGTACATGAGCCCTGGCCGTACGTATGCGCGAGTAGGCGTTCGAGATCCCGCCCATATGTACGTACGTGGCCGTATTTTCTTTCTTGCACCCTGGCCGTTGTACGTATGTGTACATGCTATGTGCGCGCCTCTACTACGACACGTGCGCGCCTGTACATCGACTAGTATGTACGTACACGTTCGCGACCAGAATGACAACGCTACGCACGCTTCGACCAGGTGGGTCCTAACTATCAGGCACTTCCTTCCGTGCGAAGATGTAGCTGGTGGGTCCTAGCAGTCGGGGGGGCATTTTTTCGTGAAATACGGTGGCCCGTCCGGTGGGTCCCTGTTGTCAGGTGGAGGAATAATTATTTTGCGCGTAATAAGGAGGCACTTCCTTGCTGCTGCCGTGGACCCAGCTGTCAGCCTCTCCACGTACAATACTCTTCCGATGGAAGTCGTTCCTTGACCACGTTGACCACGCCGCGCCGAGAGCACCAGGGCGGTGGACGACGGCGAGGCCTAGGAAGGGGACAACGCGGAGCCGGGGAAGACGCGGTAGTGTGAGGCTGCCGTCGCCGGAGAATAACAGGAGGTGTGGGTGAGTATAGATTGATGGCATGGCCAGTGGTGGTAGCACAGCCGGACACGGGAGGCAGCAGCAGGCGGCACGGCCGATGCTTATTTGGGCGGTTGGAGCAAGAAGACCAGAGGTTGAAGAAGCACTACGGCCGTTGGATGGACATCGTACGGTCACTGGAGCTAGAATCGTTCATATTGACTAAGTTGACAAAGCCCTCCGTCCGCGTCAACTTAGTAGGCCCACAAGTCAGCGTCCCACTATGGTGGGTCCCAGCTAGCAGGGGGAGTATTCATTTTTTGTGCATAATAAGGAGGCACTTCCTTGCGTGCGAAGATATAGCTGGTGGGTCTGAGCTGTCAGCGGTAGTATTCATTCTTTTTGGCGTAATAAGGACGCACTTCCTTGCGTGCGAAGATGTAGCTCGTGGGTACCAGCAGTCAGGGGGAGAAAACATTATTTTTCAGTGTAAAAAGGATGCAGTTTCATGCATGCGTCCATGGGCGTGGTGCGTCCCCACTGTCAGCCTCTCACGTACAGTCATCTTCTGATGACTCTCGTTTGTTGACCACGTTGACCACACCGTGCCGAGCGCACCAAGGCAGGTGGACGACAGCGAGGCCCTAGATTGGAACGACCCAGAGATGGGGAAGACGCGGGAGTGGAGTCGCAGATGGAGAAGAGTGGGAAACTTGACTGGTTCGGGTGCGCGGCAGCACTGCCGCCCACGCGAGACAGGAGCAAGAACAGAGATTGAAGAAGGAGCACGGCTGTTGGATTAACACCCAATGGTCCAGCTGCTAGAATCATTTGTTGATTAAGTTGACAAAGCCCTGCGTACACGTCCCCTTAGTAGGCCCACAAGTTAGCCACCAAATCTAACGGGTCCCAGCTGTCAACGGGAGGAATAGTTTTTTTGCATAACAAGGAGGCACTTCCTTCCGTGCGAAGATACAGCCGGTGGGTCCCAGCCGTCAGGGGGAGGAAACATTTTTTTCCAGCTTAATAAGGAGGAACTTTCCTTGCATGCAACCATGGACCTCGTGGGTCCCAGCCGTCAGGCTCTCCACGTACAGTCCTCTTCCGATTACTCTCGTTTGTTGACCACGCCGCGCCGAGCGCAGTGAGGCGGTGGATGACGGCGAGGCCCCAGACGGGAGCGACCCGAAGATGGGAAGACGCGACAGTGGATTCGTAGATTGAGAGGAGTACAAGGGTTATAACTGGTTCTGGTGCGGCGTGGGGCTGCAGTCGATGGAGAATAACAGGAGGTGTGGAGGGGTGGAGGGATAGCCTGGCCGGCGGTGGGGTAGCGCTTCGCAGTGATGCGTGCTAAGCAGAGCCGCTAGCCGCCGGAGGCCGGACCATGCAGTCCCGGCGACGCTGGAGGAAAAAGACGAGAGATTGAAGGTGCATGTCGGCCGTTGGATATAAATCCAATGGCTGTGGATGTCATAATCATTTGTTGATCAAGTTGACAACGCCCTGTGTAGGCTTCGACCTATTGTCCCACATGTCAGCCTGCAAAAATGTGGCATATATTTAACCCATGTTTTCTAGAATGTACAGTCCATTTGCTGGGTTGGGTGAACAAATAATTTCGCGTCAATGCGGCCCATTTAATATTTTCTAAGAAATCCCAACCCATTTGCACTTTCTTGAAATACACGAATTAGCTGGGCTCGTTCTATATATAATGTTAGGTTAGAAGGAGCAATTAATATCAAAAAATAAACCGTTGCGACACATTTTTTATATATAAAATTAACAAATTACCGAGTTATTGCTCAAAGTAAAAATGAGCGTGTTATTACATTGGTCCTTAAAATCTTCGCAAGCTTTTGTACGCAATCACCAGGATTTTCCTACCCGTGAGTAAAAAACAACCAGGATTTTCCTTGCCAACTTCTGTTAAAAAATTACTTTTATAAGTTAGTAACACGTGGGATGTTTTTATAATGTATATATAAGTCTCTATAAAATATACAATAATAGTAATAATATAAATATAAATAATGTGGTTAGAAGGGAAAACATAAATTGGACACAACATTATTATTCTTATATATAGATAAATAGAACAGAGATCTGCGTTTTATTAAGAAAATACATTGGGCTGCCGATCTTTAAGAAAAAGTAAAACCTACGCTGGGAGGCCCATAGGCCGGTATGGACCTCAAAAAATAAGTTGAAACCACTGTCTCCATATGTCGTGGGCTACGCATACCTAGGCCTAGCTGATACTTGTTCGCCCTCTGGAAAAAAATGATAGTACCAGCTAGATCCCCGAGCGAACTGGATTAAAGAGGGGGCCGGCGGCCCGACTGAAGAAGCACATCAGACGCGATTTTTTTTCTTCAGTGGATGGCTCTCGATGGCGTTTTTTTACTTGCCTCTGCACCATACAACTTGTATTTTTAGCCTCCTAGTCCGTGGTGGACCAGCAGCCCATTTGCTGGGTGGGCCAACCTACAGAAACCAGCACTCGATTTTTCATCAAGCCCCAAAAACAACGCAGCCATTATGCTTGTTTTGAGGCCGAAAACATTACGGAGGGGTTGAGCGGGGGAGGGGGGAAGACAGAGCAAAAATATTAAAAAGAGCTGATGTGTCGTTGCTACCCTAACAAAGCAGGTGCAATTCTTCTCGGGAAGGTGTGCCGTTGACACCCACACTTCACAAATCCCATAGTAGACATACTAACAAGTTCACACACAAGTACAACAGACCAGGTAAACATTCGTATCAAACTCAGGTTCACAGGACACGTTCATATTCATAGCCAACATTCACAATCAACAACTCAAAAGATTCATATATACACAAGTTCAGCATGTCTATGCATCCAAATGATTGATAGATCACACGACAATATTCATAGATAATTCACAAAAAGATTCAGATATACACATGTTCAGTATGTTTATGCAACTAAATGATTGAGATCACAGCCAATATCATCCATGGACGAACTTTAATTACCTAGGGTACAGACTGGTAAATGGTGTTCAGTCGAAGGTACTTCTTGCTAAAATTAATGCTTGTACGAGTAAACTTTCGAGTACATAAGAGGCAGCACAGACAATCTGAACTTTGCTTGTAGGTTTATCCTCAAATAGTGGCCTCGCGCCGAGGGAGGTTAGAGCAACTTGGCCACTACTTTCATCCAACTAGTTTACTGGCTCATCTTGGTCCTGTAGCTCGTTAAAATTCTACATTGCAGACAAGAAAGGAGGCGGTTGAGAAAATGAACCACCCAAATTTTGTGTGCAGTTCAACTGAAATGGAGCATACTTGGCGTGCAGACTGATTAAGTGCCAGATGAATATACGCGTCAACCAACTTGTCTTGGAATCTTTAGACTCCATGCCATACAGTTAGCTACCATATGTGCCGATAACCAAAAGGCACAAGTTGGGACCAAAGACTAGACTGCGTTTTTCTGGGCCATGCGCCAAGCAATATTTTTGGCGTTCACTCTCCTAATACTTGGAGTTTGACAACTGGTTGACGCTGGTTGATACTCGAATAAATATAGGCACTTCTTCTTGTCAACATCGATGCTTGTCTGAGTGAACTTTGGAGTACATAGCAGCAGCATAAGTACCTGTCGATCTGATCTTTTTGTGCACTTCTACTAAAATCACCCAATGTAATGATTTGCCTGCAAGTTCAGGCTCCAAGTTACTCCTTTATGAAATTGGCAAACAGTAGCAAAATACCAAATTACCAATACATATGACAAGCACAATAATCAGGATAAAGACCAGTACCAACCTATGTGAGGTAGCATATCAATTACTATTTCCTTTGACTGGAAGCCAAGATAAGCCAAGCGACTAACTGCAAAGGAAGGAAGCAAGCCCAGATTAGCGACTGACGGGAAAGGAAGGAAGCTGTCGAGGCAATGAAGCACCCAAAGTTTTGTGCAGTTCCACCAAAATCGAGCATCCCTGTTGGCACATATATTGAGAGAGTGAGATTGCTATAATAGTGGGACTAGTTGATGAAACATACACTAACAAATGAAGCACCCTCATTATCTTAATTGGTAAAGTTAGCAACATAGCATCCCGCAAAAAAAGTTAGCAACATAGTAGTCTTGCTTAAAGAGAGGTATTAGTTTATTTAATCAGTGCCAATTAGCTCAACACTCAAAGCATTGCCATGTATCATAGGTTGCAAAACTTTAACGTGCAAAGATAAAGGAGTTTCTCATGACAGTAGCACGATACAAATAGAGATGACAGCAAACTAATATGGATGAAGGCCTTAGGCCGGTACCAACCTGAGCAAAAAAGCTTATTCATGTAGTCCCAGAAGAGATGATAAAGCACTCACTGGAATCACTCAATAGTATATATTTTTGTGCACTTCAAATGTATGGTTGAAATCACTCTTGTTTACCAGTGCTGAGATTATATCGAAAGATTATCAAGAACTTCCAGCAGAGTTAAAGCACTGGCTGGGATACAGTTCATTGTATTGTCTTGTGTAGTTCCACTAAAATGTATGATTGGCACAACATGATCCCTGTTTGCACAAGTAGGAACAAGGTGAAACCTTCATTAGCTTAGTGAGAAAGGATAGAAAGACATTAGCATATTACTCTAACAGTAGCATCAAATTCATCATGGACAATACGCAGAAGTGGAAGGGCTCCCTGGAGGATCGTCTCACATGTAAGGTAGACGTTGCCGGAGCCCTTGAATGGCCTCGACTGAGGCCTCGGCTTCAGCAATATCACCTTGGCACTGTTTATTCTTCTTCTTCTCCTCTTCATGCTCTGTTTCTCTTTCTCCTCACCAGTTGGTGAAACCAAGTACATGATTGGCCTTCTATTTCAGAATTGGTTTTGTCAGTGAGGGAGTACAAGTGTACTAGTAAACAACAGCATTATTTTCTCATGGCAGTCGCAAAATAGAGATGAACACATGCATTAGATATCATTCTTACCTAAAGGAAGGTTATGGTGCCAATATGGATGATGAGGATTGGAACACAGATCTCCCTTTGTGCAGTTCCACCGAAATGAACCAACTGTTCCATTCTGACATTCCAGTTAAACAGCACAAAAGTCACTTCTTTTAAGAAGTGTTTTGTGTAGTGCACCAAAAGGTCACAACAACAACTAGGTGAAATGGATATCCCTGTTTGCACAAATAGCTACAGAGGAAACAGTCAAAGTCTTAAACAATTACAGGCAAAAACATTTGGCTAAACTTGTCATGGCTTATAACAGTGGCATGGCTTCATTTTACCAGGGGCATTAGATTAAGAACAGCTAAATATTTGGTATAAGGGCATGGGACAGTGGGTGCACCAGCAGTCCAGCACCATGTACCTAAACCGGGGCATAAAGTGGTGATTCAGAGTTTGTTACCCCGAGAAACAAACATCCAAGAAACATATCTGGGTTGGTCCCATTTTTGTTCACTCTAGCCACCTACTCCTATGTTTTTTTGGAAATGGAGGCGTGCCCCCGGCCTCTGCATCATAATGATGCATGCAGCCATCTTATGTGTGGATAGCAAATCTAGTCCTGGTCATACCACTGTGTACAGTGTTTCCCCTATATTTCCCTTTTCGACCAAGAGACCGGTTGGATGACCAGTCTGTACTACTTTCACCCCCTATCCTTCCTGTTTGTACCAAGTCCGATGCACATACTAAATTCCCCCACCCCCACTTTATTTCTTGTTTGAACCAAGTACAAGATTCGACTCCATGAAGTAGCTTTACCTCTAACAATAGAAGAAAAAATATGTGTCGTTTGACCATCTGATCAAGAGGGCCTGAGAGGTAGAAAATGATGCACATGCAGCAAAGTAGCAAGCTGGGGAAGTAGAGCTAGGGCGGTTTCAAAGATATACCTGAAAGTCGTCGGGATGTGGATAGGTGGGCGGCGGGAGGCCGGATCCGCCCACACTAGGGCAACGACGAAGGGTTTGGAGGACCTCCCGCGTCGGCGCTCGGCCAGAGATAACGGTGCAGCCGGCAGTGGGTCTCCTCCCTCGCCGTCGACGACGGCCTAAACGCTGCCCCTCCCCCCTTCACCGGCAGAGGAGGATATGTCCGGATCTGTAACCAGCAGTGAGGATAGAAAGACAGTGTTTTTTGAAGGGAGAAAGACAGTGTTACCACCGCTATCTTGTTTAGATCTGGAGAGGATGAGAGTGTGTGAATGGAGCAACCCTAGCAAGCAAGCATGGAGGCTCCGGCCTATATATACGTAGTGGGATAGTTTTCCTTTTTCACTCCATCAAAAAAATCGTTTAAAATTGTGTACGTGCTAGGTCGCCATTTTTTTGAGTTGTTGATTGGTTTTTGAGATAGCTACCCAATTATTCCAAGTGGTGTTACGGTGTGCCAGGTCGCACTTTGTATCGTTCAAGTCTGGTACAAGACCCTCCATTAAATGAACAACCACCCCCTCATAAAATTTGTGAACAGGCCCACGGCTAAAATTATTGGAAACGTGGGCTGCCCCAACATGCATTATTATTTATATTTTCTATGTGGGAGTATCCTCAAAACAAAATGTGAGAGTACAATATTTATTGGGCCCCTTTGTAATTGGTGCTAAATTTTGACCAAAGATTTAACTGACAAAATGTTAGTGCATGTTAAAAAAAATATATCGTTTGATTAGTATTTGAACATAGTTTTCAATTATGTAATTTTTTGTGACATGCATGAACATTTGGTTAATTAAATTTATAGTCAAAATTTGGCAAGGTGCATTAAATCAACACATGCAAGTATCAAAAGGAGAGTCACGACATGCATGCATGCGTTGTAATTAATGCATCGGTAAACGCAAATTATTGAAATATATCAAGTGCAGTGCTTTGATGTGTCGCGTCAACTCGTACAAGACCGAGAAGTTTGATTGCTACAACGCCCTCTCACCTTAACCGCACCTGCCTTTGGCTGCATGACAGGTGGGCCACCCACCTGTTGGGCCCACCTGTCATACACGCAAAGCCAGGAGCAATAAGTCAATGAAGCCGCGTCCCTCCCTCGCCCATGAGCGTGGTGGCTGGCAGGACTAGGAGAAGCTTTCGTTCGCTACACGCTCTCCCTCCCGCACGCGGTGGACATGCAGCAGTTCAATCGGTGTCAGATGGCCAGAAGCATACTGTAGTACTCCTCCACTGCAGTAGTACTCCATCATTGTTCGACTTCCCGAAGAGGCGAAGAGCCAAGCGCAGCCCGGACGCTCGTGTGGCAGTTTCATGTGTAGAGTAGTCTAGGATAGCGTGTACCGTGCCTGTAAGCTTAAAATCGTTGGGGTCGGCTCCATGCTTTTTTTATTAAAATAATCTTCTGGCCCTACCTGTCATCCTGGTGATTGTAGTTTGCACGCTCATCTGGTCAAGACAGGAATATATATTTTAATTTGTGGTGGGGTAAATGTTAGAAGTTGCAGCAAATATAGAGTATACAACAAGCTATCCCTCCCGCACGCGGTGGACGGACATGCAGCAGTGGATTCGATACTGTAGAAGTAGTAGTAACATCATTGTTCGTCTTCTCGAAGAGGCGAAGAGCCAAGCGCAACCCGAACGTGGCAGTTGCGAACGCTCGCCACAGTGTGTTTGGTTGCATTCTCATCTCAGCATAGTTGTTCCCTCTTCGTGCATGCTCATCCCAGCACCCCTCTTCATGCATGCTCTTCTCATGCATGCTCCTAGTGTATTTGTGTTAAGCTAGTGTGGACTCATGCACCCTTCATACACCCTACCAAACATCAAAGCATATCACAAAGCATCCGGGCCCGCGTGCCATCCACCAAATCACAGCGAGGTGCTACAGTCGAGACTCACCGGTCACCCCGGTGTGGCCGTCATGACCCGTCATATCACAAAACCCACACCTTTACTAGCAGTGGTAAAGTGGCCTCGAAGTTGGACTGGACGAAGCAACCATCATTTCACTGGAACGCTCGTTGAAGCCCTTTCTCCCCTTTCTTGAAGAAAACCTCACTCCAGGCTACTCACTTCTGCCATTTTTCTTCTGTACCGAGGAAGGAAAGGTGGGCGAATCAGTGATGCTACTATATTTTCATTCCAAGAATCTTCTTTTTGCGAAGCACCGACCGATTCTCACAGCCTATTCTTTTCCCGTTTTCATTGCGATTGTGGTTTCCTTTCGATTGCTTTTTGTTTGTCAGTTCATTGATGGATCCTGGAGCACTAGGGAAACTCTCCAGGAAGCGAGCACTGACCAACGAGTTGACCATGTTGGCGGGCCAACCCATGGAGACGAAGAACTCCAAGAAACAAGCACTGGCCAAAGAGTTGACGACGTTGGCGGACGAACTCCTCAAAGAAAGTTGGAAGAATAGCAAGGGCCCCACCATGCCTACCCCAGAAACTCTAATGGCCACCTATGCGAGGCTCAAGGCCGAGTTTGAGGAGATAGTCCCCGTTGAGAAGCAGTATTCCCCTGGCAAGGTGATGGCCCCCATCGAGGACGAGGAGATGGCCCCCGGAGGGATGGGATCCCCCGGTGAGCTGCACAAGGTAAAAAATAATGGCTTACCATAGTTGTGGTTTTTTGATTATTTGCAATGTGCTTGCTAATATGTTAGGGTTGTGCAGGTGCCGGTGGACGTCCTTGATGATTCCGATGTCATGGCCGTCCTGTGGACAACGCCCTAGAGATCGTTTTCGATGTCGCGGTCCGTCCTGTTGACATCGCCCCGGAGATCGATTCCGATGCCGCTGTCCATCCTGTGGACATCGCCCCAGAGATCGATTCCGATGTCGCGGTGGACATCGCCCCAGAGATCGATTCCCATGCCGCTGTCCGTGTTGTGCTCATTGCCCGAGAGATCGATGACAAGAAATAGTTGGTCGCGCTAATCCTTCAGGGTAGTTTGCATTGTGTTTAATTACCAGAACGATGCGTGTTATCAAACCATCTTAGGGCTAGTGCACTGTCTTGTGTGGGCGGTACTTGCTACTTTTGTTTGATAGTGAATCATGCGAACCCTCTCCGAGTTGTGGAAACAGATGTATCCTCACCAGCTTTTGATGTAATATATGGCATGCTTAGATGTAAGTTTGAACTGTTTATCATATCAGCAGGGCTTGTTTGATGATTCTTGGTGTTAGTAGGCTAGCTACTGTGGAGCTATAGTACTTGCAAAACACTCACCAAAGAGAAACGTTGGGGCTGATGAGCTCGTGGTACGCTTATACTGATCCGTCGTTGATCGGCCAATAGCCCAAGCTCCTAAAATTGTAGGCTTAGCGATCGATCAAACAATAGTCGACACGGATACATTCGGCCTCCTTTGGTTTGTAGGAATTTTATAGGAATTCTATAGGATAGGATTTGCAAAGGAAAAATTCCTTTGAAGCCCTTTGGTTTGTAGGAATGGATTCCTATTCCTATGTAGGATAGGAATCAATCCTTCACATTTTGGAGGGAAAAAACATTAGCCTAGACTCAATGGCAAAATTCCTATCCTATGCACCAAATGACATCTCTTCCTCTACAGGAATTGAGATGCATGTCATCTCACTTCCTATGATTTTTCTAATCCTATAAAATGTCTATCCTATGAACCAAAGGAGGCCTGAAACTGAGGGAGTACAAATCCTAGGCGGGCTAGTTTGGCGTAGTGGGTTTCAGTGATATGACGTGGTACAGTGCCATCCAGTCTTTGCGTGTGGTAGCAGTGCTACGGGTACAATAAGTTTTCTTGAAGAAGCGGAATTTAATGAAGTCATGATGGTTCCTTCGTCCGAACAACTTACTGTGGGAAAGGTTGGGCCTGCGCTACGACCGGGGTGGACCAGGATAATTTTGTGCATGGTAGGTGGACCAGGATGGTCGACGTCCCACATGTCGGCGAATGAAAGTATTATTTCCGATATAGTGGACGAGCAACGAGTATTCATTGTTTATTTTTTATGAAAGCTATTGTCTCCACTGTTACGACGGAGGAGTGTGAAACACGGCAGCCCAGTGAACTTGGCATGTGCACCACTCCCTCCTTCCTCATGTAATACTACCATAGTGTTGACTATAAGGTTGGATATAATGTTACAACTTTTTCTCACTTTCTCTCTATCTATTTCCTCTCAAATGTTTTTAACTTTCTTTTTTAGACACAATTGTTTTTTATGCCTCTTCTTTATAGAATTAGTTTTTTATACCTAGGAGCATGTGTAGAGACGGGCTCCTGCAGATCCCACTCCTTGACTTTTTCAATGCCTCTCTGTCCTCCACATAAGGCTGGTCATAGTGGGAGCAACTTAGCAAGTAACATAACACACTTCAAGAAAATTTTGCTTATGTGGCATATAGTTAATGAGGAGAGAGGTGTTTGGAGTAACATAATATGTTACTGTAACATAACGCGTCCCCAAGACAAAATGAGTCTACGTCTTAATAAATGATGGCTTGCATGATACTATACATATGTTACTTCCCCACTATGAATGTAGTAACATAGACTAGCAACATATGCATGTTACTAGTCTAAGTTACTCCCCACTATGACTAGCCTAAGCGGGATTAGGGCATGTACAATGGTTCTATTGTAGGGATGCCACATAGGATAAATGATGAGGTGGAGGAAAGAGAAATCATAAGAAAAGGCTTGTCTTCTCTTATTTAAGAGAAGACAAGAGATGTCTCTTAGCACAATATGTTTCACCATGTTTTTAGGAATAACTAGTTATTGAAGATAAGGCTAAGAGATGATCCATTGTACACATGTTTTTTTGTTCATCTCTAAATTACATGCAAGACTTATGATAAGACTATCTTATCAACCATGGTACAGTTATCAACCATGGTACTACTTGCTATGAATGCGGGCAGCTGGCGTCTGAGAGCATCCACAATGTATCATTCTGCTGCCTCTAGACCTGCCTCTAAGCCCTTAGAGGCTGTCGCTATACACTGCTGGACCAAGCCTCTAGGGAAAATTCTCTAGCGTCCCCTCTAACACAAGAGGCTGCCTCTAAGCCATTTCTTTGCACTAAAATAATTCCCTAGCCCTACTTACAATCCCTGTAGCACATATATTTGTTCAGATTTGGCCTGAGATGGTTGGAGAGAGTAAATATTTTATGTTACATATGGGCTCCACCTTAGAGGTTGCATGCCATAGCTATACATTGGTGTTTCTTTTAACACACTATATATTGCGTTACATATGCCCTGAGGGGGGAGCGCGCGGGGGGAGGTGGTGGGGTGGGGGGTTCTGGTGGACCAGGGCGGTCGAGAAGCGGGCTTGGAAGCGAGTCCGGACTCCCGCATGGCCCACCTCACATTATCACCATATATATTTCTTGGAGTCCTGTGCACGGCGGGCGGGCGATCTCTTCTCCCTCCCCCGTCTCTCTCTTCTCAGTCGACGCCCGCCGAGCGATTAGATTTCGGCTATCGACGGTTTATTCAATTGCAGTCCCACATGTCAGTGAAAATGCGAGACAACGTGTGTCCCCTCTGGTGAGCGGCGTGCGAGCCGGACTGTCGGGGGTGCGATGCGTACGAGTCGTAAGTGTGCCGCCTTTTCCTTTTGAACTTGCAAAGCGTAACATTTTGGTGCGATCGATCATAGAAATCCAGAACAAAATGACGAGGGCGGTGCTTTCCCACGCGTTAGGCCGGGCTAGTTTGAGTGATATGACGAGCTACAGTGCCGTCCACTTGCTCCATTTTTATGTAAGCAAGAGTCTACACTCTTACGTGGGAGGAGTGCGAAACACGGCGGATCTGATTTTGATCGAGGGATAACTGTGCCCTGCGAAATAATGGAGCACTGTTAGCGATTATAGCATGATAGTTAGGGCATCTCCAGCGCTGGCCCTCAAATTTACACCGGCATCTGTCCGAGGACACTGATGGATGCCATCCAATGCTGCCCGCATACCTTTCGACAACTATATGAACTACCGGATGAAATTCGTGCAAACAAAGCAAATTTCAAATTAACCGGATGAAATTCATTCATTTCGAAAACTTTTCCTATAAACTGGACGAAATTCATTACATATTTCGCACAAACCATACTAAAACCTACTGTAAACCTAATCTAAACGATCGCCGGCGCCCGACCACCATGTCCGGCCATGAACCCGAGAAAGCCGACCATTGCCTTTGCCTCCTCCTCATCCGCCTCGATAACCTCCTCCTCCGGAGCACAAGGTTCTGAAGATTTCCGCCTCCATGTCGCCGTCAAGCGGCTAATCGGCCGTCGATGTTTATCCCACCAAGCTTGGCGTCGACTGACTGAGAGCGGTGGCCTTCCTGGGACCAGAGCGGCGGCGACCTACCAGTGTACTACTCTTCCTCGCTGCCGGCTGCGCCCACGCACGCGCGCCGGCTTCGTGGTCGTGGCGGCGGACGGCGGCCGGGGGGGGGAGCCGGCGATCTCCTTCATCTGCTCCTGCGACAGTAAGTCCAAGAGAGCTTTGGAGCACGCCCAGAGCGGAGCCGTCGATGTCCTTCGTCTGCTCCTGCGACAGTACGTCCAAGAGAGCTTTGGAGCGCCAGGAGGCCATGGTTGGAGTGGTGCCGACAGAAGGAAGGGACCGGAGGAGAATGAGCGTGGGTCTTTGGCTATGGCTGGGAGCTGGGCTCAAGTTAATATAGCGGGCGAATGGCAATGAGCCGCGGTAGACGGTATGGACGGCTGGCGCCGGAGTAGGTTCATGGCAGCCGCGTGTCATTAATGTGGGCGGCGACGGAAGGATAGCCGTGGTGTCGTTAACGACGGAACAGTCGCTTGCACCGGGATGCCGCGCGGGTGGCGCTCTCTCGGCCGTCGCGCTGCTGCAATGCCGGCGGCAGTGAGAGGTCGCGTCGGGCGTGAATGCGGACGCTGCTTCAGTGACTTAACCGCAGGTGCATTGTATCACTGACATGTTGGCCCAACGGGCATCTGGCCCGCATGTCAGTGACACACCAACTGCACCTGCAGTTAAGGCCGGTGAATGCGGCATTGACGTTCTGGAGAGACGGTGACCGTTTCAGGCGGGAAGCGCGCGCTAGCGATGGAAGGGTTTCGGTAGGCCAGGGCGGTCAGACGCTGGGTGTGGTGGTAAAATGTGAACTCATGGATGACGAGCCTTGAAGCGTATGCGGCACGTATTGACAAACAGGAGTCCATGCAACCGCTCTTGTCGCCAGCTAGCCTTCGACGACCACCATTAGACACCACACAACCATGCATAACTTACGAATAATGGACGAATCGATCAGACACACACTCGTGTGCAGTGGCACTATGATCGGTTGCTCACGATAGTACATACTCCGTACCATAGTACCCTCTCTAGCTAGGCTGTTTTATAGATTGTCGTTGTGATGGACGATATACATGAGCAAGGCGCCGAGTCACGAGTATGACCGTTGGTGTTGAGCCAGGTGAATACATGCTCGGTGTTCGCGGAGGCCTCCAGCAAACGTCTAAACAGTAATGTCACATACGCATAATTTTGGTTTTTATTTCTTGCTCCACTGACAGATAGGCCCGCATAGATAGATAGATAAAGAACACGAGCTGATGAGGCGCATGCGGACTGTTTGACTGGTCAACCAGACAAATACGGAGCTATACGCTGAGCCAGTGACCGTATAATCACCATATCTCATATACAATGATCAAAGTGAGCTATCAAGACAAGTTCGATGACCGCCAATGCATTTTACTCGGTAATAAATGACCAGGATTGAAGGGGAATCCAAATTTCCTTCGTCTTCTGTCCTTGAGCTCTTGACAAACCAATGCACTTTACGATTGTCCGGCCACTCCACCCGAGAGCTATCACCAAGTGTCGTTCATGCCACCGTGCTGCACACTAACCGGTAAGGAAGCGATGGCATCCCGCCGCGCCGAGTTCCTCGCCGCCCACGACCGCACACAGAATGGTAGGGAAGCGGTGGCATTCCGCTGTGTCGAGTTCATCGCCTCTCGCGACCTCACACCTATGTGGGCGGAATTTGAAGCTGCCAAGGCCGAATGGGCGGTAGAGCAAGAGGCAGCCAAAGCCGCACAGAGGGAGCGGAAAAGTCAGAAAGCACTCAAGAAAAGAGAGGCCCGCCGCCGCAAGAAAGAAGAGGACGCACGCGCTGCTGCGGAGAGGTCGGCGGAGATCCAAGCACGGTGGGGTGTCGTTGACAAAGCCGGGAAGGAGAACGACGGCGGCGTATGGCCAACATGTGAGAAGTAGTAGTACTAGTAGTTAGTGTCTGTGTCTGTGTCGCCCGTACGTTTTTTTAATTAATTACGAGCATATACTAGTACTACTAGTTACTACTGTAGTTTTTAGAGCAAATTACCAGTACATTAGGCTAGACTCAATGGAAAAATTCCTATCCTATGCATCAAATGGCATATCTTTCTCTATAGGAATTGAGATGCATGCCATCTCACTTCCTATGATTTTCATATTCCTATAAAATTCCTATCCTATGAACGAAAGGAGGCCTCTGCTGGAGTAACTACTGTAGCTAGCAGTACTGCTGGTACAGTAGTTTTCTTCAAGAAGTGGAATTCAACGAAGTCATGATAGTTCCTTCGTCGAGCAACTTCACAGTGGGAAAGGTTGGGCATGTGATTTGGTGGCTCATTAGTAATTACTGCGGCAGCGACGACCGGGGTGACTCTCCCTTGGAGTTCTGCGGGCATGGCAAGTGGACCAGGATGGTCGACGTCCCACATGTCGCGAACGGAAGTATTCTTTCCGATATCGAGGAGCAAGGAAACCGTGTGGTATAGTATCACTGGTGATTTATATTTATTTTTTATTTCTGATGAATGCTAGCATTTCAACTCTTACGATGAAGGAGTGCCAAACACGGCACGTGCTGGATGTCCCACACGTCAGCGAAAGGAGTGGGACATGAACATCGTGGTAGAGCGTCTCCACTTCTAGGTCGGAGACCACACGTAGTAGTACTACTGTACTAGTGGTATGAACGATACAAAGTGCGACCCGGAGAGAAAGACACGTCTAGTTGGAAGGTCTCGGGGCATACACGTAAACAAATATAAAACCTAATATGTGCCTCCAATTAATATAGTAGTAGTAGAGTACTTAGGCACGTACTCCATAACATCACCAGGGCATTGCACGTACAACATTTAGTGGTAGTAAGAGACAAATGCTTACTGCACTACATTACTCAGGTTCGTACGTCCACTCCTGGGTACATGTCTGTCTCGTAGTTCCAGTCCACGTGTTCTTCATAGATGGAACGATCCATAACTGTGGGCAACTGGAGTCCATATCAATCACAGTTAGTGTGGCTCCCCACAATGGAGACTCCATCCAAACTATGGCCCAGCCACGACGCGGAGCAGTCGCGTGCACCGGGAAGCCGGCCGCTCTCATCGGCCATTCGCTAGTGAGAGGTCGCCTCTGCTCTGGCCGGGCATTAATGCGGCACTGATGTTCCGGGGCGACGCTGACCGTTTCATGCGGGAAGCGCGCGCCGGCAAGGGAGGGGGGTTGGGTCGGCCAGGGCGGTCAGACGCGGGCGTGGTGGTGGTATTGGTTTTGAACCGTTTTAGGTGTAGTACTGGTAGTTTGCAAAACTACTCAATTATTGCACTCAGTTTCCTAAGAAAATGTGGTAAAAAAATTACTCGATAGCCCGCTTCCCTTCTCCCTTCCTCTTCCACCGCCCGCCACTCCCGCGGAAGCGACCGGTCAACCCTTATATAGGAGTGCTAGCACAAAAAATGCATGCATGACCACTAAAATTTCCAGATTAAAGTGCCGCTCCGGCGGAGTATGGGTGATGTCGTTACCTTCGGCCGGGCCATGGCTACCGGGCTACGGCGACCAGAGAAGAGGTGGGGGAGGGGAATGAATGCAGCTACTGTTTGGGTTCGTCATCCGGCTTAAATAAATGTGCACCATCACGTGTACCCATGGGTGCACAAATTGTAACATACGTGTCTGCTTAAGTGTGTGTAAGAGATTCTGAGAGACAGAGTGCGTGTGTGCGACTCTACTCTTCGGACATGTACTCAACCTTTTGCATCGGGATATAAGTTGAATGGTATTACACTTTAGCTAGTGATTTATGTGGCCATGTTAATGTGGTTGTGTAAAAAAATGTCACTTCCTACTCGTGATTTGCGTTATATAATTACTACCAAGATGCTCGTGCATTGCACGGAACATCAATATGCATTTTTTTTACAAAACACCTATTGTGATTGACCCATGCAGGAGTAATCCCATGTGTAAAAACTAATGATATCTCGAGAATTTTATCGGAAAACTGGTGTCTTGACAATTTCATCGAAAAAATGAAAGATGAGAGATAAGGTGGGGAGGAGTGGAGCGTGGTGGTGACTGGTGGTCGGACTGGGCGGAGGCATGGGGATGGACGGTGCCGGCAGGCGGCAGCGGCCACCATGCTAGATTGTTCCAGAGACTTCCTTTTTTAATTGCTCGGTAATGAAGTTCTGGGAGATAAGGACGATGAACCAGGCAAGGTCTTGTCTGTAAATGTGGAGAGAGGTGCGGGTATCTTTTGTAAAATTGTCATAGTTTGCTTTCTATCCGTCAGATATAGATCGGACAGTCTATATTACAAGATGGCAGGCACACCATCATCACCAACTCATTTTTTTGTAAGAGTAGAGATGATAAGTTTGCTAACTACTAAAGTAAAGTGGAATTTGTCAATGTTATACAAGCAAATTAAGGTGATTGCTTATCATACGGGTAAGGTTGGACGATGGGTGGTAGGAACAAATGCTCCGCCTAGAGCATGTGTGCGTGAGATGGAGTCTTAGTGTGTGTGGGGGTGGGGGTGGGGGTGCGTGTGTGTGTGTGAGGCGGGGTCCTCGGTGGCGGATGTAATTTAAGTGTGCGTGGCTTCATCATAGTGTATGACATGGGCCACCAACGAGGGGGTGCGAGAGAGAAAAGGCCCGTAGAGAGGGAAGAGAAGGTGTGTGCGCGTGAGAGGAGTTGACATCGAGAGAATGTGTTTGTTCGAGAGACACGAAGGGATGGTCTTATTGGTTTCGGGGATATAGGGGAAGAGTGAGAGAGGGGGGGTAGCTAGAAGGAGATTGTTAAGTGTAAGTTTGTGCTTTACCCATCCAGGTGGAAGTTATGTGCACACAAGAAGAGAACGATTCTATGTGGCGTTAGGGTTGAGGGTAATTAACTATGTATGGAGACATAGGAGACCTTGAACATGCATGTGCGAGAGGTATACATGTATACGTGGGATGTGTGTGTGTGCGCGCGAGCATGATCGAGATAAAAGAAAGAAGACATAAGTCATAAGATCAACGATATGGGAGAGATCGGTATGACAATATGCATGCATGTGAGAGTGCTGGGAAGAAGGCTCGATAATTGAGCATGTGTTTTTGTCTTTAAGAGATAGTGGCGTGGACTGGAGCATGCATCTATGGCGAGCAGAGGGAGCGAGACACAACGATTGTGCAAAAGAGATCAACCTATAAATGCATGTATGGAGAGACATATATAGTGTGGGTGATAGGAAGCAAGAGTGCATGCGAGAAAGAAATGTTGACGGAGAAACTACAGATAGATACAGAGATAGAGATGCTAGATAGAGGGACATCGGCTAGCTTGAGTGTTGGAGATGACCGTCGGGTGGTTCAGAGGGTGAAGTTATGTGTGTGTGAGAGAAAGATAAAAGGAGGGCACTTGACTGCATGTAGAGAGAAACATATATAGTGTGCGTGATAGGAAGCAAGAGTGAGGGCGAGAAAGAAGGTTGATGGAGAAATAGATAAATAGAAAGATAAAGATGCTAGCTAGCTAGTGTGTGTTAGAGATAGGAGTCGAGTGGATCAGAAGGCTGAGTTATGTGTGTGGGTGTGAGAGAGATAGAGAGAGTGTGCATGTGAGTCACATACAAACAAATATCAGAGAGAAATGAGATCCCGAGAGACGGAGTTTTGTGTGTGCGAGAGAGAAAGATATTTCACAACGAGAGTGATAGCTAGAGAGACATATGAGGGAACACAAGATATCTCTAGGGAGAGAGAGTGTGTGTGAGCGTCATACAAGAGAATGGTGGAGAGATATGAGACCCTGGGAGACGGAGTTTGTGTTTGTGTGTGAGAAAGAGATATTTAACAGGAAGAGTCGTAGCTTCTCATATCTAAGGAGCGAAAGACATCTCTGTGTGAGAGGGGGTGTGCGAGTGGCACACAGGGGAATACTAGAGAGAAATGAGACCCCGGGAGACGAAGTTTGTGTTTGTGTGAGAGAAAGAGATTTCACATGGAGAATCATAGTTAGAGACACATAGCAGGGAGCGAGATATACTTAGAGAGAGATAGAGTGATGAAGGTCGAGGGAGAGAGTACTGTCAGTGTGTTGCGAAGATAAAAGATCATTGTCGACATACAGGTAGCACGAGAGATACCCGAGAGACGATGAACACGTATAGGTCTAGAGAGAGACTCCTATATAAGCATGAGTGATAGCTATATGAGACGAATATCTGGATTAAAGGGGATTCAAATATTTAAACTGGAGATCACGACACCGATAATATCATAATGCAAATTGGTGTATGAAACATGCATATTCATTTGAATTTGGGGACACATGTAATGTTATATAGTTTATCAATATTAGTGATCCATAGATTCTTTAATTAGAGACAATGCATGATTTATATGCAATTAATGTCTAAACGAGATTACACTATATGTTGCGTGTGTGAAACACATTATACATGTTTGAGAAGTAAAAAACCCGCATGAAACACACATTAATTGGAGACAGTTAGCGAGGAATGTATACATTGGATTTCAACATAAAGTGGTTTCAAATATTTGGAAATCCAAATTAAGATGGATACACCCTTATGAATCTGAGATCATGCCATTTGTAAACCATATTTATGTATAGAGGGTGTTGTGCTTTTGAAAGTATATATAAAAAATGATGTATATAGAATTTTATTCCAATCGCAAATGGATCCTGCCCGAAAAAAATAGAATACAAACTGGATTCGAATTGAGTGGGCACGGTAAACGTGCACTCTTGCTCTGCAAAAAATTGAACGAAGCGGGGAAAGTCGCAGTAACCGCCTGAAACTAAAATCTGCGAGATGGAAATTACTGCCTTTCCCTGCCACGCAAAGCCTATCGGCTTGATTTCTATAGGTTTCAATAGGGGTAGGTTTGTAATTTCAGTCAAACGTGACATAACCGCCTCTCACCCGGATTCATACACGTTGGGCGCCAAAACACAGTGTCTCCTCGGCCGAAATCGACTCCCTCCCCGATTCATACACGGTAGGCGCCAAAAACAAACTCTCGTCGGCAAATATTCGGTGTATGCGAGATTACCGTCCTATCCCCAACCGACTAATATTGCTGTGATGTAGGAAATTTTAAACGGGGGCTAAGTTTGTAAATTTCCTCGCATTTGAGACAAGCGCGCCCTGAAGACATGGTTCCCCCTTCCTCTCTCTCTCCATTTCTCCATTCGTACTTCGTGGGCGCCAAAACACCCTCTCCACCCGAGCCTCCTCCGTCCGCCACCCCATCCACCCCCGTCCTCCTCCACCATGCCGGAGCTGATACCCCGACACCGTCGGCCATTACAAGAGATCGACCTCTCTCATCCATGGCTTTGGACCGGGATCCTTGCATCCCGTCCTCTCGCTTCATCCTCGCCGTCGTCCACCTTGCCGGCGCCGCTCCTACGACCGTCTCGTCCACCGCGCCCCGCCGCCACCGTCTACCCTCCTAGATTTGCTTCCATGCCGTAGACAGCCATCACTACCGTAGCACCGTCAAATTCTCAGCAGATGCATACATGGTGCCGCACCAGAGGCGGTACTCTTTCGTATCTGCTCAACTTATTTATCGCAGCTAGAAAATAGATCACCACTACTTTACTCTGATTTCTTGTCCATCACTTACTTGCTAGTTGAAAGCAAACATTGGTTGCAAAGTTGCCTTTGTCCGGTTTGCACCTTCAGATCCGCCATGGCATGCTCAACACTATACTCGCAATGCTTATGGTTTTCCCCTTTTATATTCCACACTAGTTAAATGACAGTAGACTAAATTTCAAAATTGGGTCAGTAGATTTTTGAGAGCTCGCCGGAGTTCGCCGGTGCGAAGGAAGGGGCTCGGGTGGGGACGGTGGTTGTGGGGGCGGTGGTGGGGCCTCGCCATACGAAGAAAATTCGACGCGGGTGGGGCGGGGGTGGGGGTGGCGGAGGAACACAGACGGTGGGGGCCGGTGGTTCGGCCGGTGGCCCGTGTAGTGTTCTGCATGGGAAGAATCAGAGACGAGGAAGAAGAAGGGTTAGGAGACGCAGGAACTTCATCCAACCGCCTGAAATGGTCGACTGACCCAAATGACAAAAGGCACGCGACTTGCATGCAGACATGCAGAATATGCTTCCTCTTCTGTTCTTTAACATGTTCCTCTTATGTTCTTCTTTAGTAAGCACAGTATGTTCCTTGTTAGGAAGGGGAGCAGGGTCATCTGCAGTCGACACCTCTATTGGGCCGGTTCTGCTAAATGATTTTGCACTTTGAGTTGGTCTGCCATAATTCCCTGGAAATGGTGGGAGCCGCGCGGTCTTTGATAGACTAAACTGATAGTAACAGCTGTGCGCCTTCAGATGAATAGAGCTGGCCTGTAGGTGATCGATAGGCTGCATATTAGTAGCGGCAAAACCCTATGTGTTCCAGCCAGTTCCGCTTTCCCGATTTATTTATGGTGGTTATGGTGTACCCCTATTATCTACACTACGATCTGCCTACTGGCTATGCACTCTCGTTATCATGGTTTGGCAATAAACTTTCTATATGGTATATTATGAACCTATCATCTGCCAACTATCCTTACATCTGGGGCCCCCAACAGGGAGCTTATTTTTTGTGTAGTTGTGCCAGATTATATTAATCTACTCACCATATTACAACACACATGGGCTCTCTCATCAGAATCCAGTGATAGCACACAAGGGTTTACAGCGAGCCTCTATTATATTACAATATCCTCTGCATTACAAAGATAATCTCACTACTATTTGTGTTTTCATGCTTTACTGATATTGTACGTAATCACAATGAATATAAAAATGCGCACATCAGAAGAATATTGCGAAACAGTTCAATGGGTAACAAACTTGGCATCAAGGGATTGAGGTCCATTGTGGATGCAATGAAACCCACATGCTCCCGACCTACAGATTCGTATTCAGAGTGACTATTCTGAGCTCAAGGAGTCAAAGGCAGATGGCCTATCCTGTTCACCCAATAAGGTGCATGTTCTAATTTGGCATGGTTTTATTGGTTGCACATATCTTGCATAAGCGGTCTTGCATTTCTTTTGCTTCGTTGCACCGCCATCTGCTTAGTTTACTCATGATATATGCGAAGATGCCGTGCCCATCCCTTATCAACACATTCCATTTGTCGTCATACCATGTTTTTCCATTCAAATGTTGTTCTTGTGTTTCAGACATCCAAAAGGAAGAGGGTGATTGCAGAACCTGAAGGAGTACAAGCAAAGTCCTTGAAAAAGGTGGTGCTACCGGAGAAATCACATAGCACCCGACGTATATTGGCGATCGAACCAGCGCCGCAAAACCTAGGATATCACAACTATGCTGGTCGCTGCTTTGCTCTTGTGAGTACCTATTGTCCTATCGCTGTCCTTACATTCATACCTGGTGGATTATGTGACATCATTGTGCATTATAGCTTGCTTATCCACTGTTCACTCAAAATTATCAGATCTATATTAATGCTTAAATTAATGTAGAATAAACCCAATGCCTATGAAGAAATTTAGTTCTGCATTGTTCATGTAAGTATCTATTGTCCTTCATCATTGTACTTATATTTGTCAGCTAGTTCTTCATGTACACTTTGCAGTTTATTTTCCCTTGTCCTCCATTTTTCTACACATCAGATCTACATTTACTCTTGCCAAAATATTGAATAAAACCAATGTTACTGAAGAAGTTTAGCTCCGCATTGCTCTTGTCAGTGCCTTCTGCCTGTATGCTATATTTACATTTGTACTCAGCATCTTAAGTTAAATAATCGCCATTTGTTCCTATATTTTCACATCTATATTTACTCTTAACAAAATGTAGAATAAAGGCAATACTCTTGAAGAAGAGTGTACGGTAAACTTCTTGAATTGCCCCCCATCAATATGGACAAGGCCTTTATAGAGTCTGTCTTCACTACTAATGTAAGTTTGTCCTCCTCGAGCCTTCAATGTTTGTTGTTTATATTTGGGTAGCTATGAGTGCAATGCTTTTTATTTTTTTCGTCTGCATCAAATTGCTTGTTCAAAGTCTATAAAGTAGAAGTACATAAACATAAGTTTGTCCTTCTCAATTTCAGTCTTTAGTTGTACAATCTAGTTCCTTATTCGTACCATGTAAATTAAACTAAACATAGCAAGTTATCTTCTTTAGCACTATGTGTATGCTTGTGTTCTTGATCTGTAATCCAATGGTGTGGTGAGGCAACCAACAACAGCACAACGTCATATCCTGCTATGTCTCAACTATGAACAATGCCATATTATATTAACGTTATTTAAATCGTGTCTCTTTATTTACCAATCTGAAATGATATAAATTGACAATGCACTCACCATTCATGCTTATACGTTGTTTAGAACTACATCTATGCTTGTGTTCTTGATCTGTAATCTAGTGGTCTGGTGAAGCTGGCCGCTCCTGCAGAATGCCATTTCCTGTCGTCTTAACTATGAACAATGCCTATTATGTTAATGCTATTTAAAACCGTGTCTCTTTATTGACAGCGCTGATGCTTATACGTGCAAAACCAATTATCTACCTACTTGTTTCTCTTTCAGGGTGACAACACTGCTGCTAGGAAGAACTGCCACAATGATAGTGAGACGAACCCATTGTTTGTCCCTCTAACACATATTCCAGAGGAGAAGGCAACACATACTGAGGGTAGGGATACAACCACAAAGTCACATCTTGATGTAGTGTCAAACTTACTCAGTGACACAAGCTCGATGAAGTCGCCACCTGAATCTATTCGACTTCTCCAGTCTGAAATTCAAGCAGAAATACATGCTTCCGCTCAAATACGACTGGAACTCCAATCTCTATGCAAGATTAACCATAAGTACAAGACGTTTATTGATGCTATGTAGCTTAAGTTGGTGGATATGAGCGCCAAAGAAGCACAGTCTCATCAGGTTGCTAAGCTGCTTGCGCTGCAGCTCCTGGGCCGGGCTAATCTTTATTGAACTATGTTGAAGTGTTGTCGGTTCTGTCTATTATTTTGTCCGCCTATTAACTTCCACTGGTGGTGACCTGCCCAGTTTATGTAATCTGTTGTCTGGTTGCCCTTTATTATCACTGGGGCCGAACTTTGATGCCGAGGGGATGTAATATGCTATAATTTCTTTGTTGTATAGTCTAGGTTTATTCTTGGTCGGTATGCTGTAATTTAGGCCGGAAGGTTCAGTGGATCTCAGTGTTGTCGGTCTTCAGGCCGGCCCGTTACTCATATGGGCCAAAACCCGGGCCTATAATCATCTTGGGCCATTAGCAGGTCTAAACCTATAGTTGTTTCCCACCTTTAATAGGCCGAGTAAAGTTCTGTCCAGCTGGGCCAGAGAATACCATGGGCTTTTAACAGGCTAAAACCTAGATTGGGCTAGCGTTGAGCCGAAAAAATCACGGACCAATAGAGGCTGAAATTGCCTAAGGCCCATGTTTGGCCCAAATAGGACGAGCAGTTAACAGGCCAAAATATATCCCGGGCCTGTTTGGCCCAATAAAATTATGGGCTTTAAGTAGGCCGGTATCTACGCGGGCCATATGCCTAAAAGTGTAACGGGCCATTATCTGATGGGCTGTAAGCAGGCCGGATTCAACGCAGGCTGTAATTAGGCCCAACTGTTACACGGGCCATTAACAGGCCGATAGGCCAGTTGGGCTGAAATTTATCCATGAAGACTACGGGCCGTTAAGAGGCCTAAAATTACTTCGGACAAGAAATAGCCCAGTTTCTGCATGGGCCGTTAAATGGCCTAAAGTTAACCGGGCCGACAACGTCCCAGATGCCCCATGGGCCGTCAATAGGCCGAAACTATTATCGGTCCGAACTGGTAAACGGGCATTTAACAGGCTGAAATACAAACCTGTCTTAGTATGGGCCCAAAAGAACAGTGGCGTGTTAACGGGCCTGATCCGATATGGGCCGTAATTTGGCCCAGAACACGACAGGCTATGAATGGGCCTGATCTGGTATGGGCCTCAATTTGACTCAAAACATGGCAGGCTGTTAACGGGCCAGGCCACTAGTGTCTGAAAAAACATGGTGGGCCTTTAGCTGGGCCAGCGTTTTCACCGGAATGGGCCTTTGTTGGGCCGTGCCATGTGTCGACGTATCATAGAGGCCTCCTGTCCAATGAGTGGATAACATCTGTCCGAACGTTGAGCCAACACGTGTTTCCTCCGGCCAATGAGAATTTTACACGTGGAAAATCCCCATTGGTCCGCGCTGTTAACGGGTTATCGGATCTAAAACCGGACCCGACAGCTTAACGGCGACCCGTTACGGTCGATGCCACGTGTTGATCACCCTTGATGAAAGCACTTCTAGGACGCGCGATTTATCGTCATGGAAGTGGACACTTGCGTGATGATACTTTTGGTAATGTCATGGAACACTTCTACGATAGCACAGGTATGACTATCTTGATTCTGTCATAAAATTGTCATGGATGTACATGCATGACAGAAAACGTGACCTACTATGACAAACACGTCATCACGGAAGTGTCTTTTTTTTGTAGTGCTACCTGGCGCGCCAAATGTCGGATTTAAGGCTCCGCAAACCCAAGAAGGTTCGAACTCTGGGGCATGTGCGAAGATCTCAACCAGCTCAAGTCTCAAGCTCGCCGCCCCACAGCCTAGCCTCGTCGAGTTTGTGTGAGCGGGGAACAAGATGAACACAGCAGTTTACCCAGGTTGGGGCCACCTTGCGCTGTAAAACCCTGCTCCGGCTTTGTTGTGGATTGGCCTCACGAGGAGGCTGAGGATGAACTAGTACAGTGGATGAGCGGCCTCGCAAGGCCTCGGATGGTGAAGGTGGAACCGATCTCATCCCCTCCACGGTGGAGGCTAACCTATATTTATAGTGGCCTCGGTCCTCTTCCCTCATAACTTAGGCAGGAAGGGATCCCACAGTGGCCAATTTGAAAGGGGACAAGAAGTACATCTAATCATGATGAAAGGTGGTCTTCACCTGCAAAGCTTCTGGTCGTGACGTAGTGGTGGGCTCGGCGATGACATCCGTCCTGCCGAGCTCGTGGTCTTGGTCTCGTTACACCGAAATGGAAACCTTTGGGGGATTCCTTTGGAACCCGCGTCTGTCCTTCCCCCCTTACCACTGAAAGGGAAACTATCTCCTCTACGCCTGATGACGCCGGCCTAGCCTTGGTCATAATGGCTCACATCATCTCAGCCTCGTGAGGCTGGGTACCTGCATGGAAATCTCCGCTCCTCGGGAGGCAGGCTCGGGGAGCTACTCACTCGGGAGGTCTTGGTGTCATTCTCCTCGCGAGGCTGGGGGCCTCTCGAGGGTCTTGTCTTGGAGGCCTTGCCTCTGGGTTGTACCACGCCATCAAGGGAGCCATGCCTAGGGCCGTAGGCTGGCAGATCTGGGTACCCCCGATCCCAGAATGCCAACAGACAAGACACATATTTGTATTGTTGCCATTAAGGTAAAATGATGGGGTTTATCCATACTGATTGGATTTACTTTGTCTACATCATGTCATCTTCCTTAAGGCATTACTCCATTCTTTATGAACTTAATACTCTAGATGCATGCTGGATAGCGGTCGATGTGTGGAGTAATAATAGTAGATGTAGGAATGAGTCGGTCTACTTATCTCGGACGTGGTGCCTATGTACATGATCATTGCCTTGGATATCATCATAACTATGCGCTTTTCTACCAATTGCCCAACCGTAATTTGTTTATCCATCGTACGTTTTTTGTTCGAGAGAGAAGCCTCTAGTGAAAACTATGGCCCCTAGGTCTATCTTTATCATATATAAAATCCAAACATACCTTGCTGCAATTTATTTATCGTTATTTTATTTTGTGTTTTTGTTTATCTATCTATCAGTATGAGATTTGATCCTTGCAATTAACTGCCAAGGGATTGATAACTCCTTGTTTGCGCTGGGTGCAAGTATTTGTTCTTTGGTGTGTAGGTGTTGTTCATGAGGTCTTGTGTGGTTCTGCTATTGATAACCTTGGTTCTTAACTAAGGGAAATACTTATCTCTACCGTACTACATTATCCTCTCCTCTTCGAGGAAATCCCAACGCAGCTCACAAGTAGCAGTGCATATACGATAAGATTCCATTATTCTATACCAAGCATCTTTGATATTTTCTCCTTGTTTTTGTTTGAAGTAAAGAACTTCAAAATCTGGGATAAAGGAGGGATAGTAACACTAGACATAGCGACGAGCAAACTAACAAAGCAAACCAAATATTTTTGTATTTTTCTATTTTATGAGAAGTGGGGGATATGAAAATGAGAGGCAAAGGCAAATAAAAAGGAGAGCAAGTAGATGATAGTTTGTGCAAAGGTACTTGATAGGTTTTGGTGATGTCTCCCCAGCAAAGGCACTAGAAATTCTTCCTGCTACTTGTGAGCTATGTTGGGATTTTCCCCGAAGAGGAGGGGAGATGGTGTACAGTAGAGATAAGTATTTCTCTTAGTGAGAACCAGGGTTTATCGAACCAATAGGAGAATCACGCAAAGCCTCGTGAACAACACATGCACACACAAAAGCAAATACTTGACCCAACACGGGCAAGAGGGTTGTCAATCCCCTTGAACTCGTTAATTGCAAGGATCAAATCTCGTAGTGGTAGATAGATAAATTGCAAAAAATGCAGCAAGGTATTTTTGGATTTTGTAATATGATAAAGGTAGGCCCGGGGGCCATAGTTTTCACTAGAGGCTTCTCTCTCAAACACATAGCATATGGTGGGTGAACAAATTACTGCTGGGCAATTGATAGAAAAGCGCATAGTTATGACAATATTCGAGGCAATGATCATGTATATAGGCATCACGTCCGAGAAAAGTAGACCGAATCCTACCTGCATAAACTACTATTACTCCACCAATCGATCGCTATCCAGCAGGCATGTATGGTATTAAGTTCATGAAAAACGGAGAATGCCTTAGGCAAGATGACATGATGCAGACAAAGTAAACCCAATCAATATGAATAAACCCCATCGTTTTACCCTTAATGGCAACTATACAAGTATGTGTCTTGTCCCCTTCTATCACTGGGATAAAGACCACAACAAGATTCAACCCATCACAAAGCACCTCTCCCACTGAAGATAAATCAATTTAGTTGGTGAAACCAAACGGATAAATTGGAGAGAAATACAAAGCTACAACAATCATGCATAATAAAGTTCAGAAAGACTCAATTACTTCTCATAAATATTCAGATCATAAACCCACAATTCATCGGATCCCAACAAACACACCGCAAAAAGAAGATTACATCGGATACAAATCCAAGGACATCGAGGAGAACATGGTATTGAAGATCAAAGAGAGAGAGAAGAACCATCTAGATACTAGCTATGGACCCATAGGTCTGTGGTAAACTACTCACGCATCATCAAAAGGCAACAAAGATGATTGAAGCGGCCCGACCCAATACGGTCAAGTCTCTGTGCTTCCTGTGCCATCCCTGGATCAATATGCTGGCACACACAGTACTTCTATGAAATACCATAACATAACATGTAAAATAAATACTGTAGATCCAGAATATACCTTATTTATCACATCAGAAACAAATCACGAAGGGTGTGGAGTCCATCAACGCCAACGGCAAGTTGAGTGTAGACCATAACCCTAAATCATATCTCTTACTCGTCGTAGAAATATCTGCAACATGATAGGTTGCAGCCATGTAGGTCAGTACATTGAATGTACCGGCAAGATCACAATAAGAAAAGCAGATGATAAAACTATTCTATATGCACTATCGCTTTGTGGCTCTATGTCTGAGTTTTTGCGGAAAAGCTGGTTGTATTTTCCTTACATCAAAGAAATGTCAAGAGTCTTTACTAAAGAGTTATCTAATATGACATGGTTCCGCCAACCGATGTCTCATAGCCCATAATAATCTATTGCCCACAATTAATTATCAGCTCGGTGTTGATAGTTCTGAGATAGATCCAAGTCCAGAAGCTCAAATTGTCCGTAATTGGGCACATGGCTAATCAATTAGGTTTAAACACTCTGCAGAGGTTTGTGCACTTTACCCACAAGATTCGATCCCTCCTTTACATTCTCGCACTGCATGGCATTTGAGAACAGGACGAGTGAAACATGGTCTTTCAAGGAGTTTCCCTAACAACTGCTAGTGCCCATCCAATCCTACAGTTCGTCTACATCTTCTAGCATTGTACTAGTTAGAGTCACTATGATGATCAACCAAGCCAGAGCCCATAATGACTTGTGGCTGCACAGGTACGCTTCCGTGCGTGAAGTATTCATCCGTCTCGTTAAGTCTGGGTGGAACTTTCCTCATGAGTACTGGCCTACTCCAGCTCACTAGGCAAATCCACTGGGTAGTCCAGGGTGCCTCACAACCAATTTCCACCTAGTAGTGTGTATTGAATTCTTGTCTTGAGTTTCAAAGTCTTGAGGTCTTGAAGATGTAGACCTTGAAGAATGCAGGTCTTGAAATTTGCCATCATGAATTTTTCGTCATTGGCGCAGAGTCCTCCTTCTCACACCACTCACAAACACTAATACCAATCCCCGTCTACTGTAGCGTAGAATTAAAGTAAATAATGTTCCCGGGGCTTGCTAACAGGAGTGTCATGTTTCTACTCAACTACAAGATTCAATATAACTATTGGATGAAATGTTGCAAAAGGTGACACTATATGAAATAAAACATAGGTATAAATATATGGTCAAAGTGAACTTGCCTGGTAAAGTTGATGAAGATTTATATCACTCTCAGAAAACTTGATAGAACTATATGTCACTCTCCGATGAAATCTATATGAAACAAACATTGCATTGACACAAGAAATCACATCTGGGAAGCATTTCTAGAAATCAAAAATAAGATTCAAAAAATAAAAGCAATAAAGAACTCAATAGCAAAAACCAAATAAAAATGCAAATGAAACTTCAAACAAAACTATAAAGAAAAGCTCCTGAGGAAAACTATAGCACTTAACTACAGACAGAAAAATAGCTTTTTGTCCTAATTAAAACTTAACAGAAAAGAAAATATAAAACAACTAAGTTAAAAGAGAGAATTTAACTAACTTTTACTAGCAAAAAGAAACACTTAAAAGGCTAATATAAATTCCGTTTATGACCTATTCAAGTTTTACTATAAAACTAAAGAAACAAAATATTAAAATTTATTTTAAGTTTTTAACTAACAAACAAAAGTGGCTACTCTTGTCTAATAGAGACAAAGCAGAACTTGTCAAAAGTGACAAAATAAAAATAATTTAAATCAATTAGAAACTAAAAGAAAAGGAATTAACTTAACACTAATCAAAATAGTACTTTTTTGCAATAATTAAATTATAAATAAACCAAAAAAGGTGAAGTGTTACTCGATAAACAACTATTCTAGTGACAAAGTGCAAAATGAATCAATTAAAAATCTATTTCTAAACTCTAGATATTCACAAGTTAGGGTTTGAAGCAAATTTGAGTAAATTCAAATTTGAACTATTCAAATTTGAAGACTAATTGCACAAATAGAAACTACATAATTTTGTGAACCTATAGCAGAAAGAATTACCCAAATTGGATTAAAAACCTAAAAGTATAGCAAATCAGAACACAAAACTATTTCTAAAAATTAAACAAAACTGGAAAAAAATAAAATTGCTACGGATCCGACAATGGGCTACATGGCATGTTCTGATTGGCCTTGGTGGCGTGCGTGTGTGTGGGAGCGAGCGGGCGACCGAATAGTAAATAAATTTTTTTAGTGTTTTAAAATATCTAATCTGAATTGTCCGATCCATATCTAATGGTGGGGAGGCGTCGGCGCTCATAGGGGCTATAGTGAAGATTCTCCGGCGAGGTGGGATGGCGGCGACGGCTTCGGGTCGACACGTCCAGCTACTCCTGTGGTCCTGCGGCGCCGGTGACTGCTCCAGGAGATGCAGACGACGGCGGTCATGAGGGTGGCATTGGCGGGGGTCGGGGAGGGCTAGGGGTGATGAGACAAACTCGGCGATGTGGTGGCAGAGGCGGGTCACCGGCGAGCAATAGTGAGGGTTCGGGTGCGCGGGGAGGGATTCTTTTGGGCCGAAACGGCGTGTGGGGCAATCCCTTTCATAGGGGAGTTTGATGGCCCACAAGTATAGGGGATCAATCGTAGTCCTTTCGATAAGTAAGAGTGTCGAACCCAACAAGGAGCAGAAGGAAATGACAAGTGGTTTTCAGCAAGGTATTTTCTGCAAGCACTGAAATAGTCGGTGACAGGTAGTTTGATATCAAGATAATTTGTAAACGGACAAGTAACGGTAACGGTAAATAAAGTGCACCAAGGTAGCCCAATCCTTTTGTGGCAAAGGACAAGTAACAGTAACGGTAATGATTTCTTATAAAAATCAAAGTGTTCTTCAGGGCACACGGGAATTTCATCTAGTCACTTTCATCATGTTAGTTTGATTCACGTTCGCTATTTTGATAATTTGATATGTGGGTGGATCGGTGCTTGGGTGTTATTCTTACTTGTACAAGCCTCCCACTTATGATTAACCCCCTCGCAAGCATCCACAACTACGAGAAAAGTATTAAGATAAAATCTAACCATAGCATTAAACATTTGGATCCAAATCGGTCCCTTACGAAGTAGCGCGTAAACTAGGGTTTATGCTTCTATCACTCTAGCAACCCATCATCTAATGACTACTCCACAATGCATTCCCTTAGGCCCAAATATGGTGAAGTGCCATGTAGTCGACGTTCACATGACACCACAAAGGGAATCATAACATACATATCATCAAAATATCAAACACATGATTACTTGCAACATGACTTCTCTCGTGACCTCAAGAGCAAAAGTAACTACTCACAAATGATATTCATGCTCAAGATCAGAGGGGTATTAAATAGCATAATGTATCTGAACATATAATCTTCCGCCAAATAAACCATATAGTAATCAACTACAAGATGTAATCAACACTACTAGTCACCCACAGGTACCAATCTGAGGTTCTGGTACAAAGATTGAACACGAGAGATGAACTAGGGTTTGCGGGGAGATGGTGCTGTTGAAGATGTTGATGGATATTGGCCTCCCAAAGATAAGAGGGTTGTTGGTGATGTTGATGGCTTCGATTTGCCCAAAGTTCCCCCTGCAGAATCGCGCCACCAGAGGGAAAAAGTGCTCCTGCCCAAGTTCCGCCTCGAGACGGCGGTGCTTAGTCCCGAAAATCCTCTCCTTATTTGTTCTATGTCAAAAGACCTTAAGTACCAGAATATGGGCACCGGAGGTGGGCTGGGCTGACCACAACCCACCAGGGCGCGCTTGGTGGGGCTGGCGCGCCCTTGTGTCTTCTGGTCACCGGTGGCCCCTCCTCCGGTAGTTATTTGCTCCAGTATTTTTTATATATTCCAAAATAATTCTCCGTAAATTTTCAGCTCATTTGGAGTTGTGCAGAGCAGGTAGCTCCGGCGTAGCTTTTTCAGGTCCAGAATTCCAGCCGCCGGTATTCTCCCTCTTGGTGTAAACTTGCATATTATGAGGGAAAAGGCATTAGAATTACTCCATAAAGCATTATTATGCATAAAATGGACGTATCAACTCCCCCAGGCTTAGACCTCGCCTGTCCTCAAGCGAAAAACCGATATCAAAAAACATGTCCACATGCTTAGAGAGAGGTGTCGATAAAAACGAAATGCGGACATAGTAGCATCATGCTTATTATTATAACAACAACAAAATTTATTATAAAACTTTATCACAAAACTTTCTCATATAACTTCTCATGAACAAGTAACAATTCATCACAACATCAAAGTAAAAAGCATAAACTCTATTGAAAACCACAAACTATGTTCTCAGTCAACTTTGCAACTACAATACATCATCTTTTCAGGAAGGGTCTCATATTGGAGCCTTTTGGCAAGTCCACATACTCTACCATCATTTAACCTTTTATGATTGCTAACACTCACAGTATACACATGAGCAAAAAGTTTCAACTGGACACATAGAAAGATAGGGGCTTATAATTTCGCCTCCCAACTCATTCACCTCAAGGGTGATGTTAATACTAATAACTCATGCTCACTCATATCCAACTGGGTATATGTGCCTAGATCTTTCCCCCACCACATGATGCTTGCAAAAAGAGAAAAGTAAAAAGGAATAGGGAATAATACTTTGTGTCGGTGTACAGAAGTAGGGGCTCTCTTTGTACCCCTTTATTTGTACATGGGCAGTCAGAGCCGCACCTGCGACCACACTTAGCAGGGAAGAAGAGGGAATCAAAGGCACAAAAATACCAGAGCAGTGCTCCAACCAGGGGCGCAGAAGACAGAGCAGCAAAACGGGCTTCTCCCCGGCAAGACCCTTGCCGGGGCGACGCAGCCCCGGCAAGAGCCTTGCCGGGGCAGCTCACCCAACGCCAACATCACAGCCACCCTTGAGCCTGAGAGTTCCGACACCATCGACAACATTAGAACCAAAGCTCGGGAAGAGCCTGCATGGAGGCATGCAGATCTTTGTGAAGACAGAGAGCCTACAAATCCTAGATGAGGACCAGAAGACGAGACAACCGCAAGGCTCCTTGACAAGGATGCCCACGAGGCCCCAACAAGGCTCCTTGCCGAAGAAACCTGCAAGGCCTTGGCAAGGCTCTTGCCGGGGGCGCTCACAAGGCCCCGGCAAGACCCTTGCCGGGAACATCCACAAGACTGCGGCAAGGCCTTTCCGCCCCATCGCCTCCCCAGCTCAGCGGCCTACCCACCAACTAAAGCAAGTATCCACGTGGCGGTACAGGGGTACTAATCCAACTAGTCAAGCACCTACATGGTGGCATGCAGATCTTCGTGAAGACCCTACCACCACGACAACTCAGCAGCTTGCCAGCCTACATGGCACTGCATTCTCTGTTGGCCTGGACGCGTGTCGGGGCGAAACAGAGCGACAACGGATGGGACGGGCCTCGTTACCGTCCCCAATAAAGCGAGAGGACACCTAAGTAGTGCATTTAATTCGCCTTGTCCTGTAATGACAGGCGATAAGCTCGTACACTGTATACCTTTCACCTCCTGTGTGCCACTGTGGCAGCCCCTTTGGACTATAAAAGGAGGCCCGCAGCGCACTGAGGGGGGATTCGGATCTTTTGGACGACGCACGCACCGTAGCTAGTTCAAGAGCTCAAGAACACTCAAATAGACACCAAAGTAGGACTAGGGTATTACGCATCCTCGCGGCCCGAACCTGGGTAAACGATCCTTGTGCTGGCTTCTAGACCCGCTCTGTGCACAACCCCGTGCCCGCCAACCGTAGAAGGGATTCTAGTGATCCCATAGGTGTCGTTTCCCCCCGACATCTTTGGTGCGCCAGGTAGGGGGCTCAGTTGTGGAAATCCGGTCTAGCAGTTAGTTTAGCAGCCCTTCATCGCCATGGCTCCCAAGAAGAAGACGATCACGACGATCGGTTCATCCGGAGCCGAACGGCCCGTACCAGTGCGGGCGGGCGACGGGGTGGTCGCGGATGGAAGCCGAGGCGCGGCCCGCGGACACCCACGTCGCTTTGGCAGCCAAAGCTTGGCGAGCGGCGTCGTTCGTGACAACGAGCCGCACGCCACCAAGTCCAAAGACGGAGTCGTGCCCCCCGTAGGCGGCGCGGGGCCCTCGAAGGGCGGCGTCGTGCCACCTACGGGCGGGGCGGCGACTTCCAAGACGCCTACGCCGGCACCCACGACGCGCTCTTCCTAGGTTTTACGCGACGAGCAGCGTCACCACGCTAGTGACCCCGGGTGCCGCCGTGGGAAGAGTCATGTGCATCATTCATGGGACGTAGAAGACCAGCATGCATGCCGAGGCGCTGGCGAAAACGGTGCATTGCCGCGAGGCCGTGATAGAGCTCCTTCTAACGTGGTTGGAAGTCGGAGCGCGTCACGGTCCACGTAGCTTTCGCCGCCACCTACGCCAGCAGAAGCCTTAGCACGCACGTTGTTGCTCCTCGACTTCCCTCCTGCTGCGCAAAAGCTCGACGAGTGGAGAGCCACCATCCGGAGCCTCGTCGGCATCGCCAACAAATACGAGCCACGACCAATGGGGCCCTCAGGCCGGCGCTCTGTTGAGCCACCGCACACCAGTGGTGAAGGACCGGAGGCGCTGCGGCCACAGTGCATTCTCCTCCTCCTCGCCAGTTACCGCGGGCGCTGGTCCGTCGGGACGATGCTTGTGATAACATTTCCATAGCGTCGTCCGACCCACGGACCCACCGTGATCAACGCCAAGTTCTTCGGGAGCGAGCCCATGAAGTCGCTCGAACCACTAACGAGCGGCGGCGCGAAGCGCGCCATCAGTCGGATAGGCGAGCAGGGCCCGCTGTGGACCGTCCAGCTCCGGGGGGCTCTGGTGGCCTACCTTACGAGGTGGGTTGCCCAGCCTTTACCCGTGAGCAGCGGCAGTTCCAGTGGCCCACTCACCGCACGTTCAAGACTGACGTCGGCGAGAAGTACAATGGCAAGACTCACCCGTCGGAGTTCCTTAGCATCTACACCATCACGATGCAAGCCGCCGGAGCTCGCGACGACAAGGTGCTTGTCAATTACTTCCCATTGGCGCTTAAACCCAACATCATGTCATGGTTGATGCACTTGCCCGTGGATTCTATTTCTTCTTAGTCGGATTTGTGCCATGAGTTTGTTGGCGCCTTTACGGGAGGCCACCAAGCTCATTGCCAGGCAAGCGACTTGCATATCATTCCCCAGAAAGAAGGCGAGAACCTGCGCAAGTACATACAGAGGTTCAGCCGGGTGCAGTACAACATCCCGGACGTTCATCCCGCCGCTATCATCAGCGCATTCCATCAGAATGTGTGGAACCGCAAGATGCGTGAAGAGCTGGCGATGAACAAGGTGAAGGATGTGGCAGAACTCTATGTTCTAGCCGATAGGTGTGCTCGGACTGAAGAGGGAAGGAAGTACCCCAGCAAAGACGCCGGTGTGGAAACCGATTCCTCAGACGAAGACGCTGCCGCCCCGGCAAAGAAGGGCCGACATTGCAACTGGAAGCGCAAGGGCAAGGCCGTGCTTGCCGTCGAGGGATCCGACGACGTCGGCACTGCCAAGAAGACCAAGGCAGACGACCCCAACAAGGAGGTTGCCGGATGCGCCGCTTGCCGGGCCTTGGCAGCTGCCGACAAGCCAAGAGGCTTCGACAAGCAATATTGCAAGATCCATCGCACCAAGGGCCACGACCTCCAGAATTGTCGGCAAGTCGAGCAGCTCACAGAGAAGCAGAAAGCCGAATATGAGAGGCGAGATAAGGAGAAAGGCCAGGATGGTGCTGAAGGATCCGGCAAGAAGCGTGGCGGCCAAGCTGGCCGCCGCGGCAAAGATAATCAGCAAGAAAGGCCCGCCCGAGGCCGCGACAAGAAGCAAGAAGACGATGATCATGACAAGGACGACAAGTCTGGCCAGCAAGAGTTCCAGAAAGCTACAGAGGCCATGTGCGTCGATGGTGGTGCCTCGCTGCACACCTCTCACCACCAGCTCAAGCAGTGGGCGCGTGAGATCACAGCAGCGGAACCATCGTTCGATACTCAAAGGCCACTGAAGTGGTCCAGCACGCCTATCATTATTGACACCGAGGACCACCCTGATCGCACAACTGTGGTCGGATGTTTGCCGTTGTTGGTTTCACCAACAATACGCAACCTCAAGGTGACAAAAATGCTAGTTGATGGCAGGGCCGGTCTCAACCTGATCTCGCCCGTTGTGATTAAAAGGCTGCAGATTCCTGATGGAGACCTCGAAGAGACGGGCACGTTTCAAGGAGTCAACCCGGGAAGAAGCCAGCCGAAGGGTAAGGTCACGCTACACTCGACATTTGGAGGCGAGCTGAACTATAGGACACAGAGGATTGTCTTTGATGTCGCCGAGATCCCCTTGCCCTACAACGGGATCCTTGGCCGCCCAGCACTAGCCAAGTTTATGGCGGCCTCACATTACGCCTACAACACGCTGAAGATGCCTGGGCCGATGACCATCATCACCGTCCCCTCGGACAACAAAGATGCGCTGATCTGCGCCGACCAACTCAACCGGGAAGCAGTTGCAGCGACTGCCGCCAAGGCACTTGCTCCTGCCGCCGAAGCCTCGGGAGGGAAGAAGACCGACAGGAAGAAGACCGGCAAGACCTCTCGCACCCACTCCGGCAAGCGCACCTCTTCGGAGTGTTGTGCTCCCATCGAGGACGTGCCAGAGAGCTCCACCGGCAAGAGCAAGAAATCCAGGGCTGCACCGCCAGAGACCAAGAAGGTGTTCGTCAAGGAGGATGGCACGGGAGGGGCTTTCACCATAAGCTCCACCCTTGACAGCAAATAGGAAAGCGCGCTCATCACCTTCCTGCGGGCAAATGTCGATGTGTTTGCATGATAAGCATCCGACATCCCCGGTGTTCCCAGGGAGGTGATTGAGCACCATCTTGCTGCCTACCCTCATGCGTGACCCGTCAAGCAGAAGGTCAGGAAGCAAGCTTTGGAGCGGCAAGGGTTCATCACAGAGGAGATCAGGAAGTTGGAAGCGGCGGGCTTGGTCAGAGGAGTGCTCCACCCAACGTGGTTGGCCAATCCGGTAGTGGTGCGCAAGGCAAATGGGAAATGGAGGCTGTGTATCGATTACACGGACATGAATAAGGCTTGTCCAAAAGATCCTTTCCCTTTGCCGCGCATTGACCAGATTGTGGACTCCACTGCCGGGTGTGACCTTCTTTCATTCCTTGATGCTTACTCAGGATACCACCAGATCTTCATGACAAAGGAAGACGAAGAGAAAACCGCGTTCATCACCCCATGTGGTACCTATTGCTTTATGTGAATGCCTTTCGGGTTGAAGAGCGCTGGTTCGACATTTGCAAGAGCAGTCCAAATTGGTTTTGAACCTCAACTACATCGAAATATGGAAGCTTATATGGATGACATAGTGGTCAAAACCAAGGACAGGGCAACACTCATACAAGATTTAGAAGAGACGTTTGCAAATTTGCGCAAGATCAACCTCAAGATGAACCCTGAGAAGTGTGTCTTTGGCGTTCCGTCCGGCAAACTTCTCGGGTTCTTTGTGTCACAACGTGGGATCGAGGCGAATCCAGACAAGATCAAGGCCATTGAGCAGATTGAGGCGCCCAAGCGAATCAAGGATGTGCGTCGGCTTGCTGGCTGCGTTGCCGCCATGAGCAGATTCATCTCCAAGTCTGTTGAGCGCGCCCTTCCCTTTTTAAAAATCTTGAAAAAGGCGGGCCCAATGGAATGGACCCCAGAGGCCGAAGCAGCACTGCAGAATTTGAAGAAATACCTCTCCTCTACGCCAATACTGGTTGCACCTAAACCACAAGAGCCGTTGTTGCTGTATCTAGCGGCACAAAATCAAGTGGTCAGTGCTGCGCTAGTGGCGCAGAGAGACGTCAATGCGGAAGTGATAGCAACGACAGAACTGACCAGTGGCAAGACAGAGCGCCCGACAGAATCTGATGCCACTAGAGCAGAAGCGACGCAGCCAAATGAAGTAGTGCAGAAGAAGAAGATGATGCAACACCCAGTTTACTTTGTCTACTCCCTCTTGCAGGGGGCTAGATCAAGGTACTCCAGTGTGCAGAAATTGCTCTTCGGCCTCCTTATGGCCTCGAGGAAGCTGCGTCATTACTTCCAAGCACATGAAATCACCGTCGTCACCCGCCTCCCATTGCAACGGATATTGCATAACCCAGATGCAACCGGGAGGATTGTGGAATGGGCCTTGGAACTATTGAGCTTTGGTTTGAAGTTTGAAAGCACTTTGACAATCCAAAGTAGAGTCTTGGCAGAATTCATTGCAGAATGGACCTCAGCGCCCGACGAAGGAGACCACTCTCCCCGGCAAGGAAACAAGTCGCGACTGGATTATGTACTTTGACGGGGCTTTCTCGCTGCAAGGCGCCGGTGCTGGTGTGCTGCTTGTTGCACCCACCGGAGAGCACCTCAAGTATGTAGTCCAGATGCACTTTCCCAGGGAGATGTCAACGAACAACACTGCCAAATACGAGGGGTTGCTTGCCGGTCTCAGAATCACGGCAGACCTCGGAATCAAGAAGCTCATTGTCATGGGTGATTCACAGCTTGTCGTCAAGCAAGTTAACAAGGATTCTCAAAGCCCGTTGATGGAGGCCTACGTAGATGAAGTGAGGAAGCTGGAGGAGCGTTTTGACGGTATACAAGCGGAGCATGTCCCCCGAGTGGAGAACGGCATCGCCGACTACTTGTCAAAACGCGCGGCCCTCAAACTACCTGTGGAACCAGGTACCTTTGTGCTTCAATTAACTCAACCATCCGTTGCACCATCGACAGAGTAGAACAAGCGGAGGAAATCAGGCCCCGGCAAGTACTTTCCCACCGAGCTCCCAGGAGCCGCCGGCAAAGATGTTGCCAAGGACACTGAGCCTGCCGTGGGGCAACAGACTCCGGAAGGACGTCCAGCCCTGGCCGTAGACACATCCGCTCCCATGGCAGAGGAGATGCCTTTAGTCCTTGCTGTCGAGCCTCAGGCTCCGGCATGGGCACAACATATTGTTCAATTCCTCCAAACAGGGGAGCTTCCTGAAGAGCAGGAAGAAGCAGAGAAAGTAGCTCGTCAGTCTGCCATGTATCAGTTTGTCGACGATGTTTTGTACAGAAAAAGGCCGAACGGTGTGAAATTGAAGTGCATTCCCCGAGAGGAAGGACTGGAGCTGTTGGCAGAGATACACGGGGGCATATGTGGCTCCCACATAGGGTCGAGGGCCCTCGCCGGCAAGGCATTCCGGCAAGGTTTCTTCTGGCCCACTACCCTCCAGGATGCAACGGCACTAGTAACCAAGTGTGAAGCGTGTCAGTTCCATTCAAAGAAGCTTCATCAACCAGCTCAAGCTCTCCAAACAATCCCTCTTTCCTGGCCATTCTCAGTCTGGGGGCTCGACATACTGGGCCCCTTTCCCCGTGCCGTCAGGGGCTTTGAGTACTTGTACATTGCAATCGACAAGTTCACAAAGTGGCCGGAAGTGGAAGCAGTGAGGAAGGTGACAGCGCAGTCAGCCGTCAAGTTCTTCAAGGGTCTAGTCTGTCGTTCTGGTGTGCCAAACAGGGTCATCACCGACAATGGCACGCAGTTCACAAGCCGCACCTTCATGCAGTACATCCAAGACCTTGGCAGCAAGGTCTGTTTTGCCTCTGTTGCACATCCACGAAGCAATGGCCAAGCAGAGAGGGCAAATGCTGAAATACTGCGAGGCCTCCGGACAAGGACTTTTGAGAGTCTACACAAGTGCGGAAGACGCTGGATTGATGAATTGCCGGCAGTTCTTTGGTCAGTCAGAACGACACCAAATCGAGCCTCCGGCCAGACAACCTTCTCCCTCGTTTACGAGGCAGAAGCAATTCTCCCCATAGAAGTCACATACGGGTCACCACGAGTACTTGCTTATGATGAGCTTGAGCAAGAGCAATTGCAGCAAGATGACGCAACGCTCCTCGAGGAAGATCGTCTTTGGGCAGCTGTGCGAGCAGCGCGCTACCAGCAAGCCTTGCGCCGCTACCATAGCCGTAAGGTTCGTGCCCGAAGCTTTGAGGAAGGCGACCTTGTTCTTCGGCGCGTTCAGTCGGCCAAGAATTCCAACAAGTTGACGCCAAAGTGGGAAGGCCCTTATCGGGTAATACGAGTCACCAGGCCTGCCGCTGTCTGCCTGGAGACCGAAGATGGTATTCCAGTAAGCAACTCCTGGAACATCGAACATCTTCACAAGTTTTACCCGTAAGGCGCGGTTGTCGGTGTTCTGGGAATGGGGGTCCCCAGACTTGCCTGCCTGCGGCCCACGGCGTGGCTCTGCGAGCAGGCCTGTACGGCCCATCTTCATCAACAAAGCATTCAAGAACCTCGTGAGGGGCCAAGCCTCGCGAGGCGGACGACGCAAGACCTCCTCGGGAGCGGCCTCACCAGGCTACCTCGCGAGGAGCGGACATATCAAGGCGGGGCAAACCTCGCGAGGCTCTCGTGACGTGAGCCGTGACGATTGACACCAGGCAGGCGCCAGGCGGGTGCCAGCGCGCACAACGTCCTTGTTTCCTCTTTGGTGCCAAGGGGGCAAGCGCAGGCGCGGAGTACCAAGGCATCAGGCAAAGGTTTCCATATCAGTGCAACGAGACCAAGACCAGCAGGCCAGCAGGGCGGAGGTTACCGTGGAGCCCAAGACGGCGTCATCACCAGAGCCCTTTCACAGGTGAAGACCGCTTTTGTCAGGATAGCTTGTACTAGCTGTCCCCTTTCAAATTGGCCACCGTTGTTGGCTCCCTTCCCGCTCAATATTTGGGGAGAGGACCAAGGCCTCTATAAGTGGAACTAGCCACCACGGTAGGGGGCATCTGAACTGGATCTCATCTGATCGAGAGCCCATCCTTAGCCACACACCGAACACAACAACACCTCAACCTCAGGAGGTCATTCTTCCCCTTGTACTGTTCATCATCAGCCCAAGAGGCAATCCACCACCACACACTAGAGTAGGGTATTACACCACAACGGTGGCCCGAACCAGTATAAATCTTGTGTCCTTGTGTCGTTAGTTTGTCGAGTTCGTCCGCGAGATCTTAGCGAGCTAGGGCGTAGATCGGTAGGGAGGAAATCTCCGCGCGCACCCGAGTGTTCGAACCTTGAGGGTTTTGCTGGAACCCGTGATCCGACATTTGGCACGCTAGGTAGGGGTGCGCCGGAGCCTCTTCCCTGCCGATCGGTCCACCGACGCTCCACGCCCCGATGTCCGACAATTCAAGGCCAGACTCCGACCGCTGGGCAGCTTGGCCAGCCCGAGCAGTGTCACCTACCCATGAAGACCTCGACCCCGCGCTCCAGGCGGCGCGAGCGCCGTCCAACGCTGCGGGGCGCGGGCGGCGCGGCCAGGCGTCGTCCACCCTCACTCCACGGCAAGTGTGAGCCGCTGCAAGGGCAGCAAGCCACGCCGCAGCAATGGCACCGCACTCACAGCGGGAGCAGGCGAACATGCGGGCAGCACTCACGGTGGCGCAAGAGCTGCTGCGATGCCGGCTGATGGAAAGCGGCCGGGATGCACTGCTGGAAAGCGTCGCCGAGCTGCTGGATGCGGCGGCATCGGGAGCGCCGCCCTTCTGCTATCAGCTTCCTTCTCAGGCCACTACGGGGTCTCACGGCGAGCCTCGCCGCAACCACGCGCCATCGGGTGTGCCTGGGGGCTTCGTCAACACCAGCACGGCCGGCGGCGCCGGGGGCTCCACCGCCCCCATGCCGCCCGCGACAAGCATGGGCACAAGCATCGCCTCCCATGGTCCGAGCGAGATGCCGGACTACCATCCTCAGGACGCCGCGCTGGGCCGGGCAACATGGAGTGTGGGGCACTATGGCGAGGTGTTCGGGGTAACGGCCCCGAAAGCCTACGTGCCCCGCATGATGGACCAGGAGTACGCACCGGAGGACGACCCTGGCTCGTTCCTCGGAGAAGATTGGGAAGAAGGGACGCTAGAAGTTGAAGCCTTCCAGGAACTGACAGAGAACCGCAACGATCGCGCCAGCAACAACAACTACAGGGTACGACTAATCTCTCAGGAGCAGGCTTATGCTAACCGTGGGCTGCAAGTGAATCAGGTCACAGCGTCGGTCGACGACCCCCGCGCAGCAGCATCCCTTCCGCCGGGGGAAGCACACTGGGGGCCACGAGGAGGGAGCCAGGAGCAAGGCCCCTCCCCACTTCACGCGAAGCCAGGCAACGCCCGGAGATAGGCCCTTTGCCGGGGAGGTGCCGGCGTGCCTTCCCCCGGCAAAGGACCTGTGGTCGCCGAGGGCACCGCTGGCGTCCCCTTTCCCCCCTTTGTGTCGTCCAGGTTGCCGGTCGGCTCAAAGGTGGTCGAGGGTGGCGCAAGGCGGGGCCCTCGTTTGGCGGTATGAAGCAAGGACGGTTCCTATGAAGAAGGCCCAGTGCCTGTTGTCGGTGTCAAAACCGGCGGATCTCGGGTAGGGGGTCCCGAACTGTGCGTCTAAGGCGGATGGTAACAGGAGGCAGGGGACACAATGTTTACCTAGGTTCGGGCCCTCTCGATGGAGGTAATACCCTACTTCCTGCTTGATTGATCTTGATGATATGAGTATTACAAGAGTTGATCTACCACGAGATCGTAGAGGCTAAACCCTAGAAGCTAGCCTATGGTATGATTGTTGTTGTCCTACGGACTAAACCCTCCGGTTTATATAGACACCGGAGGGGGCTAGGGTTACACAAAGTCGGTTACAAGGGAGGAGATCTACATATCCGTATTGCCAAGCTTGCCTTCCACGCCAAGGAGAGTCCCATCCAGACACGGGTCGAAGTCTTCAATCTTGTATCTTCATAGTCCAACAGTCCGGCCAAAGGATATAGTCCGGCTGTCCGAGGACCCCCTAATCCAGGACTCCCTCAGTAGCCCCCGAACCAGGCTTCAATGGCGATGAGTCCGGCGCGCAGATTGTCTTCGGCATTGCAAGGCGGGTTCTTCTCCAAATTCTGAATACTTGTTTGAGTAGTGTCCGGCTTCCCATAAATGTTGCACTCCTTGGCTTCCGCGCCTAATAATGGATATTCCCCATGCGTCGAGCGAATGCGAGAAGTCGGGGCATTTTTACAATTGCCACCCTAGCCATGTGGGTAAATCATCTATTACAGAGACGGGGATTCTCATACCCAGATCACACCATCCTCCCACAGCGAGTATCCATCGGAGCGCGCCCGGAAAAAATCCATTCCAACATGGCCGGTCGTCGCAGCTCCTCCTCTCGCTCTCGTAGTCCTAAGCCTGTCAATTGGAAGAAGTGTTCCGTCCCCCACAGCCAATTAGTAGAGTTGCAGACCCAGGGATTTCTCCCCCCTGCGTATATGGTCCCCGTTCGAGCCGGGCTTGGCACCTATAACGGCGGGGAGCAAGCGGAGATCTTTCCCAGCCCATCCATGGTGGAGCGGGTATGCCTCGTCCCTTACTTATTAAGAGGGCTTGGATTTCCAATTCATCCGTTCCTCCACGGGCTCCTGGAGTTCTATGGCCTCCAGCTGCATAATATCACTCCCGCCTCCATATTACACATTGCTGGCTATGTCGCCCTCTGCGAGCTGTTTCTGGGCTGCGAAGCTCATTTCAAGCTATGGAAGAGGCTATTCTGCCTCGTACCCCGTACACAGGAGGGGTCACTGTACCAAGTGGGTGGAGCCGAAATATGGCGCATCGCCGGAACCGGATACCTGTCCGGTACTCCGAAGAAGACATCCGAGGACTGGCCTTCGGAGTGGTTTTATATGGAGGACGTCCCCCTTCCGGACCCTATTCGGATGGGCCTCCCTGAGTTCGACAACGCTCCCCTGAAGAAACGCCGCAGCTAGCGCCCTCGGAGCCCTCAGGAGGAAGATAACGGAGAAGTCCTTTACCTGATGGGCCGGATAAAAATGCTGGCTCAATCAGGACTGACAATAATCGAGGTTATGTCAATATGTATAATGCGGGGGGTATAGCCACTTCAATATCGAGGGCACCCCATGTGGCACTTTAACGGGGAAGATGATGCCACCCGCTGTGGGCGTAAGGGACCGCACTCAGTTGCTGCTCTAGCAAAAATTATGTCCGATTTCTAGAAGGGAGAGGAAGAGGAGTTCATCCGCATTAAGCCACGGGATGGATTCTCCATGTACAACCCTCCAAGCTGGGTGAGCTATCACTTTTTACTCCCAGCCTTCCCGCATTCTTCATCATAAGTACTTACCTTGCCGTTTCATGGCAGGAACTGCGAAAAGCTGTAAGGGAGGTCAACAGCCCGCCTCCACAACCGGAGGACCCTGACCGGGCCCTCGATCCCGGACTCGAAGAGGATCCGGACATATTTGTGGAGCTGATCGACAGGACATTCTATCAATTGAGCTGCGATGATGCCATGGTGGCCATCATAGCCGACTATCCTGGGCTACTCCCTGCATCGCATGTAAGTAAAACCGGAGTCCCAACTTCCGAGAAGGATCCCCTTTTTTGCACTTCACCTACCGTACACATATGGTGTCTTACAGGGAAGGCCCTCGGGACGCCATGCCGAACCCGCAGTGACTCGCCAACAAGGGGCACCGAAGCCGGGTAGGCTAAAAAGGAAGGCAGCCAGGACTGAGATGCCATCACAGAGGTATGATACAGAACGTCGCTCCGTGGTTGTCGTCTTTTAAAATATAATAACGTCCACGTTTCCTATTAGGAAAAATGCTCGCCGGACTATATCCGAAGAGGTTGCCGATCACGCCTCCACTAGTTGGGCTCCAGGGCCGGACATAGAGGCGGAAGCTAACACGGGGCGAACGCCGGATGCTCCTCCTACAGAGGATGCGGATAGTCTATCCGCTACTAATTCCGAAGTGGAGAGCGCCATGAATCACCGGCGCCGCCGCGCCGTACTCCGTGACACTTGTTTCTCCCAAGAGGCGTTCGATGCCTTCAACTCAGGAGACGCGTACATCCGTGCTGCTCAAAATGGTCTTGCCAGAGCCACGGACCAGTATGTAAAGGATATACGGGTAAGAAAATCTGATGATTATATATATCAGTAGCCCCTGAGACTTGAAATAGTTGACACAACTGATTTAAGGATCATTATTTGTGCAGGCTCTTACAGAGAAGAATACCCAATTGTCTCAAGAGCTGGAAGAGTGCAAAGCCCAGCTACGGGCCGCAGTTGCCGCGTTGAAGGAGTCCGAGAAGGCTGTTGGAAATATGCCCTAGAGGCAATAATAAAATGGTTATTATTGTATTTCCTTGTTCATGATAATTGTCTGTTGTTCATGCTATAATTGTATTAACTGGAAACCGTAATACATGTGTGAATACATAGACCACAACATGTCCCTAGTAAGCCTCTAGTTGACTAGCTCGTTGATCAATAGATGGTTATGGTTTCCTGACCATGGACATTGGATGTCATTGATAACGGGATCACATCATTAGGAGAATGATGTGATGGACAAGACCCAATCCTAAGCATAGCACAAGATCGTGTAGTTCGTTTGCTAGAGCTTTTCTAATGTCAAGTATCATTTCCTTAGACCATGAGATTGTGCAACTCCCGGATACGGTAGGAATGCTTTGGGTGTACCAAACGTCACAACGTAACTGGGTGGCTATAAAGGTGCACTACAGGTATCTCCGAAAGTGTCTGTTGGGTTGGCATGAATCGAGACTGGGATTTGTCACTCCGTATGACGGAGAGGTATCTCTGGGCCCACTCGGTAATGCATCATCATAATGAGCTCAATGTGACAAAGTGTTTGGTCACGGGATCATGCATTACGGTACGAGTAAAGTGACTTGCCGGTAACGAGATTGAACAAGGTATTGGGATATCGACGACCGAATCTCGGGCAAGTAACGTACCGATTGACAAAGGGAATTGTATACGGGATTGATTGAATCCTCGACATCGTGGTTCATCCGATGAGATCATCGTGGAACATGTGGGAGCCAACATGGGTATCCAGATCCCGCTGTTGGTTATTGACCGGAGAGTCGTCTCGGTCATGTCTGCATGTCTCCCGAACCCGTAGGGTCTACACACTTAAGGTTCGGTGACGCTAGGGTTGTAGAGATATTAGTATGCGGAAATCCGAAAGTTGTTCGGAGTCCCGGATGAGATCCCGGACATCATGAGGAGTTCCGGAATGGTTCGGAGGTAAGGATTTATATATGGGAAGTCCTATTTTGGCCACCGGAAAATGTTTGGGATTTTTCGGTATTGTACCGGGAAGGTTCTAGAAGGTTCCGAAGTGGGGCCCACCTGCATGGGGGACCCACATGAACGTGGGTAGTGGGGGCAAGGCCCCACACCCCTGGTCAAGGCGCACCAAGATCCCACCTTAGAAGGAATAACATCATATCCCGAAGGGATAAGATCAAGATCCCTAAAAAAGGGGGATAACAATTGGTGGGGAAGGGAAATGATGAGATTTCTTTCCCCCACCTTTGCCAATGCCCCAATGGACTTGGAGGGCAAGAAACCAGCCCCCTCCACCCCTATATATAGTGGGGAGGCGCATGGGAGCAGCACCCCAAGCCCTGGCGCCTCCCTCCCTCCCGTGACACCTCTTCCTCCCCGCTTGCGCTTGGCGAAGCCCTGCCGGGATCCCGCTACTTCCACCACCACGGCGTCGTGCTGCTGGATCTCCATCAACTTCTCCTCCCCCCTTGCTGGATCAAGAAGGAGGAGACGTCCCCGCTCCGTACGTGTGTTGAACGCGGAGGTGCCGTCCGTTTGGCGCTAGGATCATCGGTGATTTGGATCACGACGAGTACGACTCCATCAACCCCGTTCTCTTGAACGCTTCCGTGCGCGATCTACAAGGGTATGTAGATGCACTCTTTTCCCTCTCGTTGCTAGAAGACTCCATAGATTGTTCTTGGTGACACGTAGGAAAATTTTGAATTTCTGCTACGTTCCCCAACAAAGGCCCCCTCTGGTAACACTTGTTTCCATTGCAAAGAATGACAGGTACCAGATAGTATGCGGCATACATGCAAATCTAACAATAGATGTTGCATATGACTCCGGAGTGAATCCGGAGGCTGTGCCGGGGGATGCGCAACGTGCTAATCGATAGCTAAATGCTGGCGAGCGCGTGCTTACGCGGGTTAGGCCGGAGAAAAATGATCTCCAAGATGCCAATGCCTAGCTGGGCGTGGAACTGAAAGATGTTTGAGCCCAGCTTGCAGACTCCGTGAAGGAGAATAAGCGGCTTCGGCACGACATTTTCAGTAAGTGCTTGAACGAACTTTTGAAAGAGTTCGGTGAAGAAGCCGGCTAACAGAGTTATGTCTGCAGGTATGCTGACGGGTCGTCCCGCGGAGGAGATGCCCGGGTCTGCGGGTGATCTTCTACCAGAGCTCTCACAACTGCACGAACAAGTTCGGCAGGTGATGCAGGGTATTGCCCAAGCCTTGTGGCCATCCGTCTCCCCGCCAGGAGGCATGGGGGAGCTTATAGAGAAGCTCAAGGGAGCGCGGCGGCGCTTCCGATTATGGAAGATATCAGCCTGCCGACAAGGGGCAAGGGAAGCCTGGGCCATGGTGAAGACGCGATATACCAAAACTGACCCAAACCACATGGCCGAGGTCGGACCTGTGGGGCCCGATGGGAAAGAGATCCCCGTCAGTTTGGTGTATGACCAAGTAGAATTAGCCGCAAAGTATTCTCAACAGGATTGTAGGCTAGACAGCCTGTTGGATGGTATAGAAGAAGAATTTAGTCAGTCTAAGTGACTGTGTACTTCAAGTGACATATATTGTCCCTAGCCGGATTGTAAATCATTTGTCATGGCGGACCTTTTCGCTTCTACCTCTGGACCCGATAGTCCGGAGTGTATCCGAATACCCGCTCAGTTATGTAAGAACCGGGGTACGCGGGGAAACCAGGCGTAGGGGTCATAAGTGCTTGAACAGACAAGTACCCAACTAGCTATGTTATATTACATGGATAGTAAGAACATCTTCCAGGGATAATAGTTCCGTTAAGGGTTCCTTTCCCTGGGTACGCATGCCCTAATGTGCATGTCCGAACTGCGAAAAGAGACACAGGCTATAAACATCTGGGGGCATGTATTAAAATAAATAAAAGTCATCTTTTGTACACCGACCGAGTATTCCCTTAAGAACGCTAGCTTTCAGCTTCACCCATTCTGAGGTACACATCCGGCTGACCCGGCAGTAACAATCACAGAGGTGCTCCCCTTATGCCCTAGCCGAATTAACGGGAACGTAGGGTATAAACACAAGAGCCAGGCAACCCAGCTTGGCCAAAACTTAAGTCATATCGATGCATATAATGGCGAAAAAAGGTACATGTGGAAGAATAACACATGTGTGGGGCGTAAAGCCCGGAAAATAGCTATATTAAGCTTCTGTATAAGAAGCCCCCAGGTATAATGAGCGCGGTTAGCGCGTCAAGATTGTGTAGTCAAGACACAATTTAGCCTTTTAAGGCCTTGAAGAAAAGGAAAAAAGAAGAGAGAAAGAGAGAAAAGACAGATAGCGGATATGTAAAAAATTGACGGAGGTAAGGAGACGAACATAGAGTCCGGCACTAGGCGTAGAACCTTCGGAGTCTGGCCGCGTTCCATGGGTTTGGCTCGAGTCGATTATCCGATGCATCTCACAGACGGTATGCTCCACCGGTCAGAACCTAGTCAATAATGAAGGGACCTTCCCATTTGGGCTTGAGCTTGTTCTTTTTCTTCTCCGGTAGGCGTAGAACGAGTTCGCCAATGTTATAAGCTTTGGCCCATACTTCTCTGGTTTCATACCTTCGAGCCTATTGCTGATAGAATGCGGAACGGACTTTTGCCGCGTCACGCACCTCCTCCAGGGCGTCCAAACTGTCTTGTCGATCGAGCTCGGCCTCTTTTTCTTCATACATGCGCACTCGAGGTGAATCATGAATTATGTCGCAGGGCAGTACCGCCTCTGCGCCGTACACCATAAAGAACGGTGTGTATCCGGTAGTGCGATTCGGCGTGGCCCACAGCCCCCATTGTACGGAGTCGAGCTCCTCTACCCAATGCGTGTTTGATTCCTTTAAGGACCGCACTAATCTGGGTTTAATGCCGCTCATTATAAGACCATTTGCTCGCTCGACTTGACCGTTAGTTTGCGGGTGATAGACAGACGCATAATCGAGCTTGATGCCCATGTTGCTGCACCAAATTTTTACCTCGTCGGCTGTGAAGTTCAAGCCGTTATCGGTGATGATGCTGTGGGGGACGCCATAACGGTGTACCACCCTGGATGTGAAGTCTATCACTAGTACGGATTCGGCCGTTTTGACAGGTTTGGCTTCTATCCATTTGGTGAATTTATCCACCATGACCAGTAAGTATTTTTTCTTATGGCTTCCCCCTTTGAGAGGTCCGACCATATCAAGCCCCTAGACCGCAAAGGGCCAAGTAATGGGGATTGTTTGGAGAGTGGTAGGCGGCATATGGCTTTGGTTTGCAAAAAGCTGGCAACCGATGCAGCGTTGAACCAGATCCTGTGCATCTGCTCGGGCCGTCGGCCAATAGAAACCTGTACGGAAGGCCTTGCTTACAAGGGCCCGGGCTGCGGCGTGGTGGCCGCCGAGTCCAGCATGGATTTCTGCCAAAAGCTTCCGCCCTTCCTCCTCGGAGATGCACCTTTGAATGACTCTGGTAGTGCTTTTCTTATAAAGCTCTCCCTCGTGGACCTTGTAGGCTTTAGACCGCCGCACTATGCAGCGTGCCTCATTTTGGTCCTCGGGTAGTTCCTCCCTGGTTAGGTAGGCCAGGAATGGTTCTGTCAACGGGGCGATGACGGCCATTATCACGTGGGCTGAAGGTGTTATTTCAGTGGCAGAGCCTCCGATTGTGTCAGAGTGTTCGGTATCTGGTGTTGTGGCTGGGTCCGGACTATTGTTACTGGTGTCCCCTTTCCATACCACGGATGGCTTAAACAACCTTTCCAAGAAGATGTTAGGTGGGACAGGGTCGCGCTTAGCGCCGATACGGGCGATGATATCCCGAGCCACATGGTGGAATTCAAGCCCCTCGAACCGAGCTGACATTTTGAGGACGGCGTTGCAATAAGCCGCCATTTTTGGATCCTTGGCGTCGAAGTCTCCATTTATTTGAGATATTGCGAGGTTCGAGTCCCCACGCACCTCCAGGCGTTGGATGCCCATGGAAACTGCCATCCGGAGACCATGTAACAGGGCCTCGTATTCGGCGGCGTTGTTGGAGTCTGTGTATAGTATTTGGAGTACGTATTGGACTGTATCTCCGATGGGGGACGTCAGAACGACGCCAGCCCCCAGACCAGCCAGCATTTTAGAGCCGTCGAAGTGCATGATCCAGTTGGAGTACGCGCCATATTCTTTAGGGAGTTCGGCTTCTGTCCACTCGGCGACGAAATCGGCCAGTACTTGTGACTTAATGGCTCGCCGTGGTCTATATATTATGTCGAACGGGAGGAGCTCGATAGCCCATTTGGCAATCTGGCCCATGGCATCGCGGTTGTTTATTATGTCGTTGAGTGGTACTTCCGAGGCCACCGTAATTGAACACTCTTGAAAGTAGTGTCGTAATTTCCGGGATGCCATAAATACCGTGTACGCTATCTTTTGATAATGTGGGTACCGTGATTTGCATGGAGTGAGGACAGTGGATACATAATATACCAGCTTTTGAAGTGGGAATTTATGTCCGTCCGTCTCTCATTCGACGACGAGCACTGCGCTTACAACTTGGTGAGTTGCCGCTATATATAACAGCATTGGTTCGCCGACATTTGGCGCGGCCAAGATTGGGTTGGTAGCCAGGATGGCTTTTATTTCTTCCAATCCGGCCGTGGCTGCGTCCGTCCACTCGAAGTGTTCGGTGCGCCGAAGAAGGCGATAAAGGGGCAGTGCCTTTTCTCCTAATCGGGAGATAAAGCGGCTTAAGGCCGCCACGCATCTAGTTAACTTCTGGATTTGCTTGAGGTTAGTTGGGATAGCCAACTGTGACAGAGCTCGGATTTTAGCCGGATTTGCTTCAATTCCTCTACTGGAGACGATGAAGCCCAGGAGCTTTCCGGCGGGCACGCCGAAAACGCATTTTCCGGATTGAGCTTGATGTCGTATGTTCGGAGATTGTCGAACGTGAGCCTCAAGTGGTCTATTAAGGATTCGACGTGTCTGGTTTTGACGACCACATCGTTTACGTATGCCTCCACTGATTTGCCGATCTGTTTTTCCAGGCATGTCTGAATCATGCGTTGATACGTTGCACCGGCGTTTTTGAGCCCGAAGGGCATTGTGTTAAAACAGAAGGGGCTGTATGGAGTGATAAATGCTATTGCGGCTTGATCGGACTCCGCCATCTTAATTTGGTGGTAACCGGAATATGCGTTGAGGAAGCACAGTGAGTCGTGTCCCTAGGTGGGTGGGTGGATTTAAGTCCGGACCTTGACCCGATCTGAGACCCAGGGGCGGAGGAGTTTCCGATCTTGGAAGTTCGGGCTCCGGGATGTTGCCCAGTAGGTCCGGCCCGCTGCCTGATTCTAGGTTCAGGGTTTGGGCGATGTCCTCCCGTAGACGGGTATCCGGCTCAGGGAGCTCGGGAATCCGGACATAGTTTGTCCTCAAGATAGAGGAAGAATCACCGCATTGCTCCTCCACCACCTCTATCTGATGGGTGACCGGCGGGGAGTTAATCTCCCTTTGGTCGGGTTTAAGCCCAATCCGATCATAGTCCGTAGCTACTCCAAAAGTGGCGATGCGATCCAAGAGCTTGTTCAAAGAGGAGAGCTCCATTGGATCCATCCGCTCGGTAAGTTCCGAGCCGATGTGGAGGCTGTTTTTGATGACTCGAGAAGTCATCGTCGGCGCAACGGCCGAACGGGCGGTCATGACGAAGCCGCCTAGTCAGAGAGTTTGGCCTATAGCCAGGGCTCCCCCAGAGGTGATGTTGTCCCTGACAACGAGGCGAGCCATCCTTCCTTATGATGACGGCACAGTGGAACTCTCAATGAAAGCACCAATGTCGGTGTCAAAACCGGCGGATCTCGGGTAGGGGGTCCCGAACTGTGCGTCTAAGGCGGATGGTAATAGGAGGCGGGGGACACAATGTTTACCCAGGTTTGGGCCCTCTCGATGGAGGTAATACCCTACTTCCTGCTTGATTGCTCTTGATGATATTAGTATTACAAGAGTTGATCTTCCATGAGATCGTAGAGGCTAAACCCTAGAAGCTAGCCTATGGTATGATTGTTGTTGTCCTAGGGACTAAACCCTCCGGTTTATATAGACACCGGAGGGGGCTAGGGTTACACAGAGTCGGTTACAAGGGAGGAGATCTACATATCCGTATTGCCAAGCTTGCCTTCCACGCCAAGGAGAGTCCCATCCGGACACGGGTCGAAGTCGTCAATCTTGAATCTTCATAGTCCAACAGTCCGGCCAAAGGATATAGTCCGGCTGTCCGAGGACCCCCTAATCCAGGACTCCCTCACCTGTGAAGCTCGCCGCCCGTGACACTCTCGCGTAATATTGAGTGGGGCTGTACACGCCCCAGAGTCTCAGGGGTGCCGGCCTCAGGCCCTGGGGCTCCCTCCCACGCCTAGTGGCAGCACTTAGCTCCGCGCTGGTGAGAAGACTTGAAGACCAGAAGACTAGACTAGGTGCCGGACGCGGCCATTTGCTTTGGATCTCTTCTTCTGTAGTCTTGCTTTCTGGATTTGGATTTAAGTTCAAGTCGAGCTTTTGTCGATGCGTGCAGGGGGTGTGTTTTCTCGTTCAAGCGATTTCTTGTCATCCGGTTCTTGCCTTGTTCTGGAGCTCACGCTCGCCGCCTCCCCCTCGCGGGCCCCTCGCGAGCGGGGCTGGGCACAGCATGCGCGCCACGCGCGCCGATTGCCGCAGGAACCTCGCGAGGCCCTCTCGGGCGGGTCAGCAGACCCTTCAGGAGCCCCGTGGCGACTCTCAACCTTACAACCTGATTCAGGGCCCGCTCCAGCTAAGGTAAGCCGCAGCGGCAAAACTTGTCATCAGACTCATGACTGGCCAAAACGCACCCTCAGTTCGGCATAAAGGAGTAGAGATCATGATTTGCTTACATGAGGGGCTCCCCCTCCCAAAATGCTCTCACAATCTTTAGGGGCCATGCCCGAGTTTTGCATACAGGGTGAAGCAGTAAAGAGATCAGGACTTAGCCAGATATGTCGCTCGCCGCGTCCTCCGCGTCGTCTTCGGACGCGCCGCTCGCGTCCCTGTCGTCATCGTCGGCGTCACCGCCACCGTCACCAACGCCGACGTCCCCATCATCGACCATGTCGCCTCCGTCTGCAGCGACCACCACCGCGTCGTCCCCTGAAGTGAAGGCCCTGACCAACGCGTCCACGTTGTCCTCTACCCACCGCGCTAGGTCGTCCCGGACGACCGTAGGTACGGGGGCGATGGCGGCGTCGAAATTGAAGTCGGGGTTGGCGTTCAGGAGATGGCTGAAGACACGGGAGAAAGCGCGCTCGAGCAGGCCACGACTCCTCTTTTCCACGAGCCTGCGAGCTTTGTCAGAGCGGGCCTCCAGGCGTGTCACCACGTCGGTGAAGAAGTGGAGGTGACTGGCGTAGTCATTCACCTGAGGATGGGGGGCGTTCGCATCACAGACATGGCCCAGGGCAGTGTTGGCCCTGTTCCGAAGATCCTAAAGCATGGGAGCGTGAACGCGCTCCAGCGTCCGCCTCTCCAGCACCTCCTCCCGACTCTGCCGCGCGACAGACTCCATGTCATCAACCCACCTCCGGAGGGAGAGCAATTCGGCGCGGGCGGAGGCCAGCTCCGCCTGCGTCGCGGCCAGGGCGACGGCCATGGCCTCCGCGCGCCTCTCTGCATCAACGAGCCTGGGCCTGAGGGCAGCGGCCCTACCCGCTTCCTCCGTTCCCGCGAGCTTCAACTTCAAGTCATACCTACCCTCCAGATCTGCGCGAGCTTCAGCCACCCGACGATCAACCTCCTCCTGAGCCTTGGCCTCGCGTGCGCCGATGGCATCTTTCGCCTGGGCAACTTGGCGTTCCCGCGTCTCCAACTGCTTGAGCTCGAGGCTGCGCTCCACGGCTTCTAGGGCCAATGCCTCCTCGCGCTTTCGGATCTCTTCTTCCTCAGCGGGCGTCCCCCTCAGTGACGCAAGGGCGGCTCTGCGCGCCTCCACCTGTTGCTCGAGGGACGCACTCCAGGCCTGGAGCTCCCACGCGCGCTTCTCCGCAGCCTCGCGACGGCGGTCAGCCTCGCGAGCCTCCTCCAAGGCTCGAGAGCAAGCTTCGCGGGAAACCTTGAGGGACGCCTCGGCCTTCGCGTTGTCAAGATCGCGCTGGTAGCGGCCCAAGTTGACGGCCACCCTCAGCTTACGGCACTCCTCCACCAGCCGAAGACCTTCCGCCTCAAGACGTGAGTCGACACCCGCGAGTTCTTCACCAAGTCGGCTCATCGCGCCGATCGCCTCCTGGAAGAGCTCATGGCGAACGATGCTTCGCCCGCACTCAGACTCGAATGCACGACCCACCTCATCCTCCACCTCAGGGGCTGCAGGCGGGACATCAAGTGGCGCACCGCCTCTCGGTAGGGGTCTGGGGGCTGGTGCTACCTCAGGCGCCAGCTAGTCCTCGCGGGGGGCCTCAGCCGGTCGGGGCCCGATGCTTGAAGATGAACTGAAGACCGAGGCCAACCAGCTACTGTCCATGACCAGAGGGGCCCTGGGCACACCCGCCAAGCTCCATGCCAAGCAGTGGGGGAAGAACGACAAGGTCGCAGGATCAGCGCACCACGAAGGCAAACGCGCCTCTTCAACCAACCCTGCTCCAGGGGCAGCGAGCAGACTCGGAGCGCTCGAGGCCAATGGGGAAGTCGAGGAAAGAGGAGGCCGTTTCTCAGGAGGCGCAGTAGCCTCGACGGAAGGAGCCCTGAAGAACTGACGTCAGGAGATGGAAACAGCACACAAGAAGCCATAGCGGTACGGTACTTACACGTCGACGGCGGTGTACTTCCTTTGCTTCAGCGGCCCGAAGATGCTGTTGCCGCTTGGGGATCCTTTCCTCTTACGGAGCTCCTCGAAGTCCATGCAAAGCCGACCGAAGCGCTGGACGTGGCGGCCAGCGCGGGGCGAGGCCGAGGAAGAGCTTGGAGGGACGACTTCAGGGGTGCCCGGCTGCGGTGAACAGTCGGGCGCCGTCTCACCACGACCTCCCGAGGCTTCCGGGGCTTTCACCTCGAGAGCCGCATGCTAGATCGCCTCAGTAAGCGATGCCCCAGGGGAGGGATCACGAGCTCCCGAGGACGACGCCCCAGGATCACCAGGCGGCCTAAGCTCCTCAGCACTCAAGCCGCCAACCTCCGTCGGAGCTTGCCCCCCTGCGCCCACACTTGGGACAAGCTCAGCACCGGCGGCGAGGAAGGGAACCACATCGACGGGGTTCTCACGGGGCCGCACCAGGCCGATCGGCCGCAGCCCCCACTCATCGAAGGAGGGCATGCTCTCGACAAATTCGGTGTTGTTCTCGCCGCGGTACAGCAGACAGCTCTTCTTGGGCATGTCGTCCGGCAGAGGGGCACCCATCAAGACCGTAAGCACCGTTTGCCGCGTCTTAAGAGGAAGCCCCTCCTCCTGAAACCTCATATGGTCCTGACTACTAAGCAAGGCCCACATCGGGCGGGAATGGCGCTGAAGCGGAGCGACTCGGTGCTTGACGAACTCCTTCACCACCATAGGCGCAGTCACGCCGCGGTCCTTCAACCTCCTCAGCCTGAGCCAGACGGGAACGAGACGGGGGCTCGCGAGCCTCTGGTGGCCCCAACTGGAGTTGGGAACAGCAGGCGTTGGCGGAGCATGGAGCAAAGGGCTGAGCACACCGGCGTCGACAAACACCCATCGTGTCTGAAACTCGCTCGTGGATGGAGGAAGCTCAAAGTCGATCCCCGCGCCCACTGTCGCGGCCACGGCCTAGAAGCTCGCGCACCCCGAGCTCTGCCGAGGGTTAGTGAGATGCAATGAGAAGAAATGGCGGAAGAGGGCCACCGAAGGAGCGATGCCCACCATGGCTTCGCACACAAAGGCGAAGACGGCGAGAAGAGTCATAGATTGAGGGTCGAGATGCAGCATGTGGATCTGATAATGCTCGAGCACCACGTTGAAGAAGGCGGAGAAGGGAGGAATCAGGCCAGCCGGGCATCTATGAAGATTGGGACCTCACTAGCTGCCCGGGCCATGCGAGTGCGAGACGCGGGCCAAGCCACCATCTCTCCCCACTCGTTGAAACTGGAAGCAAGCCTGGGGCGCACCTTGTCCATGGCCTCGTCGTTGAGCACCAGGGGTCGGCCGAGCGCAGGCTCGAAGGACGGAGGCGCACTTGGCGAAGGCAGGGGCTTCTTCCCCTTGTCTACTCGTCCCGGCATCATAGCGACGAGGCAAGCAGGGCACAGATCAGATTCGAGGAGAGGAGCAGAGTCTCGAGAAAGCAGAGAGATTGGGGGAGCCAGGCGTGGGCGAAGGAAGAATAACTGTGTAGGCTGCGGGGGCCGCATAGCCAGGCGGATTCAAAGGCAGCGGGGGGAAGCGGAGACGCCCATGTCCAATCAACCGCCACGCGCCGACCAAGGCCGCAGGCTTTTGGGGCCCGCGGCGCTCCGTAGTTGGCATTTGGCTTCGCCTCGAAGCCAAGCCCGAGCGCACCTTGGGCCCGGGGGCTACTGTCGGCGTTCTGGGAACGGGGGTCCCTAGACCTGCCTACCTGCGGCCCACGGCGTGGCTATGCGAGCAGGCCTGTACGGCCCATCTTCATCAACAAAGCATTCAAGACCCTCGTGAGGGGCCAAGCCTCGCAAGGCGGACGATGCAAGACCTCCTCAGGAGCGGCCTCACGAGGCTACCTCGCGAGGAGCGGAGATATCAAGGCGGGGCAAACCTCGCGAGGCTCTCGTGACGTGAGCCATGACGATCAACACTAGGCGGGCGCCAGGCGGGCGCCAGCGCGCGCAGCATCCTTGTTTCCTCTTTGGTGCCAAGGTGGCAAGCGCAGGCGCGGAGTACCGAGGCATCAGGCAAAAGTTTCCATATCAGTGCAACGAGACCAAGACCAGCATGCCAGCACGGCGGAGGTCACCGTGGAGCCCAAGACGGCGTCATCACCAGAGCCCTTTCACAGGCGAAGACCGCTTTTGTCAGGATAGCTTGTACTAGCTGTCCCCTTTCAAATTGGCCGCCGTTGTTGGCTCCCTTCCCGCTCAATATTTGGGGAGAGGACCAGGGCCTCTATAAGTGGAACTAGCCACCACGGTAGGGGGCATCTGAACTGGATCTCATCTGATCGAGAGCCCATCCTTAGCCACACACCGAACATAAGAACACCTCAACCTCAGGAGGTCGTTCTTCCCCTTGTATTGTTCATCATCAGCCCAAGAGGCAATCCCCCATCACACACTAGAGTAGGGTATTACACCACAACGGTGGCCCGAACCAGTATAAGCCTTGTGTCTTTGTGTCATTAGTTCGTTGAGTTATTCCGCGAGATCTTAGTGAGCTAGGGCGTAGATCGGTAGGGAGGAAATCTCCGCGCGCACCCCAGTGTTCGAACCTTGAGGGTTTTGCCGGAACCCGTGATCTGACAGCGGTTGTTGGGCCCCCCGGCAGACCACCTTTTTGTGCAAGCCTTGCCGGCAAGGCATGTAACCCTTTGTACAGAGCCAGGTGCAGACCCTGAGCATAAATAAATGAAGCGCCGGCGCCCTATGTTTTAGCATGCATGCTAGGTTGAGTCTCTCTCTCTGTTAGGGTTGATAGTGCTTAGCGGCGACTAACCCCTAGCATAGAGGTCGAGTATGCGTCTCTCTGTTCCTTCCCGTCCTTTTTGGTTCGCAGGGTGCATGGACGTTTCTGCTGAGCTGTTTGGAAGAAAGAGAACAGGCCGACGCCCCAACCCCGACAAGCCAAGGTTGCCGGGGGTTGCAGATCCAAAGATCCGACCACGGCAAGCCAAGATTGCCGGGGGCTGCAAAATCAGATAAGTCTTTCATCCCCCACTCCTTGCTTCTGTATGAAACTTGGACATGCGAGACTTCGCTCACTCTTATATCATCACTCCCTCTTTCCCGTGTCCAAAAACCTTACTTTGGGCTGGAACTTGGTCGTAGCGTGGTGGGAAAGGAGCGGGCGAAGGGCCCAATCCTACTTTGCCCCTACCTCCGCCAAGGGCGTGAGTGTAGTCGAGCTTTAGAGCAGGAGGACGGCAAGGTCTGTTGTCGGGTTACAATGTTTATCTTAAGATGACGAGGACTCGTTCCTTGGTGCGGGCCTCGCCCAAACGCAAAAGAAGCCCGGCAAACACCCTTCTCTTCATTAATACTTTGTTAACGAGTACAATTCATACGGAATGCATACATGAGCAAGGGGGTTACAAGGTTTAAATCTTATGAAGGCCTGTAGGCTTAAAAACTGAAAGGAGATAAGGTGCCTGTAATCCCTTTCTTGTCCCTCTCCTCAGGAAATAAAACAAGAGGGCAAAAGGGCAAAAGGAGTGCCTAGGCGAGGTACGAGCGGCAGAAGACACCAAGAGAACATCCCAGTGGCCGCCCCGAAGAGGGCTGGTGATGATGATGCCCGGAGAAGAGTCGAAAGATGAGGCAGCGGGCCGGCAATACGCGATGAAGACGTCGGTGCCCGCGTACTCTGATTTGATGGCCCGCCACCTGCCTTCTTCGTCTTCCCTGGCCTTCCCACACCAGCCGCCCAAGGAGGTGACCCCGGGAAGCTCAAGGTGCTGGCGACGCAGATGATGGTGCTGTCGGCGTCGCTCGGGGATGGCGTGTCTGACACCTAGTCGGACCCGTCATCCTCTCGCCCGCTACCCTCGTCGCCGCTGTCGCTGTCCTCCCCATCACTGTCGCCCAAGGAGGAGATTTCGTCATCGGTCGAGCTCTCCGTGCAGCACCCTAGCCTGTGTCTCGAGTGCCCGAAGACCTTGACGGAGAGCAAGTCGCTCTTTGCTAACTTGAAGCAGAGGACGTGTCCCTCCATCAAGCAGTGAGCACGCGCGAAGGTTTTCCAACCCCGACGGAGGAGCATTACATGAGGGGCGGGGAACCTTGTGTACGCCCACATGGCGCCATGGCAACACCCCTTCATGCGAAGTCTCATCCTCGGTGGTTGGTCGACCTCCAGCACCCTCGCAAACGCTTCAGGAAGACGGAGGCGGCTGCGCGGCGGCTCGCGCAGCTGCAGAATGAAATCCAGCGCCATGTCCCCGACATGGCCGCTCGGTGAAGTAGGAGGGGACGGCGGAGGAGATGATGACGACGCAGGTGTCCCCCATCCATGCCCGCCTCTGCTCGACCACATCGTCGACCGCGGCCCCGGCCGGCGCCTCTGCCTCTAGCGTGGCCTTCATCTTGGGCGTCCGGCTCTTCTTTGACCGTCGCTGCCCTCTGGCAGGAGGAAGCCCTGGCTGCCTCCGCAGGGGCATGGCCTCGACCACGCCCTCTCGCCATGACAAAGAGAAGAGAAGGGATCAGACTGGGAGAAGATGGGTGCGAGAAAACGCTGTCCCTATCCCCTTATATTGAGGGACGAGGCCGAACGGGCCTGAGCGCGACCGCCCCAATCGGCCAATCCAACCGCCGAAGGCACAAGGGGACGGGATCAACCCGCTGCCCCAATCAGCAGTGCCCGGCCCCCCGCCCCAGCATTAAAACCCACGCCTTCTGTGTCCGCCGCCTGCCCTTCCCGACGCATGGAAGACATGTGGCGGGCGAGCCAGGATTCGGATGGCAAGTGGAACGGCCATTTCGCGCCCCGTGATCGGGGGGCACGGAGGCCATGATGGCCACGACCCGAGTCCACTTAGTAAATGAGCCGCGCCTCTGCAGCTTCCTCTATTTTTATAAGGAGAACGCGGACCGCCTCTTTACTATTGGAACCGTGGGATAATGCAAGCATGCCACGATCATCCCACGCACGACCCCCACGTCACGCATTCAAGGCGGGTCGTGGGGAAGCGCAACAGACAAGGAAGTTAGTGCAGTAAAAACTCCGCCCCACATGCCCGTGCACCATTCTGGGCCCAGCCAAACAACGCGTTGCGCTTATGTGTGGCCCAGGCCCAGGGGCTCCTGTCGGTGTACAGAAGTAGGGGCTCTCTTTGTACCCCTTTACTTGTACACGGGCAGTCAGAGCCGCACCTGTGACCACACTTAGTAGGGCAGAAGAGGGAAGCAAAGGCACAAGAATACCAGAGCAGCGCTCCAACCAGGGGCGCAGAAGATGGAGCAGCAAAACGGGCTTCTCCGCGGCAAGACCCTTGCCGGGGCGGCCTACGTAGCCCCGGCAAGAGCCTTGCCGGGGCAGCTCACCCAACGCCAACATCACAGCCACCCTTGAGCCTGAGAGTTCTGACACCATCGACAATGTTGGAACCAAAGCTCGGGAAGAGCCTGCATGGAGGCATGCAGATCTTTGTGAAAACAGAGAGCCTACAAATCCTAGATGAGGACCAGAAGACGAGACAACCGCAAGGCTCCTTGACGAGGATGTCCACGAGGCCCCGACAAGGCTCCTTGCCGAAGACACCCGCAAGGCCTCGGCAAGGCTCTTGCCGAGGGCGCTCACAAGGCCCCAGCAAGACCCTTGCCGGGAACATCCACAAGACCGCGGCAAGGCCTTGCCGCCCCATCACCGCCCCAGCTCAGCGGCCGACCCACCAACTAAAGCAAGTATCCACGTGGTTGTACGGGGGTACTAATCCAACTAGTCAAGCACCTACGTGGTGGCATGCAGATCTTCGTGAAGACCCTACCACCACGACAACTCAGCAGCTTGCCAGCCTACATGGCGCTGCATGCTCCGTTGGCCTGGACGCGTGTCGGGGCGAAACGGAGCGGCAACGGACGGGACGGGCCTCGTTACCATCCCCAATAAAGCGAGAGGACACCTAAGTAGCGCATTTAATGGGCCTTGTCCTGTAATGACATGTGATAAGCTCGTACACTGTATACCTTTCCACCTCCTGTGTGCAACTGTGGCAGCCCCTTTGGACTATAAAAGGAGGCCCGCGGCGTACTGAGGGGGGATTCAGATCTTTTGGACGATGCACGCACCGTAGCTAGTTTAAGAGCTCAAGAACACTCAAATATACACCAAAGCAGGACTAGGGTATTACGAATCCTCGCGGCCCGAACCTGGGTAAACGATCCTTGTGCTGGCTTCTAGACCCCTCTTTGCACAACCCCGCGCCCGCCAACCGTAGAAGGGATTCCAGTGATCCCATAGGTGTCGTTTCCCCCGACACTTTGACTCTTGCATGAAAAGTAAATACATAAAGTAAAAGATAGGCCCTTCACAGAGGGAAGCAGAGGTTGTCATGCGCTTTTTGGTTTGTATGCTCAATATCTTAATGCAAAAGAACGTCACGTTATATTGCCCCTGATGATAACAACCTTTATTATGCACTCCGTCGCTTTTATTACTTTGCCATCACAAGTTCGTATGATGCTCAATATTCTCTTACACTAAATGGTCAAACACATTTAGAAGCAATTTTTATTGTCTCATTGCACCGATGATAACTTACTTGAAGGATCTTGCTCAATCCATAGGTAGGTATGGTGGACTCTCAAAACAAGATTTTAGGTTTAAGGGTTTTTGGATGCACAAGTAGTATTTCTACTTAGTGAGGATTTTTGGCTAGCAAAGATATTGGGCAAGTACCACATGTTGAAGGATCTATGACAGTATAACTTCTATGTGAATATGAACAAACATAAATATTATGTTGTATTCCTTGTCCAACGTCAACAATTTTGGTGTATAATATTTAATGAGAACTCACAATCATAAAAGATGTCCAAGATAGTGTATTTGCATGTGAATCTTCTCTTCCCTTATTAATTATTTCATGAATCGCATCATTGACCAATGCTATGTTTGTCAACTTTCAACAAATTTTACCACTTGTACTTTTCCTTATCTGATGTCATTACTTACCATAAGATTAGCATATGATCTTTCTCGTTATTTTCTTTTATTTTGGTGGTGAAGATGATGATGTTGGTGGTGATGAGGTAGTAGCGTCACACTTCAGGCTCAAGAGGTACTCCAATCTACCAATTATGCTCAGGAGGGCGATGCTCTTGTAGCAGAATATTTTCACGAGTGAGATATTTATTTTGAACATGAACCGTTTCAAAGGTCCTAAAGGCTTCAATCTCAATAGGACCTTGATTGTAGTATGGTTGTAGTATGGCACGGCTTGCCCTCCTGCTGGAGTTTGATCACATGTAGCTTCAATCTCCAGCATGGCTTCAATCTCAGTAGCTGAATATTTATTTTGAAGATGATTGTAGTATGGTTGAAGGATATCTTCTTCCTCTTTCACTGGCACGGCTTGCCCTCCTGCTGGAGTTTGATCACCTGTAGCTTCCTTGCCCTTGTCCTCCATGATTGCTTCTTTCGGTCCCTCTCTTTTCAATTCCATCTTCATCAGCCAAGCATCTTCTTCCATGTTGTTGGGAAAGGGAGAAGACATGATGCCTGGCTTGATAGATCTGACAAAAAAACAGCACGAAACAAGAACAGAGGATTTCTTCGCGATACGGTGGTCAATACGTCCGGGGGGTACATAAAGATTTTTTATCTAGGAAACAAGCAAATGGAAGGAAAACGGAGTCGGGAAAGTTCTCGAGGGGAGCACAACCCACCAGGGCGCGCCAGGAAGGGTAGGCACGCCCTGGTGTATCGTGCCCACCTCTGTTGCCTTCCTGGTTTTTTCTTATTTTTCCTATTTTTTCTAATATTCCAAAACTACGAGAAAATATTTTTGCGGATTTTTCGGAATCCGCTTACTTACCATATCACGTACCTCCTCTTTTTCAGGGTTCTAGAGTGTTCTGGAAGGTTTCTTTTATGTGTGCCTTCGGTGTCATGGTTTGGATAATATTGCTTTCAACATTAATAGACGTACCTGAGATATAGTGCTTAATTCTTTGCTCATTGACCACCTTAGGATTAGTGCCTTCGGCTTTATTGATCTTAATGGCTCCAGAACGATAAACCTCTTCGATAATATAAGGTCCTTCCCATTTGGAAAGAAGATTTCTTGCAAAGAATCTAAAATGAGAGTTGTACAAAAGAACATGCTCACCAACTTTGAATTCCCGCTTTTGGATTCTTTTGTCATGCCACCTTTTAACTTTTTCTTTGAATAGTTTGGCATTTTCATAAGTTTGGGTTCTCCTTTCATCTAGTGAGCTAATATCAAATAACCTCTTTTCACTGTCAAGTTTGAAATCATAATTGAGTTCTTTAATGGGACAATTGCATTTTTACCCCTAGTTGGTTCCTACCCACGGGTTTTGCCCTTACTTTTCGAGCTTACTCAGTTTTGCCCTTACTTTTTCCATCAAGGTCTCTCGAATGCCCTTTGACCGTTTGACCAAAACTTTGAAAATTCATAACTAATTCATATGAACTTGGAAAAATGCAAGTAAGATATCAAAATGTTCAGATAAACATTACCTTTATGTGCATATCATTTGCATTCAGGACAAAAGCACCCTTTAAACTACCTGAGGTAACTAATATTATTAACATTATTAAAAATAAAAAGGTATAAACAATATTTTTTTCATGAATAAAAATCACATGCAAATGTAGGTGATGTTTTCTGAACATCCTGATATCTTATTTGCATTTTCTGAGTTCGTATCAACTTGTTATGAAGTTTCCAAATAATGGTCAAAGTCGTTAGAACATTCTTAACAAGAACATACGAACTCAGAAAAATGCAAATAAGATATCTGGATGTTTAGAAAACATCACCTACATTTGCATGTAATTTTTATTCATGAAAAACATATTGTTTATACCTTTTTATTTTTAATAATGTTAATAACATTAATTACTTCAGGTAGTTTAAAGGGTGCTTTTGTCTTGAATGCAAATGATATGCACATAAAGTTAATGTTTATCTGAACATTTTGATATCTTATTTTCATTTTTCTGAATTCATATGAATTAGTTATGAATTTTTAAAGTTTTGGTCAAACGGTCAAAGGGCATTCGAGGGACCACGACGGAAAAAGTAAGAGCAAAACTGAGCAAGCTCGAAAAGTAAGGGCAAAACCCGTGGGTAGGAACCAACTAGGGGTAAAAATGCAATTGTCCCTTCTTTAATTGCCCAATATGCTTTATGTTCTAACTCAAGAGGCAAATGACAAGCTTTTCCATAAACCATTTTATAAGGAGACATACCCCTAGGATTTTTATATGTTATTCTGTAGGCCCAAAGTGCATCATCTAATTTCTTAGACCAATTCTTTTGGGACCTATTGACAATTTTTTGTAATATTAATTTTATTTCTCTATTGCTAAGTTAAACTTGGCCACTATATTGAGGATGATAGGGTGAAGCATTCTATGGTTAACATCATATTTAGCAAGCATTTTACGGAAAGCACCATGAGTAAAGTGTGAACCATCATTAGTCATTAAATATCTAGGGACTCCAAACCTTGGGAAAATAACTTATTTAAGAATTTTAATGGAAGTGTTATGATCAGCACTACTAGTTGGAATATCTTCTACCCACTTAGTAACATAATCAACAGCAACCAAAATATGTGTATACCTATTAGAGGAAGGAAAAGGTCACATGGAATCAAAACACCAAACATCAAATGGTTCAACAACAAGTGAATAATTCATAGGCATTTCCTGACGCTTACCAATATTACCTATCCTTTGACATTCATCGCAAGATAAACCAAACTTATGAGCATCCTTGAAGAGAGTAGGCCAATAAAATCCAGATTGCAATACCTTGTGAGAAGTTCTATCTCTCGCATGATGTCCTCCATAAGCTTTGGAGTGACATTTCCGTAGGATTTGTTCCTGATCATGATTAGGTACACAACGCCTAATAATACCATCTACTCCTTCTTTATAAAGATATGGGTCATCCCAAAAGTAATGTCTTAAATCATAGAAGAATTTTTTTCTTTTGTTGGTATGTGAAACTAGGTGGTATAAATTTAGCAACAATATAATTAGCATAGTCAGCATACCAAGGAGTATTGTGAGAAACATTTATTGCAGCTAGTTGTTCACGAGGAAAGTTATCATCAATTGGTAGTGGGTCATCAAGAATATTTTCTAGCCTAGGCAAGTTATCAGCTACGGGGTTCTCAGCTTCTTTCCTATCAGTGATATGTAAATTAAATTCTTGTAGCAAGAGAACCCATCTAATGAGTCTAGGTTTAGCATCTTTCTTTCCATAAGATATTTTATTGCAGCATGATCACTGTGAACAATTACTTTGGAATCAACAATGTAAATCTGAATTTATCACAAGCAAACACAACTGCTAAAAATTCTTTTTCAGTAGGAGCATAATTTCTTTGGGCACTGTCTAGAGTTTTGCTAGCATAATGGATAACATTTAATTTCTTATCAACCCTTTTTCCTAGAACAGCACCGACAACATAATCACTAGCATCACACATAGTTTCAGAAGGCAAGTTCCAATCAGGTGGTTGAACTATAGGTGTAGAAGTTAAGACTTTCGTAAGTATTTCAAAGGCTTTTACACAGTCTTCATCAAAAACAAATGGAACATCCTTTTGCAAAAGATTAGTAAGAGGCCTAAATTTTAGAGAAGTCTTTAATAAACCTCCTATAGAAACCAGCATGACCAAGGAAACTATGAATACCTTTAATAGCTTTAGGACATGTCATTTTCTCAATTGCATCAACTTTAGCTTTATCCACCTCAATACCTCGTTCAGAAATTTTATGCCCCAAGACAATACCTTCATTAACCATAAAGTAGCACTTCTCCCAATTCAAGACAAGATTAGTTTGTTCACATTTGTGCAAAACTCGATCAAGATTGCTTAAGCAATCATCAAAAGAAGTTCCGTAAACGGAAAAATCATCCATGAAAACCTCAACAATGTTTTCACAAAAATGAGAGAATATAGCAATCATACATCTTTGAAAGGTAGCAAGTGCATTGCTAAAACCAAAATGCATATGTCTATAAGCATAGGTTCCAAAAGGACAAGTAAAAGTGGTTTTCTCTTGATCAGGTTGTGAAACAGGTATTTGAGAAAAACCAGAATATCCATCAAGAAAACAAAAGTGTGTATGCTTAGATAATCTTTCTAGAATTTTATCAATAAAAGGCAGAGGGTAATGATCTTTTCTAGTAACTTTATTTATTTTTCTAAAATAAATTACCATTCTATAGCCAGTAACAATTCCTCATGGAATGAGTTCATTTTTATCATTAGGAACCTCCCTTCTTAGGGACACAATGAACAGGACTTACCCATCTACTATCAGCTATGGGATAGATTATACCTGCTTCTAGAGGCTTTAGTATTTCAGTTCTTGCCACTTCTTTCATCTTAGGATTCAAATGTCATTGGTGATCAACAACGGGTTTAGCATCAGGTTCCATATTAATCTTATGCTGATAGAGAGTGGGACTAATGCCCTTAAGATCATCAAGAGTATATCCAATAGCACAACAATCGGAATTACATATATGATTTTTGGCCTCGTGAAGGAGAAAGTATCGCTCTAGCTTGGGGGAGGCTTAAGTCAAAGTTATATTCATGCCCGAATCATGAGCTCTCAAGAGAAATTATCATTCAGAATTTTTATGCTCGGCTTTCTCGTGATGATCAATCCATGCTCGATACTTCTTGTACTGGTTCTTTTATGAAGAAGACTATTGAATTCAGGTGGGATCTTTTAGAAAGAATTAAACGCAACTCTGAATATTTCGAACTCGACAAAGGTAAAGAGTCAGATATTAAGCTTGAATTTGATTGTGTTAAATATTTTATGAATACCGATGTTAGCACTAAATATGGACTTGACTCTGAGATAATAGACTCTTTTTGTGAATCTTTTGCTACTCATGTTGATCTCCCTAAGGTGAAGTGGTTTAAATATCATCCTCCTATTAAAGAAGAAATTAAAGATCTGGTCATAGTTAAAGATGAAACTATTATTTACAATGTTGATCCAGTTGTGCCTACCCCTTATATTGAAAAACCACCTTTCCCTGTTAGGATAAAGGAACATGCTAAGGTTTCCACCGTGGTTCACAAAAAAATATTGAGCACCTAAACCTGTTGCAAAAATTAAAGTAGATGTCGGGGAAATGACACCTATGGGACCATAGGGATCCCTTCTACGGTTTGGCAGGGAACAGGGCTAAGCAAAGAGAAGATCTAGTGATCAACACCACGGGTCTTTACCCAGGTTCGGGCCGCAGAGATGCGTAAAACCCTAGTCCTGCTTGATTGTGTATTGAGTGTTCTTGAGCTTCGGCTCGTTGCTGCGCATGCAAGCTGGGCCGAGAGGTCCAAAAAGCCGAATCCCCCTCTAGTACTCCGTGGGCCTCCTTTTATATGACCAAAGGGGCTGCCATAGTGGCATACAGGAGGTGTAAAGTAACTATAGTGTATGCAGGAGCTGTAAACCGCTACAGTACACATGCTTATCTTGGTAATCTAAGGACAAACGCATTAAATGCGCCGCTTACATGCCCTCTAGCTTTATCAGGGACAGGAAGAGAGCCTGTCCTGTCCGTTGCTGCCCCGCCCCGTCTTGACACGCGTCCATGCCGATGGGGCATCTAGTGCCAAGTTGGCTGGCCAGCTGCTGCGCTGGAGAGGTGGCAGGGTCTTCACGAGGATCTGCATGCCTCCATGCAGGCGCCTGCAAGGCTGACAAGTCAGCCCCCGCACTGGAGTGTTGACTGGGCAGCCGAGTCTTGCCAATGTCTTCGGCAAGGATCTTGCCGGGGCCTTATGGGCGTCCTCAACAAGGATCTTGCCGGCGTCTCGTCTTCTGGCCTTCACAAAGATCTGCACGCCACTACGCGCGCGCCCTTGGATTCTGGCCTTAACGTTGTCGATGGTGTCAGGGCTCTCAACCACAAGGGTGGTGCCCTGGTTGGTGCTCTATAAGTCATCCCGGCAAGGATCTTGCTGGGGTCTCGCAAGCCGCCCCGGCAAGGGCCTTGCCGGGGACCCAGCTTGTCCTCTGTTCTCTGACTTGGCCTTTTTCTTTGTCTTGTATCTCGTTTTTGATCGCACCCTTCAAGCCTTGCCGCGGGGGTGGCTACAACTGCCCGTGCACGAGTCTGGGGTGCTAAAGAGCCCAAACTTTAGTACACTGATAGGAGCCCCGGGGCCTGGGCCATACACGGGTGCGAGGCGTCGTTGGGCCAGGCCCAAACGATGCACGGGCACACGTGGCGGGGAATAACTGTCATAATCTTTTTGTCCGCTGCGCTTCCCCACGATCTGCATTGAGTGCGCGGCGTGGGGGTCGTGCGTGGAACAGTTGCAGCACGCCCGCGTCTGTGCCTATGTCTTTGCATCGAATAGTAAAGAGGCAGCCCCGCGCCTTCCCCATAAAAAGAAGAACCCGCAGGGGCGCTGCTCATTTACCCCCTTTGCTTCCCCCAATCTAGGAATCGTCGTCTCCATCTTCCTCCTTGAGTCCAGACTAGAGCTTCTTTCTCCGTCCGCCGCCGCCCCGCCCCCCCCCACTACCCCTAATCCCCTGCCCTTCCCTTGAGTCCAAGAAGGGCAAGGGACAAGAAGAACTGGAGAGCAGGCTAGTGGAGGCGCGGAGGAAGCACGTCATCTTCACCCCGATGCTTGACGCGCGTGCGCTCAGGGATCGGTACATGTGCATGTGGGGGAGGGAGACGACGGGGCATTTCGCCACCCGTGTCATCCCTGCTTCTTGCGCCAAGCCCGCCGCAGATAAATTCCCCTTCTTTGTCGATTACTTCTACTGCGGGCTCTGCCCCCATTTTCGGATTTTTTAGTCAACATTATGTACACCTTCGGTTTTCACCTTCTGGATTTTTCCCCGAACGCCGTGGCGTGCATGGCCATCTTTGCCCACCTCTGCGAGAACTTTGCCGGGGTGGTCGCCAACATGGCGCTCTTTCGCCACTATTCCTCCCCCGCATCCAGCCAGGAGGGGCCCTGTCTGGCTGCGTCACCTGGATCCCGAGGGCCTGGACCAAGGACATGTACCCGAGCGGGACCCAAAAGGAGAGGTGGGAGGAATGGCAGAGTAAGTGGTGCTGGATCGTGGAGAAGGAGCCGCAGCCATTCTGCAGCCGTCGGCGAACGCAAGTGGTCCGCGGCAATAACTGGAGTGACCTTGACCCTAAAGACGCGAAGCTTATAGTTGCCATCACCAGAATTCACCGTCTTAAAGCCGCTGGGCTCACGCTCGAGATGATTGGGGCCGACTTCCTCCGCCGCCGCATCGCTCCCTTGCACAACAAGGGGAGGCCGGCCTGGGATTTTCGCAACATGGCAGACATCATGAGGCTGTGCCCTGGCTTGAAAAATAATTTTATGGTGATGCAGCACGCAGCTCTTTGCCAAAGGCTGTTCCAGCTCAAGGTCGACGAGACCAGCAAGGCCGGCAAGGCCGAGAAGGCCGATAACCCGTTCAAGTTGCCGGCGGCCGTGGTCCCTCTGAGCAACAATTCCGCTTGGACCTCCATCATCGCCATGATGCCGGTGTTCAACGCCCATGGCCTTGACCAGACCTAGGCCGAGCCAGACAAGGCGCGGGCGCAGGAGTTCTTCGACAACTTGTCGGAGAGGCTCATCCATGAAGAACCGCGGCTCATCCGTGACACCACCGATGAAGAAGGGGCGTACATCGCTATCAGGGCGGAAGAGGCAGCCCTTGCCGAGGAGGCCGGCAGCGTCGGCTTCATGGAGGACGAGGCCGGCGCGGAGGAAGATCTTGCCGGGCCGGAAGGGTCCGCTGGCAAGCACGGCGGCGCGAGTGCCGGGGGCCCTGGCTCGGAGGTGGAGGCGTCCGAAGAGACGGTCGAGGAGGAGGACGAGGAGGATGAGGAGGAGGAGGAGGATGAGGCCGAGGAACCCGACGAGTCGCCCCCAACCCCAAAGAAGAAACGTGTTCTTCGGCGAGCCATCTCCGGTGAGCCAGTTCTGCAGACCTCTTCGTACGAGGAGGGCCCCGGCAAGGGAGCGGCCGGCAAAGGCAAAGGGGTGGCCGGATAGGCCGTGTAGCGGCAAGAAGCCCAGGCGCAACCCATGCACCATACGAGGCACGCGGCTGCGACAGCAAAGGAAGCAGCGGCTGCCGCCTCTGCCACGGCCAAGCGGCCCAGGTCCCCATCTCCACCCCCCCGCACGGACACCATACCAGAGGCCGATTATGATCTCTCTGGCATGAGCCCAAACAGGAGGAGGCCAGAGGAAGAGGACGAAGAAGAGGATGAGTAAGTGCTTCACCACCTTCTCCATTTCCTGAATTCTGGTTATGGTTATCTTGCTTGATTTGATCTTGTTTTACCTTTGCAGGGACACAGAGACACTGGCGCAGAGGGTAGCAAAGAGGGCCAGAACCTCGACGGGCGACGAGCCCCCGACAAGCTCCTCAAGCGCGCCGGAGGTGATCATGATTAGCCCGGGCCCCAGTCCACGATGCAGCCCCTAGCTCAGCCCCCAGCGTGAGTTCACCACCCACTTTCCGTTGGCGAGCGATGGGGTGTCTCTCTTCACCATTAACCTTGCTAGGGTTGCGGGGGAGGAGCGGCAACAGGAGGAGCTGCCAAGGGCAACCGCCAACATGCCTCCTCCATCGACCACTACACCAGCCAGGGAGGGGTCCCCGGCAAGGGCTTCTACCGGCGAGCCCACGCCGCCAAGGGGGAGATCCGCGGCAAGGCCCTCCCCGACAAACCTACTCGTGCGGAGGAGCCGGCAGGCACAAGCGCCGGCGGCGCCATCCCGGCAATGAACGTTGGGTGGGAGGGAACCACTCCTCCCCAACTTGTCGTAGGTAAGCCGCCTGCCTCCTGGTCTCGATACGTTTTCCAGGGCAAACTCTTTCTTTTTGCTTTTAAACTTCGATCTTGGTTTCATCTTTTTCTCCTCCTTGGTTCTCAGACCTCACCTCGGCGGGCCAGATGGACGTCGATGGCATTACTGAGGAAATCGCCAAGGACGCCGCTGCTGAGGCCAACAAGGTCGCCGCTGACGAGGCTGCCAAGGAAGCACATGAAGAGGCCGCCAGGGGATCTACCAGGGAGGCCAGCAAGAGGACCGGTGATCGTACTGATGACATCCCTGCCTCAGGAGTGCCTGGCACTACATCAGTCCCGGAGCCCTCCGCTGCCTGGGCGACGGTGGCCGAGGACCATCCGTCCACCTCGAAGCCCCCCACTCGAGCAGATACCTGAAGATCGGCGAGGATCTGTTCGTCACCTTGCCGGGGACGGCAAGCACAGGAGCGCCTGCTGAGGGGGAGGTTTTTGACGAAGAGGTCATCGTCGCCGCCGGGCTCCAAGTTGTCGATGAGCCAAGCGCCAGCAGCGGCAGTTCCAAGGAGGACCAGCTCCTCCAAGCTATTAGCAGCATCTTCCACAAGCTTCAGGCGCTTCACCGTGCCCGCAAGGAGAAGATGGACTCCAGGATGGCGGTCGTCGACGCAGCGGAGGCAGGCCTCCAGGAGCGCATTGAGCAGACAAAGGTCTGGTCTACGGAGGCCCGGCAGGATTTGAAGGCCAGCCAAGAGCAGCTGGGTCAGCAGTGGGATGAGCTTCTTCTGAAGCAATCAGATATCGAGAAGGCCTGGGATGAGGACGCTGCACGGATCGCCAAGGAGGACGGCGAGCTGAGGGAGCGCTGCATTTCGCTCAACGCCCATGAAGAAGACCTTGCTGCCCGTGAGGAAGCCCTTGCCGCCAAGCTCCATGGCAAAGACAAAGAGATCGAGAACCTCGTCACACAGCGGACCCAGGAACTGGAGCAAAAACACAAAGATGCTCTTGCCGCTCTGGTCCTGGATCACGCCGGCAAGCTGAAGGAGGCCGTTGATGCTGCTGAAGCGGAAGAGGCCGCTAAGAGCGAGCTGTCCGGCAAGATGGAGGAACTGGGGCGGAGATGGAGAAGCACAGCAAGGTGGTCGCAACGCTCAAGAGCGACAGGGACAAAATTATCGACACCTTGGCAGGCTTGCAGGTCTCCTTGTCTTAAAAGAACAAGCTGGTCTCCGGGGCCAACAACTCCATTGCCAATCTGAAGCTGAAGTTGTCCACCCTGGAGGAGACCCTTGCGGGCAGCAGGGCTCGCGAGAAGACCCTAGCCAAGAGCCTCGAGGATGAGAGGCTACTGCTCCAGAGCGCTGCCGCCGAGCAAAACGACTTCGTGGGCGGCATGAAGATCTCGACCGAGCGCCTCACCGACGTCTTGGAGAAACACACCACACAGCTATCCACCATGGGCTTGCTGAATATCAGGTTCTCCCACGACCGCGGGATATCTGAGAGCGCCAGGGTGACCATGTTCTTCGAGGCCGTCCTTGATGCCTTGCAGCTGCTCCATGACCGCCGAGCGACCCACCTGGCCAACGAGTCCCGGAGGCTTTGCCGGGGTGCCCTTCTCAAGGTGCTCAACAAGGTCGCGTACAGGAACCCCGGCGTCGACCTCAACCAAGACAGCTTGCCAACAGGTGTGGACCGCAAGGCGCTTGAGGAGCTTGTCGCGCCCGTCGTCAACCTGATTGACGGCATCAAGAGGGTGGAAGGCCAGCGCCGATACTAGGCACTCCTCTTTCCCTTACCGCCATGGATCCGTACCAAAAACAATTTCACTTAAGTTAGAACTGCGGCAACCATTATTGTAATATAACTTGCTATGTTTTGAATTGAATGCATGCTATCTTCCTTGTTTGACCCCCCTTTGTATGGTACACACCCTACGCATTACTAGGAGAGGCTTGCCGGTGCGCGCACCCTAGCCGCGAGCGCTTCGAGGATGGATCCTTAGCAGCCTGCTGGGGGTGCCACTGCCGGCAAGGCACGTTGCTGTTCCTAGTGCGGCCACTTGACCCGTTGAGTGGACTCGAAATGGAGCAAGGGTGCAACCAATCCTGACAAGGTTCCTTCGCGTGCACGTTTTCCTTATACAAGAACCCGGACCATTCGAGGAAGAATAACCTATATTAAAAGAAATTTGCTCGAAGTCTCGTGACTTAACTTTTTGCTGCTGTATTCTTCTTCGCAAGCTGTTGGCGTCACCTGTTGGCGTCCACACTCTCTATTCCCCTCGGCAAACTTGCGCACAAGGGAACCTTCCGTCCTTTGTGGAAAGGAAAGAAGAGAGAATAGGAATATGGAGCCTTGGCTGCTCATTAGTGCTTGCTGGCCTTGCGCATCTCGGGAACGATGCCGTGGCTCTTCCCGTGGCGGCGTACGGGGTTACCAACATCGCGGCGCTGCTTGTCGCGCATGACCTGGGAGGACCGCAGCACGGACGCCGGCGGGGATGCCTTGGAGGTCGCCGCGCCGCCCATAGGCAACGCGGCTCCAGACGGCTGATCGCCGTGATCCCCTTCTTCTTGGGAGCCATGGTGATCGATGAAACGACGTGCTAATCGCTAGATCAGGTTTTCAAAGCTCTACCCCCCTACCTGGCGCGCCAAAGATGTCGGGAAAACGACACCTATGGGACCATGGGGATCCTTCTACGGTTTGGCAGGGAACAGGGCTAAGCAAAGAGCAGATCTAGTGATCAACACCACGGGTCTTTGCCCAGGTTCGGGCCGCAGAGATGTGTAAAACCCTAGTCCTGGTTGATTGTGTATTGAGTGTTCTTGAGCTTCGGCTCGTTGCTGCGCATGCAAGCTGGGCCGAGAGGTCCAAAAAGCCGAATCCCCCTCCAGTACACTGTGGGCCTCCTTTTATATGACTAAAGGGGTTGCCATAGTGGCATACAGGAGGTGTAAAGAAACTACAGTGTATGCAGGAGCTATAAACCGCTACAGTATGCTTATCTTGGTAATCTAAGGACAAACGCATTAAATGTGCCCCTTACGTGCCCTCTAGCTTTATCGAGGATGGGGAGAGAGCCCGTCCCGTCCGTTGCTACCCTGCCCCGTCTTGACACGCGTCCATGCCGATGGGGCATGCAGTGCTAGGTTGGCTGGCGAGCTGCTGCGCTGGAGAGGTGGTAGGGTCTCCACGAAGATCTGCATGCCTCCACGCAGGTGCCTGCTAGGCTGATAGGTCAGGCCCCGCACTGGAGTGGTGACTGGGCAGCCAAGTCTGGCCACGATCTTGCCGATGTCTTCGGCAAGGATCTTGCCGGAGCCTCGTGGGCGTCCTCGACAAGGATCTTGTCGGGGCCTCGTGGGCGTGCTCGACAAGGATCTTGCCGGCGTCCTGTCTTTTGGCCTTCACAAAGATCTGCATGCCACTACGTGCGCGCCCTTGGATTCTGGCCTTAACGTTGTCGATGGTGCCAGAGCTCTCAACCACAAGGGTGGTGCCCTGGTTGGTGCTATGTAAGTCGTCCCGGCAAGGATCTTGCCGGGGTCTCGCAAGCCGCCCCGGCAAGGGCCTTGCCGGGGACCCAGCTCGTCCTCTGTTCTCTGACTTGGCTATTTTTCTTTGTCTTGTATCTCGTTTTTTATCACACCCTTCAGGCCTTGCCGCGGGGGTGGCTACAACTGCCCGTGCACGAGTTCGGGGTGCTAAAGAGCCCAAACTTTAGTACACTAACAGTAGAACCTAGTGTTGCTATGGTTAAAGATCTCCTTGTAGAAAATATTGATGGGCATGTTATTTACTTCTGTGATGAAGCTGCTAGACTTGCCAAACCCGATGAAAAAGATAAACATAGACCTATTGTGGGCATGCCGGTTGTCTCAGTTAAAATAGGAGATCATTGCTATCATGGTTTATGTGACTTAGGTGCTAGCATGAGTGCTATCCCTTTTACCTTATATCAAGAAATTATGAATGACATAGCACCCGGTGAAATAGAGGACATAGATGTTACTATTTAACTTGGTAATAGAGAAACCATCACACCACTTGGGATTGTTAGAGATACTGAAGTCTTGTGTGGGAAAATAAAATATCCTACTGATTTTCTTGTTCTTGGTTCCCCACAAGATGACTTTTGTCCCATTATCTTTGGTAGGCCTTTCTTGAACACTATCAATGCCACTATAGATTGTCATAAACAAACCGTCAGTGTTAGCTTTGGTGATGAGTCTCATGAATTTAATTTCTCAAAGTTTAATAGACAACCGCATAAGAAAGAATTACCTAATAAGGATGAAATAATTGGTCTTGCTTCTATTGCCGTACCCCCTACTGATCCACTAGAACAATATTTGCTAGACCATGAAAATGATATGCATATGCATGAAAGAATTGAAATAGATAAAAAAGTCTTTGAACAACGACCTCTGCTTAAACAAAATTTGCCTATTGAAACTCTAGTAGGTCCTCCTCCACCTAAAGGTGATCCTATGTTTGAATTGAAACAATTGCCTGACACTTTCAAGTATGCTTATGTTGATGAGAAAAATATATATCATGTTATTATAAGTGCTAACCTTTCAGAACATGAAGAAGAAGATTATTGAAAATTCTGAAGAAGCACCGAGCTGCTATTGGATATACTCTTGATGATCTTAAGGGAATTAATCACACTCTCTGTCAGCACAAGATTAATATGGAACCTGATGCCAAACCCGTTATTGATCACCAACAATGTTTGAATCCTAAAATGTAAGAAGTGGTAAGAACTGAAATATTAAATCTTCTAGAAGCAGGTATAATCTATCCCATAGCTGATAGTAGATGGGTAAGTCTCGTTCATTGTGTCCCTAAGAAGGGAGGTATTACCGTTGTTCCTACTGATAAGAATGAACTTATTCCACAAAGAATTGTTACTGGATATAGAATGGTAATTGATTTTAGAAAATTAAATAAAGAACTAGAAAAGATCATTACCCTTTGCCTTTTATTGATCAAATGTTAGAAAGACTATCCAAGCACACACACTTTTGTTTTCTCGATGGATATTCTGTTTTTTCTTAAATACCTATTTCACAACCTGATCAAGAGAAAACCACCTTTACTTGTCATTTTGGAAGTTATGCTTCTAAACGTATGCCTTTTGGTTTATGTAATGCACCTGCTACCTTTCAAAGATGTATGACTGTTATATTCTCTGATTTTTGTGAAACGATTGTTGAGGTTTTCATGGATGATTTTTCTGTCTATGGAACTTCTTTTGATGATTGCTTGAGCAACCTCGATTGAGTTTTGCAGAGATGTGAGCAAACTAATCTTGTCTTGAATTGGGAGAAGTGCCACTTTATGGTCAATGAAGGTATTGTCTTGGGGCATAATATTTCTGAACGAGGTATTGAGGTGGATAAAGCTAAAGTTGATGCATTTGAGAAAATGCCATGTCCTAGAGATATTAAAGGTATCCGTAGTTTCCTTGGTCATTGTAGTTTCTATAGGAGATTTATTAAAGGCTTCTCTAGAATTTCTAGGCCTCTTACAAATCTTTTACAAAAGGATGTTCCATTTGTTTTTGATGATGATTGTGTAGAAGCCTTTGAAACACTTAAGAAAGCCTTAATTTCTGCACCTATTGTTCAACCACCTGATTGGAACATGCCTTTTGAAATTATGTGTGATGCTAGTGATTATGATGTTGGTGCTATTCTAGGACAAAGAGTTGATAAGAAATTAAATGTCATCCACTATTCTAGCAAAACTCTAGACAGTGCCCAAAGAATTATGCTACTACTGAAAAAGAATTTTTAGCAGTTGTGTTTGCTTGTGATAAATTCAGATCTTACATTGTTGATTCTAAAGTTACTATTCACACTGATCATGCTGCTATTAAGTATCTTATGGAAAAGAAAGATGCTAAACCTAGACTCATTAGGTGGCAAGAATTTATTCTATATATTACTGATAGGAAAGGAGCTGAGAACCCCGTAGTTGATAACTTGTCTAGGTTAGAAAATGTTCTTGATGACCCACTACCTATTGATGATAGTTTTTCTGATGAACAATTAGCTGCAATAATTTTTTCTCATAACACTCCTTGGTATGCTGACTATGCTAATTATATTTTACCTCAAAACATACCCCCTAGTTTCACACACCAACAAAAGAAAAAATTCTTCTATGATTTAAGACATTACTTTTGGGATGACCCACATCTTTATAAAGGAGTAGATGGTACTATTAGACGTTGTGTACCTAAGCATGAACAGGGACAAATCCTATGGAAATGTCATTCCAAAGCTTATGGAGGGCATCATGCGGGAGATAGAACTGCTCACAAGGTATTACAATCTGGTTTTTGTTGGCCTACCCTCTTCAAGGATGCCCGTAAGTTTGTTTTATCTTGTGATGAATGTCAGACAATTGGTAATATTGGTAAGCGTCAAGAAAGGCCAATGAATTATTCACTTGCTGTTGAACCATTTGATGTTTGGGGTTTTGATTATATGGGACCTTTTCCTTCCTCTAATGGGTATACTCATATTTTGGTTGTTGTTGATTATGTTACTAAGTGGGTAGAAGCTATTCCAACTATTAGTGCTGATCACAACACTTCCATTAAAATGCTTAAAGAATTTATTTTCCCAAGGTTTGGAATCCCTAGATATTTAATGACTGATGGTGGTTCACACTTTATTCATGGTGCTTTCTGAAAAATGCTTGCTAAATATGATGTAAACCATAGAATTGCATCACCCTATCACCCTCAATCTAGTGATCAATTTGAACTTAGCAATAGAGAAATAAGATTAATATTACAAAAAAGGTTAATAGGTCCCAAAAGAATTGGTCTATGAAATTGGATGATGCACTTTGGGCCTACAGAACAGCATATAAAAATCCTATGGGCATGTCTCCTTATAAAATGGTTTATGGAAAAGCTTGTCATTTGTCTCTTGAGTTAGAACATAAAGCATATTTGGCAATTAAGGAACTCAACTATGATTTCAAACTTGCCAGTGAAAAGAGGTTATTTGATATTATCTCACTAGATGAATGGAGAACCCAAGCCTATGAAAATTAAAGAAAAAATTTGAAAGATGGCATGACAAAAGAATCCAAAAGCGGGAATTCAAAGTTGGAGAATATGTTCTGTTGTACAACTCTCATTTTAGATTCTTTGTAGGAAAGCTTCTCTCTAAATGGGAAGGACCATATATTATCGAAGAGGTTTATCGTTCTGGAGCCATCAAAATAAATAACTCCGAAGGTACTAACCCGAAGGTTGTCAATGGGCAAATAATTAAACACTATATCTCAGGTACGCCTATTAATGTCGAAAGCAATATTATCCAAACAATGACACCGGAGGAACACATAAAAGAAACCTTCCGGAACACTCTAGAATAACTGAAAAAAGGAGGTACGTGATACGATAGGTAAACAGACACCGAAAAATCCGCACAAATATTTTCTGTCAGTTTTGGAACATATTTTAAAATTTAGGAAAATAAGAAACAACCAGGAAGGCACCCGAGGGGGTCACAAAACACCAGGGCGCGCCTGGGCCCCCTGGCGCGCCCAGGTGGGTTGTGCCCACCTCGGGGACCTTTCGGACTCCGTTTCTCTCTTGTTTGCCTGTTTCCCAAGATAAAAAATCTCTATATACCCCCCGGACGTATTATCCACTGTATCACGGGGAAATCTTCTGTTCTTCTTTCTAGCTGTTTTTCTGGCAGACCAAAAAATATGTCATCTCAAGATTCGGAAGAGGATTGCCAAGTTTCTTATCAGCCATTGAATAAAAATATCTTCAAGGACACCTATCCCGATATATAGTTGACCGATGAGGAAGATGAAGATGAACCAGTCCCTCCTCGTTTCAAGCAGGAAAGCAAGGAGGCATTATGCAAGAGGATAATAAAGCTTGAGATGGAGAACAATGAGTTGAGGATAGATAATTTTACCCTCTGACGCAAGCTGGAGAAAAAGAATAAGATCGCTACTACCTCATCACCACCACTACCTTCTTCATCACCAAAGGAGACTTGAGTTCATGGTATGGACACTCCCCTTGGCTTGTGCCAAGCTTGGGGGAGGTGTCTCGGTATCGTATCACCACCACTATCTTTGCTTTTATCTATTTTAGTTTGATCTTTTGGTTTCCCATGATTTAGTTGAATAAAAGTTTAGTTCGATCTTTTCTTTTCGAGTGCTTTCTTAGTGATCTATCTATGTAATCATGTCCGAGATATATAATAAAGTTTAGTTTATGTTTTGCTTTCTTTACTTTAATGTTTCAATAAAAAGAAAGGGAAATAAATGAAAAGATCATACGCTAATCTTATGGTGAGTAATGACATCACATAAGGAAAAGTATAAGTGGTAAAATTTATTGAAGATTGACAAACATAGCATTGGTCAATGATGCAATCCATGAAAGAATTAATAAGGGAAGAGAAGATTCACATGCAAATACACTATCTTGGGCATCTTTTATGATTGTGAGCCCCCATCAAAATATTATATGCCAAAATTGTTGATGTTGGACAAGGAAGACAACGTAATGATTTATGCTTTTTCATATTCACATAGAAGTTATATTGTCATAGATCCTTTAACATGTGGTGCTTGCTCAATATCTTTGCTAGCCAAAAATTCCGCACCAAGTAGAGATACTACTTGTGCATCCAAAACCCTTAAACCCAAATCTTATTTTGAGAGTCCACCATATCTACCTATGGATTGAGTAAGATCCTTCAAGTAAGTTGTCATCGGTGCAAAAAGGAAATAAAATTTGCTTCTAAATGTGTTAGATCGTTAGTGTAAGAGAAAATTGAGCATTGTACGAACTTGTGATGGCAAAATAATAGAAGCGATAGACTGCATAATAAAGGTTGCTATCATAAGGGGCAATATAACGTGACATTCTTTTGCACTAAGAGATTGAGCATACAACCAAAAAGCGCATGGCAACCTCTGCTTCCCTCTGCGAAGGGCCTATCTTTTACTTTTATGTAAGAGTCAAAGTATTCTTCCCTATTCCTTTTTATTTTCTCTTCTGCAAGCACCATGTGGTGGGGAAAGATCTAGGCACATATATCCAGTTGGATATGGGTGGGCATGAGTTATTATTGTTGACATCACCCTTTGAGGTGAATGCGTTAGGAGGCGAAACTATAAGCCCCTATCTTTCTATGTGTCCTGTTGAAACTTTTTGCTCAGGTGTATGCGGTGAGTGCTAGCAATCATAGAAGGCTATATGATGGTTGAGTATGTGGACTTGCCAAAAGGCTCTGATACGTGACCCTTCCTGGAAGGATGATGAATTGTAGTTGCAAAGTTAACAGAGAACATAGTTTGTTGGTTTCCAATAGATCTTATGCTCTATACTTCAATGTTGTGATGAATTGTTAATTGCACATGAGAAGTTATATGTTACAAGTTATGTGATAAAGTTTCAGGATAAAGTTTGTTGTTGTTACAATAATATGCATGATGCTTCTATGTCCGTATTTTGTTTTTATCGACACCTCTCTCTCTCTAAGCATGCGGACATGTTTTCCGATTTCGGTTTTCGCTTGAGGACAAGCGAGGTCTAAGCTCGGGGGAGTTGATACGTCCATTTTGCATCATGTTTCCCTACTGTTATTTATAATGCTTTTATGCATAATAATGCTTTATGGAGTAATTCCAATGACTTTTCTCTCATAATATGCAAGGTTTACACAAAGAAGGAGAATGCCGGCAGCTGGAATTCTGGACCTGGAAAAGCTATGCCAGAGTTACCTATTCTACACATCTCCAAATGAGCTGAAAATCTACGGAGAATTAATTTGCAATATATGAGAAATATTGGAGCAAATAACTACCAGAGGGGGCCCACTAGGTGGGCACAACCCACCTGGGTGCGCCAGGGAGCCCAGGCGCGCCCTGGTGGGTTGTGCCCTCCTCGGCCCACCTCCCGTGCCCATCTTCTGGTATATAGGTCATTTTGACCTAGAAAAAATTAGGAGGGGACTTTCAGGATGAAGCACCACCGTCTCGAGGCGGAACTTGGGCAGGAGCACTTTTGCCCTCCGGCGGAGCGATTCCGCCGGTGGATCTTCCCTCCCGGAGGGGGAAATCATCATCATCGTCATCACCAACAACTCTCCCATCTTTGGGAGGGCCATCTCCTTCAACATCTACAATAGCACCATCTCCTCTCAAACCCTAGTTCATCTCTTGTGTTCAACCTTTGTATCGGAACCTTAGATTGGTGCTTGTGGGTGGCTAGTAGTGTTGATTACATCTTGTAGTTGATTACTATATGGTTTATTTGTTGGAAGATTATATGTTCAGATCCATTATGCTATTTAATACCTCTCTAATCTTGAGCATGATTATCATTTGTGAGTAGTTACTTTTGTTCTTGAGGTCATGGGAGAAATCTTGTTGCAAGTAATCATGTGAACTTGATATGTGTTCGATATTTTGACGATATGTATGTTGTGATTCCCTTAGTGGTGTCATGTGAACGTCGACTACATGGCACTTAACCTTATTAGGTACTAAGGGAATGCATTGTGGAGTAGTTATTAGATGATGGGTTGCTAGAGTGACAGAAGCTTAAACCATAGTTTATGCGCTACTTCTTAAGGGACCGATTTGGATCCAAAAGTTTAATGCTATGGTTAGATTTTATCTTATTACTTTTCTCATAGTTGTGGATGCTTGCAAGGGGGCTAATCATAAGTAGTAGCTTTTCAATTAAGAACAACACCTAAGCACCGGTCCACCCACATATCAAATTATCAAAGTAGCGAACATGAATTAAACAAACATGATGGAAGTGATTAGATGAAATTCCTGTGTACCCTTAAGAATGCTTTGCTTATTATAAGAGACCATTTTGGCCTGTACTTTTCCACAAAAGGATTGGGCTACCATGCTGCATTTTATTTACCGTTACCGTTACTTGCTCGTTACAAATTATCTTGCTATGAAACTACTCGTTATCGACAATTTCAGTGCTTGCATAGATTACCTTGCTGAAAACCACTTGTCATTTCCTTCTGCTCCTCGTTGGGTTCGACACTCTTCCTTATCGAAAGGACTATGATTGATCCCCTATACTTGTGGGTCATCACCCACAAAAGACCTCAACATCTCTAACAATCCCAAGTGGTGTGATGGTGTCTCTATTAGCAAGTTTAATAGTAACGTCTATGTCTCCTATTTCAGCGGGTGCTATGTCATTCATAATTTCTTGGTATAAGGTAAAAGGAATAGCACTCACTCTAGCACCTAAATCACATAAACCATGATAATAGTGATCTCCTATTTTAACTGAGACAACAGGCATGCCAACAATAGGTCTATGTTTATCTTATTCATCGGTTTGGCAATTCTAGCAGCTTCATCACAGAAATAAATAACATGCCCATCAATATTTTCTACTAGGAGATCTTTAACCGTAGCAACACTAGGTTCTACTTTGATTTGCTCAGAGGGTTTAGGTGCTTTAATATTACTTTTGCGAACCACAATTGATACCTTAGCATGTTCCTTTATCCTAAGAGTGAAAGGTGGTTTCTCAATATAAGCAGTAGGCACAATTGGATCAACATTGTAAATGATAGTTTCAGCTTTAGCTTTAACCGGTTCTTTAATTTCTCCTTTAATAGGGGGATGTGATGCGGCTTGAAGCTACGTCGGTATTTACCCATAGAGGAAGGGATGATGCAGCACAGCGAAGGTAGGTATTTCCCTCAGTGATGAAACCAAGGTTATCGAACCAGTAGGAGAACCAAGCAACACTACGTAAACAACACTTGCACACAAATAACAAATACTCGCAACCCGACGTGTAAAAGGGGTTGTCAATCCCTTTCGGGTTGCGGCGCCAGAGATAGGCGAACGGACGTGACAGAGTAGTAAATATTGATAGATCGAACGCCAAATAAAATAAAGTGCAACACGGTATTTTTGTATTTTCGGTTTAATAGATCTGAAAATAAAAGAAAAGGAAAATAGATCGTCAAGGCAAATAATATGAGAAAGAGACCCGGGGCCGTAGGTTTCACTAGTGGCTTCTCTCGAGAAAAATAGCAAATGGTGGGTAAACAAATTACTGTTGGGGAATTGATAGAACTTCAAGTAATCATGACGATATCCAGGCAATGATCATTACATAGGCATCATGTCCAAGAATAGTAGACCAACTCCTGCCTGCATCTACTACTATTACTCCACACATCGACCGCTATCCAGCATGCATCTAGCATATTATGTTCATGGAGAAATGGAGTAATGCAATAAGAACGATGACATGAGGTAGACAAGATCTATTTATGTAGAAATAGACCCCATCGTTTTATCCTTAGTAGCAACAATACATACGTGTCAGTTCCCCTTTTGTCACTGGGATCAAGCACCGTAAGATCGAACCCACTACAAAGCACCTCTTCCCATTGCAAGATAAATAGATCAAGTTGGCCAAACAAAACCCAAATATCGGAGAAGAAATACGAGGCTATAAGCAATCATGCATATAAGAGATCAAAGAAACTCAAATAACTTTCATGGATAAAAAGATATATCTGATCATAAACTCAAAGTTCATTCGATCCCAACAAACACACCGCAAAAGGAGTTACATCATATGGATCTCCAAGAGACCATTGTATTGAGAATCAAACGAGAGAGAGGAAGCCATCTAGCTACTAACTACGGACCTGAATGTCTACAAAGAACTACTCACGCATCATCAGAGAGGCACCAATGGAAGCGGTGAACCCCTCCGTGATGGTGTCTAGATTGGATCTGGTGGTTCTGGACTCTGCGGTGGCTGGAATTTATTTTTGTCGACTCCCCTAGGGTTTCTGGAATATTGGGGTATTTATAGAGTAAAGAGGCGGTCTGGGGGCACCTGAGGTGGGCACAACCCCCCAGGTGCTTCTTCGGCCCACTGGATGTTTTCTGGTCCAAAAAAATCCACAAAAAGTTTCGCTGCGTTTGGACTCCGTTTGGTATTGATTTCCTGCGATTTAAAAAACTTGCAGAAAATAGCAACTGGCACTTGGCACTATGTAAATAGGTTAGTACCAAAAAATGATATAAAATGACTATAAATGATTATAAAACATCCAAGATTGATAATATAACTGCATGGAACAATAAAAAATTATAGATACGTTGGAGATGTATCAGCATCCCCAAGCTTAATTCCTGCTCGTCCTCGAGTAGGTAAATGATAAAAATAGAATTTTTTATGTGGAATGTTGCCTAACATGTCATCTCATATTCTTTTCTTTATATCATGGACATTTGGACTTTCATATTGTTCAAAGCAATAGTCTAGTTTTGACATGATGACTTAAATACTCAAGCATACCAACAAGTAACCATGTCTTTCAAAATATCAACGCTAAAATAAGTTATCCCTAGCCCATCATGCTCAATCATTGATCCATTCATGAAACACACTCGCATATTAGCTACAGCCAATACTCAAGTATGATCATAGTGCCTCCTATTTGATGCTTTTATAAGAGAAGATGGACACTCAAAATAAAAATTGCATAAAGTAAAAGAAAGGCCCTTTGCGGAGGGAAGTAGGGATTGGTAGAGGTGCCAGAGCTCAAAGCGAAAAACTTAGAGATAAAAACATTTTGGGAGGTGTGCCTTTCCCACCAATGAAAACGACTTAGAGTTCCCAACACTTTCTATGCTAGATATATCATAGGCGGTTCCCAACCAGAAATTAAAGTTTATTCCTTTTTCCACCATACTTTCACTTTCCATGGCTAACCGTATCCACGGGTGCCTTCCATACCAACACTTTCCAAGGAATTTATTATTTGACAACATAAAGTAAATTCATTTTTCATTTTGGGATTGGGCATCCCTAATACCTTTACCTTACTCTCGTGCAATGACAAGTGAATAAACACTCATCGTGAGAATAACACATCTAGCATGGAAAATATTAGCCACCCCTCACCGCCTCGCGAGTGGTACGAGCACACAAAAGAGAAATTTATTTTGAAAATTAGAGATGGCACATACAAATTTGCTTAGAACGGCAAAAGAATACCGCATATAGGTAGGTATAGTGGACTCTTGCAGTAAAAACTGGTTTAAAGGTTTTTGGATGCACAAGTAATGATCATACTTAGTGCAAAATGAAGGCTAGCAAAAGATTGAGAAGCGACCAACCAAGAAACGAATAATCTCATATGCGAGCATTAAGCATAATTAACACCGAATAATGCACCACAAGTAGGATATAATTTCATTGCATAATTATTGACTTTCATGCTTGCATAGGGAATCACAAACCTTAACACCAATATTCTTACAAAAGCATAATTACTCATCAACATGACCCACATATCACATCATCATATCTCAAAACTATTACTAAGAATCAAGTTTATTTTGTCCAATGATCTTCATGAAAGTTTTTATTATATCCTTCTTAGATATCTATCACTTTGGAACTAATTTTCATGTGTTGCTTTTGATAACCTCATACAAATATAAGTGAAGATCATGAGCATAAAATTTCTTTCTCTCAAATTAATTTAAGTGAAGCAAGAGAGAATTTCTTCAAAAAATTTACTAACTCTCAAATAAATCTAAGTGAAGCAAGAGAGAATATCTTCAAAAAATTTACTAACTCTTAAATAAATCTAAGTGAAGCAAGAGAGCATTTCTTCAAAAAATACTAAAGCACACCGTGCTCAAAAAGATATAAGTGAAGCACTAGAGCACCATAGCTCATAAAAATTTAAGTGAAGCATATAGAGCAATTCTAACAAGTCATGGCATAATTTTGGCTCTCTCAAATAGGTGTGTCCAGCAAGGAATAAAGACTAAAAACACAAAATAAAACAAGAAAATACTCATGTCATACAAGACGCTCCAAGCAAAACACATAGTATGTGACGAATAAAAATATAGCTTCGAGTAAAATACCAATGGTCGTTAGAAGAAAGAGGGGATGCCACTCGGGGCATCCCCAAGCTTAGTTGCTTGCTTCTATTTGGATAATAATTTGGAGTGCCATGGGCATCCCCAAGCTTAGGCTCTTCTTACTCCTTATTCCTTCATCCATCGTAAGATAACCCAAAACTTGAAAACTTCAATCACACAAAACTCAACAAAACCTTTGTGAGATCCGTTAGTATAAGAAAGCAAATCACTACTATAAGTACTACATTAAACCAATTAATATTTTATTATTGCATTATATCTACTGTATTCCAACTTTTCTATGGCAAAAACTCATCAAAGAAAGCCATAAAATCATCAAAACAAGCACACAACGCAAAGAAAACAGAATCTATCAAAAACAGAACAGTCTGTAGCAATCTTTATATTTCGAATACTTCTGTAACTCCAAAAATTCTGAAAAAATTAGGACCACGTGAGAAATTTGTATATTAATCTTATGCAAAAAGAATTGGTATTTTATCATGCTCTGGTTAAAAACAAGAATTTTTTTCGTGAGCGCAAAATTTTCTGTTTTTCAGCAAGATCAAACAACTATCACCCAAGAAGATCCAAAAGGCTTTACTTGGCACAAACACTAATTAAAACACAATAGACACAATCATAACAGTAGCATAATTGTGCTAACACTCAAAAACAGAAAGCAAAAAGCAAAAATAAATTTTATTCATTGGGTTGGCTCCCAACAAGCGCTATAGTTTTACGCCTCTAGCTAGGCATAAAGCAAGGATCTAAGTTTTGTCATCTTTGTTTTGAGATCCATAAGATGCTCTCATGACTGATTCATATGGAGGCCTAATTCTTGTTCTAGGAAAGTGTTCCATGCTCTTCTGTAGTGGAAATTGAAACTTAATATTGCCTTCTTTCATATCAATCACGGCACCAATAGTGTGTAAAAACGGTCTACCAAGAATAATTGGACAAGACGGATTGCAATAAATATCAAGAAAAAAAATCTATGGGCACATAATTCCTATTTGAAAGAATAAGAGCATCATTAATTCTTCCCGTAGGCTTTTTCATAGTAGAATCCGCCAAGTGCAAATTTAAAGAACATTTTTCAATATCGGTAAGACCAAGCACATCACATAAAGATTTTGGAATTGTAGAAACACTAGCACCCAAGTCACACAAAGCAAAACACTCATGTCGGCGTCCTGGGAACGGGGGTACCCAGACTTGCCTGCCTACGACCCGCGAGCGTGGCTCCACCAACGGCCCGGTACGGCCCAGCTTCGACAACAACAGCTCAAGACCCTCGCGAGGGGCCAAGCCTCGCGAGGCGGACGACACCAAGACCTCCCTGGGGGCGGCCGAGCTAGGCTGGCTCCCGAGGAGCGGAGATATCTATGCAAGGGGCACCTCGCGAGGTTCACGTGATGTGAGCCATGACGACCAAGGCCAAGCGGGCACTAGTGAGCCAGCGTACCAGTTTCCTCTTTGGTGCTAAAGAGGCAGGCGCAGGCGAGGGGTCCCGTGGCATCAGGCAAAGGTTTCCACATCGGTGCAACAAGACCAAGACCAGCAGGACGGCAGGACGGAGGTCACCACGGAGCCCACGGCAGCGTCACTACCAGATCCTTTGGCAAGCGAAGACCACCTTTTGTCAGGATAGCTTGTACTAGTTGTCTCCCTTCAAAATTGGCCGTTGTGGGATCCCTTCCCGCCTGTATTTGGGAAGAGGACCGGGGCCTCTATAAATAGGACTAGCCACCACCGTAGGAGGCAGCTCATCTTGGATTGGATCCATTCCACCAAGGCCATCTCACCAGCTCATCCAGCTCAAGAACACCTCTCCTCCTGAGGATGTTCATCCACTGTACTAGTTCATCCTTAGCCCTCGAGGCAATCCACCACCACCACACTGGAGTAGGGTATTACACCACAACGGTGGCCCAAACCAGTATAAACCTATGTGTCTCGTGTCCTTTGGGTTTGTCGAGCTAGGCCGTGAGATCGTTGAGCGAGTGAACTAGGGAGAGAGAGTTCTTCGTGCGCACCCCAGAGTTCGAACCTCATAAGGGTTTGCCGGAACCCCGAATCCGACATTTGGCGCGCCAGGTAGGAGTGTGCGAAGCTTTTCTTCCGTCGACCCACGCTCCACCGCTCTGCCAGTTCCATGGCTGATGCCCGTCGAGCCCGCGCTGAGTGTCGGGCCGCTCTCAACACTCGCGTCGCCCAAACGGCGCCCGTCGGCGGGCCTCCCCGTCGCTCTCCATCACCTGCTGCCAATGCCGCCACCGGCCCGGCGGGGAACGAGCAGCAGGCTTCGTCGCTGCACCCCTTCGTGCGGCGGGACGGACGCACCGCCACCCGTCGCTGACTCCGGCCGGCTCATCGTCTCACGCTCGCCGCGGGGCCGTGGACGCGCAGGCCGCGCTGCTCACGGCGCGCGAACTCCTGCGCTACCGCCCAGTGGGCGACCTCTACGAGGACTGGCTGGACCGCATCGCCGAGCTCGTCAGCGCCGCCGGGGGCTCCCCTGCACCGTCCCTCTCGCTGCCTCATCCGCCACCTGCTACGGGCGACGTGGCCCATGGAGCGCCTTCACCACCTCCACGTCAAGACGTCTCCCTCGCAACAAGACACGCGGCACCGCGGTGCGACCCACCCCGTAGGGCACCCGCGCGTGAAGAAGGAAGCTGCCAGGAGGTCCCTCGGCCGCAACAAGATGCTCCTGCACTTCCAGCACCGCCACGTCAAGACTGTGCGCCGCCTGCGGTGGCGGCGCGTGGGCACCAAGACCAGGATCCGCCTCCACGATAGGCCCCAGTGACTACAGCAGGCTGCCGCGCCTTCACTGCCGAGCTGCGTAGCGTTGTCTGGCCTGGGAAGTTCAAGCCCGACCTGCCTCCACGCTACGACAGCAACCCTGACCTAGCTGAGTTCCTGCAGCTCTACGAGCTGAGCATCGAAGCAGCCAACGGCAACGAGAAAGTCATGTCGAACTGGTTTCCCATGGCCCTCAAAGATGGTGCGCGCTCATGGCTCCTCAACTTGCCCGCGGGATCGATCTCTTCCTGGGGCGAGATGCACGAGCGTTTCGTTGCCAACTTCCAGGGCACTCGCGACCGCCTGCCGGCCGCGGGAGACCTGCGGCGCATCAAGCAGCAGCCAGGGGAAACTCTGCAAAAGTACATCCAGCGCTTCAATAGCGTTCGCCTCAAGATCCCCAAGATAACGGATGAGGCCATCATCTCCGCGTTCTCTGATGGCATCCGCAATGTCAAGATGAAGGAGGAGCTCGCCATGCACGAGGACCTATGCACGGCCCTGGAGATGTTCAACATGGCGACCAAGTGTGCGAGAGCTGAGGAGGGGCGCCTCTCCCTCCTCGAGCTTCCAGCTGCTGACCCAGAAGACAAGAAGGCCAAGGCCAAGGATGTGAAGCGCAAGGGAGCGGCTTTGCTCACGGCTGAGCCAGAGATGAAGCGCAGCCGCGGCCACCCGGAGTCATCCAAGGGCAGCCGCCCATTCTGCGCCTTCCACAATGTACACAGCCAGAACAACAACGACTGTCAGGAGCTCAGGGCCATCCGTGATGGGCGCTTCGGTCGACGCCCCGAGCGCAACGACCGAGGCTACGGCCGAGGAGGAGGACGAAGTGGAGGACGCTGGGACGACCGCGGCCCCTGCCAGGAGTGGCGCACCAGCCTCGTGAGGACGGGCAGGACCAGCCTCGCGAGGGAGCCTGGAGGGATTAGCCTCGTGAGGACCATCCTCAAGGCAAGGCTGGCCTCCCTCCAGTGCCACCGCCGCCAAGGAGGAATGACGACCATCACCATGGCGAGGGGGCTGGGGGCTTCCAGGAGCCGCGCGCCATCGCCTGCATCTTGGGCGGCGCTCAGGCCCCAGCCTCTCAGCGCATCTGCAAGAAGTTTGCTCAGGAGGTGAACGCGGCCCTCCCTAGGCTCGAGGCCACGCGCCCGCTCAGGCGGTCCAAGTGCACCATCACCTTCAGCTCATCCGACCAGCTCAAGTGCGCAGCAATTGCCGACGCCCTCCCGATGCTCTGCTCGCCCATCATCAGCAACGTCCAAGTCACCAAGACCCTCATCGACGGCGGCGCAGGGCTCAATGTCCTATCCGTCGAGACGTTCGACCGCCTCCAAGTGCCATATGATTAGCTGCAGCCGACCAAGCCCTTCTCAGGAGTGACTGATGGCTCCACCACCTCGATAGGGCAGATCCGCCTCCCTGTCACTTCAGCAAGCGCGACAACTACCGCATTGAGCTCATCGACTTTGACGTCACCCACATTCGCCTACCGTACAACGCCATCCTCGGGTATCCGGCCCTGGCCAACTTCATGGTGGTGACTCACCATGGTTACAATGTCCTCAAGATGCCAGGGAGCGGCAGTGTCATCATAGTCGCCTGCGAAAAAAAGGACGCGGTGTGCTCTCTCGAGCGCGCCTACCAGGCTGCGGTGGTCGAGGACCCAAACAACGAAGGCACCATCTACCCTCCTAAGGTTGTCCCCAAGAAGAAAAAGCAGTTGCTCCACCAAGGGCCCTAGGAGAGCGGCATCTCCAGCGGCACCACCTCAGGACCTGCGCCCGTAGATGGGGAGCCTCCCTCCCTCTCATAGGAAGGCGTGCCCAGCGCCCTCCTCAAGCTAGGCTCAGGGGCTCTCTTCTGTAGGGCCTCAGACCTAGCCAACGTCACGAGGGAGGCGCTCGGGCACCACGTGGAGGCATGCTTCACCGCACACTTCCCGCATCAGGGCACGAGGCACGGGGTGCCTGGTGCTCAGGAGTTCATCACCAAGACCACCAAGGAGCTTCAAGAAGCAAGAGTCATGCACGGCGACTGCCGCCCACCACCCGGCACAGCTCCTTGTCCTAGCGAGGATGACGAGCTGCGCGCCTGCGTTGACTACCTCGGACTCAACAGAGTCGCATCTCAGGAGCGCTTCTGGCCATCCCGCATCGGCCGGTGTGAAGGTCCACCTCACAACTATGTTCGCATGCCCTTCGCCCTGCCGAACACGGCTGTCACCTTCCAGCGCCGCCTATGGAGCATCCTGGCGGCCCAGGAAGCCAGGCACCAGGCGGTCCTGGTGGAGGTGGCGACAGTCCTTCGCGAGCCTCCCGGCCTCCCAGAGCCTCCTGAGGCTCATTATCCTAGCGGCTCGTGAGGAACCACTTCTTCGGCACGCGTCTTCAGCTACCCCAACACCTCGTCGACAACGGTTCCAGGTGACATTTTATGGTTTATTCAGCTGGGAGCGCCCCTCGGGCTGCATCATTCCCAGGTCGCACGGGCCTGCCCCTGCGACATGTATCCTTTTGCATATTTAGCTCACTCTATTGGGGGTGCCCCTCGGGCTGCATCATCCCCAGACCGCATGGGTCCGTTCCTGTGGCATGTATCGTTCTTGCATCTATCTGAGCTAGCATTACTTGTCTCCTATTAGTCATCTTATGATTTATACCTGCCTGATTACACTTCACGGCATCCCGCGTTGCTGACCGACCTTCTGCTCATCCCGCGACGAGGACTCCACATGCTAGCACGGCGCTTGTGCTCGGGTCCATCCCTGCAACGCTGATAAACCTGAGAGATCGAGCTCTGGCTCGCGTCCCACCCCGCACATATCACCTCACCAGATCCTCAGTGCCTTCACCTTCTTGCAGAACGATCAGCGGCAGGACAGCAGACACGATTACGAGCTATATCCCCTCTCGAACTAATCCGCAGGAATCTCTAGAGCCTAACTATGGGTGGCCCCGCCAGCTTGTTCCTTCCCTCATGCAATTCGCTTGCACGTTAAAGGGGGGCCCTGAGCATCGCGCCTCAGGAGCTCTTACTGATTCTCCAGCCCTCACCCCTTGGCCTTGACCACGGCATCGCGACATGGCATACCGGCGGCGGCTGAGCCTTGCTCAAGGGTCGGGACCTGAGGATGCAGAGCATCTAGAAGAGCGTGGAAAGGGGGAGCCGGCGCGGGCCAAACCTAGCCGTACCATCACCGCAGACGCGCAAACCGGGCGCAACACAATGAATCGACTCAGGATCACTAAGGTAAGTCACGCATTTGAGTTAGCCCCACGCTACGACACAGGATTTTCAACTCTTGCGGCCTTGCTCCGACGATGCCGCCTTCCTTTTCTGCCTTCAGGGAGCTGCTTGCACGCTAAAGGGGACCTCTTGAGCATCGCGACTCAGGAGCTCTTACCGGACCTCGGGCCACTCACCTCCCGGCCTTGACCACGGCATCGCGACCTAGCATACCAACGATGGCTGAAGCTTGCCTGGGGACTGGGACCTGCCGGTGTAGAGCACTAAGCTACCGCGAGGATGAAATGGGGGGACAAAGCCGAAGCAAGACGAGCAAGTCGCGAGTTTCATAATGGGAATAATATTAACGCAAAAGCACTACAGATTATTTACACACACCCACGGGGTTCATCTCGATTCCTCGGAGGGAACAAAAGAAGAAGGCTACCAGGAGTCATATCTACAGGCGTCGCCGCTGACACCATCATCAACAGTGGGCCACGAGGGGCTGACGCCAACCCCATCTAGATCATCGACAACGGCGAGCAGACGCCATCGCTGCGCTCCGAGCATGGCGAGAGCTCGGGGGCACGTAGTTGTCGTCGCTCATCTCTGTAGTCTCCTCAAGGGCAGGACCAATGGCGGGCTCAGCGCCTGCTGATGCGCCGTCCTGGCGGCCCCCTCCAGTGCAGCACTCCAGGCGGCGGCCTTCCTCGTCGAAGACCTTGAAGAACAACATGGAGGTGCCATCGTACTCGAAGTGGATGGCGAGGGCCCCCTCCGTGCGGCAAGCGCGGGTAACCTCGCCTCATCCGCAGGTCATGAAGATATTGCCCAAGGAGACGACCTCGACTACCGCCCCTATCGCCAGAGTGCTGTACTCGGCATGCTGCAGCCACAGCTCGGGCGGACCTCTCGGTGGCATCTCTTCGGCGAAGAACCGCGGAAGCTTGATCCACGAGCGCGGTGGCATCACCGCCCATATCATGAACTCGCGCGAGGAGCCCTCAGCGTGAGTTCGTGGGTTGGCGGGTCGTGCAACCTCAACATGGCCACTGTGGCCGTGGAGCGAGCGGCGCAGGGTGCCACCTCCTCCTCCGGAGCACGGCTCTTGGGCGTACAAGGGCAGCGGGTAGCCAGGAGGAGGCCGCTCGTACCAAGGCCTCGTCGCCTCCAGCCTCACGCCGGTGTCGCGGGAGCTGCCAAGCCTCTTCTTCGGCGGAAGCATCCCTTGCCCCTCGCGGGGAGCCTTGCCCTTCTCAGCAGCAGAGATCTCCTTATCGGCGCCATGGGTGTCGCGGCAAGACGGCAAAGCAAGGAGGAAGAAGAAGGAGCAGGCGGCGTGAAGAAGGAGATGACCAATGGGGGCTCTGCCCCACTCTTCATTTATAGCCAGCAGGAGGCCAACCGTCGGCCTCCATGATCGCACGTAATGAAGGTTTTCTTCTGCATGCAGCAGGGTCTCGTCAACTCGAGGATGGTTTCCGAGGCAGCATGGGGATGCGGAGGCGCCCATGTCCCATCAATCGCCATGCATCTACCGAGGCCGCATACGGTTGGGGCCTGCGGTGCTCCGCACTTGCCCTTTGCCTTCGCCTCAAAGCCAAGTTCGAGCACGCCTTGGGCCCGGGGGCTACTGTCGGCGTCCTGGGAACGGGGGTACCCAGACTTGCCTACCTATGGCCCGCGAGCGTGGCTCCACCAACGGCCCAGTGCGGCCCAGCTTCGGCAACAACACCTCAAGACCCTCGCGAGGGGCCAAGCCTCGCGAGGCGGACGACACCAAGACCTCCCTGGGGGCGGCCGCGCTAGGCTGGCTCCCGAGGAGTGGAGATATCTATGCAAGGGGCACCTCGCGAGGTTCACGTGACGTGATCCATGACGACCAAGGCCAGGCGGGCGCCAGCGGGCGCAGCGTACCAGTTTCCTCTTTGGTGCTAAAGAGGCAGGCGCAGGCGAGGAGTCCCGAGGCATCAGGTAAAGGTTTCCACATCGGTGCAACAAAATCAAGACCAGCAAGACGGCAGGACGGAGGTCACCACGGAGCCCACAACAGTGTCACCACCAGAGCCTTTGGCAGGCGAAGACCACCTTTTGTCAGGATAGCTTGTACTAGTTGTCTCCCTTCAAAATTGGCCGTTGTGGGATCCCTTCCCGCCTGCATTTAGGAAGAGGACCGGGGCCTCTATAAATAGGACTATCCACCACCGTAGGAGGCAACTCATCTTGGATTGGATCCATTCCACCAAGGCCATCTCACCAGCTCATCGAGCTCGAGAACACCTCTCCTCCCGAGGCTGTTCATCCACTGTACTAGTTCATCCTTAGCCCTCGAGGCAATCCACCACCACCACACTGGAGTAGGGTATTACACCACAATGGTGGCCCTAACCAGTATAAACCTCTGTGTCTCGTGTCCTTTGGGTTCGTCGAGCTAGGCCGTGAGATCGTTGAGCGAGCGAACTAGGGAGAGAGAGTTCTTCGTGCGCACCCCAGAGTTTCAACCTCATAAGGGTTTGCCGGAACCCCGAATCCAACAACTCATAATTTTTAATCTTAACTTTGATAGTAGGTTCCCATTCATCATGTAATTTTCTAGGAATTGAAACTTCTAATTCCTATTTTTCTTCCAAAGCTTTCATCATAGCATCAACAATATGTTTAGTAAAAGCTTTATTTGTTCATAAGCATGGGGTGAATTTATCATGGATTGCAACAAGGAAATACAATCAATCAAAGAGCAACTATCATAATTAAAGTCTTTGTAATCCAAAAAAGAGTGGGCACATCACTAGTTAAAGTTTTGACCTCTTCAAACCCACATTTATCAGTTTCCTCAACAAGATTTTCACCCTCCGAATTATCGGGACGCCTTCTAGCTAAAGTTGACTCCTCTCCACTCCCTTTTTCATCAATCTTAATTTTACTAAACAAGAAATCAATAGAAGAAACACCAATCACTTTAAGTTCTTTATCATTTTTATCTTCTAGCGAGATTGGTTTAGCAGCCATTTGATTTACTAGAGTAGCTTGTGAATCTGATATTTTTCCTAGAAAACTTTCAGCAAAAGCATACTTAGATTGGAGATTGCAAACTTCACTACTAATATCATCAAGTTGTTTTGTTATAGCATCTAGCACAATGAAGTGCTCCTTGAGTTCTTCGGTAAAATACTTATTATGCTCAAATTGTGTAGTCATATATTCCTTAGTACTTTTCTCAATTTCAAGAAAAATATTGCGGTAAGGAACATCATAATATTTTCTTTGAGGCATCATGACTACACAAACAAGAACGCACGCAAGAACAGATCCGGAAAGAAAATGGCGAACGAAAACGAGGGCAAATAAAACGGAAATTTTTTGTGAAGTGGGGGAGAGGAAAACGAGACACAAATGAAAAATAATGTAAATTGCGAGGAGATGAGATTTGTGATTAGGAACTCGGTAGATGTTGAAGATCCTCCCCGGCAACGGCGCCATAAATTCCATTTGATGCAGCTTGAAGCCACGTCGGTATTTCCCCAAAGAGGAAGGGATGATGCAGCATAGCGACGGTAGGTATTTCCCTCGGTGATGAAACCAAGGTTATCGAAGTAGTAGGAGAACCAAGCAACACTACGTAAACAACACCTGCACACAAATAACAAATACTCGCAACCCGACATGTAAAAGGGGTTGTCAATCCCTTTTGGGTAGCGGCGCTAGAGATAGGCAAACAGACGTGAGAGAGTAGTAAATATTGATAGATTGAACGCCAAATAAAATAAATGCAGCAAGGTATTTTTGTATTTTTGGTTTAATAGATCTGAAAATAAAAGCAAAGGAAAATAGATCGCAAAGGCAAATAATATGAGAAAGAGACCCGGGGGCCGTAGGTTTCACTAGTGGCTTCTCTCGAGAAAAATAGCAAACGGTGGGTAAACAAATTACTATTGGGCAATTGATAGAACTTCAAATAATCATGATGATATCCAAGCAATGATCATTACATAGGCATCACGTCCAAGAATAGTAGACCGACTCCTGCGTACATCTACTACTATTACTCCACACACCGACCGCTATCCAGCATGCATCTAGTGTATTAAGTTCATGGAGAAACGGAGTAATGCAATAAGAACGATGACATGATGTAGACAAGATCTATTTATGTAGAAATAGTCCCCATCGTTTTATCCTTAGTAGCAACGATACATACGTGTCGGTTCCCCTAGGGTTTCTGTAATATTGGGGTATTTATAGAGTAAAGAGGCAGTCCGGGGGGCACCCGAGGTGGGCACAACCCACCAAGGCGCGCCCTGGTGGGTTGTGCTCCCCTCGGAGCAGCCCCCAGGTGCTTCTTCAGCCCACTAGATGTCTTCTGGTCCAAAAAAATCCACAAAAGTTTTGCTGCGTTTGGACTCCGTTTGTATTGATTTCCTGTGATGTAAAAAACATGCAGAAAACAACAACTGGCACTTGGCACTATGTCAATAGGTTAGTACCAAAAAATGATATAAAGTGATTATAAAACATCCAAGATTGATAATATAACAGCATGGAACAATAAAAATTATAGATACGTTGGAGACGTATCAGGATGATATTTAAACCACTTCTCCTTAGGGAGATCAACATGAGTAGCAAATGATTCACGAAAAGAGGCTACTATCTCAGAGTCAAGTCCATATTTAGTGCTAAACTTGTGAAAAGCTTCGGTATTCATAAAAGTTTAACACAATCAAACTCAAGCTTAATACGTCACTCTTTACCTTCATCGAGTTCCCAATATTCAGAGTTGTGTTTAATTCTTTCTAAAAGACCCCACCTGAATTCAATAGTCTTCTTCATAAAAGAACCAGTACAAGAAGTATCGACCATGGATTGATCATCGCGAGAAAGCCGAGCATAAAAGTTCTGAATAATAATTTCTCTCGAGAGCTCATGATTGGGGCATGAATATAACATTGATTTAAACCTCGCCCAAGCTAGAGCGATACTTTCTCCTTCATGAGGCCAAAAATTATATATATAATTCCGATCACGATGAACTAGATGCATAGGATAATTTTTTTAGTGAAATTCCAATTTCAATCGATTCCAGTTCCAAGATCCAATATCGTCGCATAGGCTATACCATGTCAATGCTTTTCCCTTCAAAAATAAAGGGAAAACCTTCTTCTTAGCTTCATCTCTGGGTAAACCTGCAAGCTTAAATAATCCAGAAATTTCATCCAGATGGATCAAGTGCATATCAGGATGTTCTGTTCCATCTCCTGCATAAGGATTAGCTAGTAGTTGTTCTATCATACCCGAAGGAATTTCATAACCAATATTTTTAGTAGGTGCAGTAGGTTGATGGGAAACTCTTTGTGTTTCTGATTCAGGTGAAGATACCCCGAACAAACCCCTCAAAGGATGGTTTTCCATAGTAGCAAGTGACAATAAATTTCAGCACGTAGTAATAACTTTTCCTTACCAATTTCCACTTACCAAGAGCGCTTCATTCCCCGGCAATAGCGCTAGAAACGAGTCTTGATGACCCACGAGTATAGGGGATCAATTGTAGTCCTTTTGATAAGTAAGAGTGTCGAACCCAACGAGGGCAGAAGGAAATGACAAGTGGTTTTCAGCAAAGTATTTTCTGCAAGCACTGAAATAGTCGGTAACAGGTAGTTTGATTGCAAGATAATTTGTAACGGACAAGTAACGGTAATGGTAAATGAAGTGCAGCAAGGTATCCCAATCCTTTTGTGGCAAAGGACAGGCCAAAACGGTCTCTTATAAAAAAGAAAAGTGTTCTTGAGGGCACACGGGAATTTCGTCTAGTCACTTTCATCATGTTGGTTTGTTTCACGTTCGCTACTTTGATAGTTTCATATGTGGGTGCACCGGTGCTTGGATGTTGTTCTTACTTGAACAAGCCTCCCAATTATGATTAACCCCCTCGCAAGCTTCCGCAACTATGAGAAAAGTATTAAGATAAAATATAACCATATCATTAAACATTTGGATCCAAATCGGTCCCTTACGAAGTAGCGCATAAACTAGGGTTTAAGCTTATATCACTCTAGCAACCCATCATCTAATAACTACTCCACAATGCATTCCATTAGGCCCAAATATGGTGAAGTGCCATGTAGTCGACATTCACATGACACCACAACGGGAATCACAACATACATATCATCAAAATATCAAACACATATCAAGTTCACATGATTACTTGCAACATGACTTCTCCCGTGACCTCAAGAACAAAAGTAACTACTCACAAATGATATTCATGTTGAAGATCAGAGGGTATTAAATAGCATAATGGATCTGAACATATAATCTTCCACAAAATAAACCATATAGTAATCAACTACAAGATGTAATCAACACTACTAGTCACCCACATGTACCAATCCGAGGTTCCGGTACAAAAATTGAACACAAGAGATGAACTAGGGTTTGAGAGGAGATGGTGTTGTTGAAGATGTTGATGGAGATTGGCCTCCCAAAGATGAGAGGGTTGTTAGTGCCCAAGTTCCGCCTCGAGATGGCGGCGCTAGGTAGCTCTAACGTAGCTTTTTCAGGTCTTGAATTCCAGCTACCGGTATTCTCCCTCTTTGTGTAAACCTGTAACATCCCAATCTTACTAAATTAGGATGTTATTCGATCATTCATATGCATATCATATTTTTATTTCATTATTTGCTTTTTCAGAATATTCAAATCATTATGCAACAAAAGGCAATTTATTTGGAGTGGAGATAACATGACTTCTCCCCTATTTTAAAAATGTTCATAATGTGCAAAATATTATTTCCAGTTCATCCGATATGTTTTGGTAATTTTTGCAAGCTTCAAAATATTTTATTTGATTGTTTTATTGTTGTTTGAGTGGCCTATTGCATAAAAATTATTTTACAAAATTGCATTAGTGTTGGAACTAGTGTTCCTGTAGTTTATAGCTGTAGGGCTATTTTTACTATGGGTCTAGGTATTTTTATTTAGAATTTTTATTGTGTATTTTATTTTATTTATCTTGTTCTGCTGCTGTTGTTTTTGTAAAAAAATACCAGCCAGCTAGCCAGCGGTCCAGCTAGCTAGCCAGCCAGCCAACCAACGCCGCGGCCCAGCTCCCGCCGCCGCAGCCCACTTCCCGCGAAGCGGTACCCAGCAACGTCGCTCGCACCCGACCCGCGCCCGATCCACCTCGCCTCCAGCCACTGACCATGGGTCCCGCACCGCTTTCTTCTTCCCCGAGTCAAACACGCACGCACCGCACGCACACCCGGGGCAAACCCGAGTCGAGGTCGCACACCCGAGCCGCCCCGTGCACGCCCGAGCCATCTGGCGCGTGCCCAAGACCCCGAAGAACCCCCGCACCCCTTTCCCGATCTCTCCCGCTGCCGCACGCTTCAGCTAGGGTGAAACGGATCTCGCCCCGGAGCTCGAAGTCCGCCGCTGTTCGCCGGAAGTTTGCGCCGCCGTAAGATCACCCACAGCAGCTCCGCCTGCACCCTTCGCTTTCCCCCTCGAAGCCGCGCCTCGCTGACTTATTTTCGTGGGCAGAGAGCCACCGGAGCGAGCAACTCAAGCTCGTCCGCCGCCGCCGGAGCACACCGCGTTCACGTCCTCACCACCGCCGCTCGAGGGAGCCCCGCCGCCGTTGAACACCAACACCACCTCCGCTACTCACCGCCGCATCCACCCATCCCCTTACCTTCGCCGGAGACGCGCCGCCGCCTTCGCCCGAAGCCGCCGCCGTTTTCCTCTGTCTTCGGGTGAGCACACGCGCCCGGCCAATCAAGAACCGCCATGTGGCAAGTCGCTACAGGAGCTTCTATAGGAGTTTGCTACAGCGCGCAGGCGTTTTCTGTTGCTCTTTTTTTCAGTTTTCCAACTAAAATTCAACTAGCTATATCTTTTATTCTATAAGTCCAATTTAGGTAATTCTTTCTCCTATGCACTCACAAAAATCAGCCGTTTATCACAGTACCAACTTTGCACATGTTTGCACTGTTCAAATTTGAATTCGTTTGAATTTGAAATAAATCTTCCGGAGGCCGTAACTTTCAAACCGTTTATCGGAATCGAGTGTTTATTTTTGCATTGTAACCATAGTGAAATTTAGGTGCTGTTAAGCTTCTGTTGTTGAGTTTTAAAAATGTTTTCCTTGCTGTTGGTTTTGTTTTGGTTCTTTTCGTGTTCCGGTGATTGATTTGTTGAATTGTGTGAAACGTGTAGATTGTCCGGAGTGCGACACAAGCTATTGTCAGGAGTGTGACTTTCTGAACCAGAACCAAGGCAAGTTACATGTTGATCATCCTTTACCGATTGTTTTCTATGCATGTAGTTATATCACACTATGAATATATGCATGTATAGGAGTATTATATATGTTGGCTATGCTGTTGAGCTATCGTCCTGTCTTTTGCAAATCGTGGTAGTTGTAGTTTGCTATGCTTTGTAGACGGGGGTGGTTCGTGTATTCATTGAGTTTATGTGAGGATTATATATATATAACAAGTGAGTAGTAACTCAGGATTTAACTCACCTCTGGGCGGAAGTGGTATTGCTTGGTGTTGAGGGAAGGCATCATGGGGTCTTGCACCTTTTCTAAGGCCATGCGCTCATGAGAGTGCACCCTAAGTGGAATGCCGCCCAGGTTCAAAAAGATCAGACAGACTTAGTGACTAGTAGCTTCCATGTGCGGCCACTGGCTATATGGGCTCTGGCTTAGTTGATCAGTTGTTGGAACCCTGGCCCAGACAGTGTCGACAGATGTAGCATATATAGGTGGGATGTGGCCGTCAGGTGGTTAAGGGAACCTCTTCTGAAAGACTTCGTCTCAATCTTCGGATTGGGTCCAGTGGGTAAAGCGTACTAAACTCTGTAGAGTTTTAAAACTAATCATGATTAGCCGTGCCCCCGGTTATGGGTAAATCTGAGCCACTATGCCATTACAATTGTTGGATGATCTTGACAGATGAAACACTTAATAAATTTGTTGGGCAACTTAATAAAGGGTAGGTTGGAGTTGATTTTGCCAACTCAACCTTGTTTATTTAATTGTAGTAATAAAAGAACTAAATAAAAAATTGACTATTAGGTAGTTATGAGGACAAAATCAGCTTTCTGCAAAATAAACCCTCAAGCCTTCCTTTTGTTATAGTATGCATATACATGTAGGTCTGCTATATTATTACTCCTGTGTAACTTGCCAATACATTCCAAGTATTGACCTATATGGCTGCAACGTCTCATGTTGCAGGATATTCAGACGAAGAGTAAGGTACCGTTAGGGTCGCGAGTCTGCACTCAGCATCGCCAGTGGGCTATGATGGGACTCATCGTTATTTTCTGCTACTTTCCGCTGTTTGATTGAATAAAGCTAGCCAAGTGCTATGCAGATTGTTTTATTTTATACATTCTGGATCATACGTTGTAATAAATGATGCACTTGCTATTCTGGTATTCATCTATACTGTGTGTGCTAGCGAGTTCGATCCAGGGACTAGCACAGTAAGCACAGAGACTCAAATCCTTCGAGGCTTGGTCGTTACAAAACCTTGCATATTATGAGAGAAAAGGCATTAGAATTACTCCATAAAGCATTGTTATGCATAAAAACATTATAAATAATAGTAGAAAAACTTGATACAATATGGACGTATCAGAGTCGAGTTGGAGAAGGGGTGGGCATATATGGCAGGGGAGCAACGGCAAGGTCCGGCGCCGGCGAGGAAGGAAAGTGGGGAGGTGGAGAAGGAAGGCAGCCGGTGTGAGGGACCGGGCGGTCGTGTGGGGCTCGCTGGCAGCGACAGAAAGAGAAGAAGGAACGCTGGGCTAACCCGAAAGGAAAGGAATCGGGGCGCAAGATTGACTGGGCCAGCCTTCTAATGTAACTAGTTTGGCTTCGACCAATTTTGTTTTGAAATGAAAAAAGGGAAAAAAAGAGAAAGAAAACAAAATATAATAAAAATATTTTATAGACATATTATATATATAGATATATATTTAGAAAGAGATTTCCTAAAACATGAACTATTTTTCAAAGTCAAATAAAGTCCACAAAAATTCAAATAATACAAACAGTGCTACTGTTGCATTTAAAATTCAATACAAATATTTTAAAATACCAAAATCATTTCAAATTTATTTCTCCCAATTTTTCATTGAAGGGAATCATTTTACCCTTATTTCCATATATTTATTTTTAGGAGAGAAATGATTTGAATAAAAACCAAATAACTCATAATTGGGTTTGAATTTGAATTTCAAACCACTTTCAAATCTTTTCTGTTTGTCCTTGGCCAAATATATTTCAAATGCCTCTTAATTTTGAAGTGTCATGTTACCACTCTCATTTTGAATAGCTTTCAGAGAATTTGAAAATTGGAAATTCAGATAAATTCAAATTGAAAGTGAATTTCAAATAACTTCAAATTGACTTTCAAAATGATTCTTTGAAACCTCCAACTCTCTTTCTTAAAATTTGAAGAAGTCATTGTATCTTCTCTCATGAAACTCATTGAGTTGCATAAAGTTTCTGAATTTGAAATATTTTTGAATGGAATTAAAGTCCCTTTTTCATTTCTTTAAATGGAACAAGTCATGTCATCTTCACTCTAGGGTTTTGTGTTTGAATTGAATTTGAATTCATTGAAATCCAAATGCAAAAGTGAAAGTTTGGGAAAGCCATTTTATTCCCTCTCATTCAACTTTCAAAAGTTTCAAGTTCCACTCAATTTCACACAATCAATCACACAACAATCAATCAAACAATTATAATTATTTATTTAATATAACATTCCAAAATTTAGAATTTTGGGATGTTACAATGATGTAGAAGCCCTCCGTGATGGATTCCCCCTTTGACAGAGTACCGAAAAAGGCCTCCACATTGGATCGTGGAAGAATAGAAGCTAGCAGCGGCTGAAAATCATTTCAGGTGGCTCTCTGTTGGTTTGGGAATATTTCTGAATTTATAGAAGTGGAATTAGGTCAAACGGAGTTGTGTGGGGCCCACAAGCTCAAGGGGCGCACCCTACGAGCTTGTGGCTCTCCCGTATCTCGTCTGGTCTTCTCTCGAAGCTTCTAGGGTCCCTTGTGGTCCAGAAAAACTAATCCAAAGTTTTTTCCCTTTGGACTTCGTTTGATAATTATTTTCTGAAAAGGCAAAAAAAAGCAGAAAACAACAACTAGCACTAGGCACTAGGTTAATAGTTTAGTCCCAAGAAATGATATAAAATAGCATATAAATGCATATAAAACATCCAAGATTGATAATATAATAGCATGGAACAATAAAAAATTATAGATACGTTGGAGACGTATCACCTTCCAGCAACTACGGTGTTGAGTTCCAGCATGGCGGTCACTGGTGTTAGTTTGGAACCTTCACATCATCTGGCATCGCCGCCCACGTGTATGATCGCCATGTGTCGGTGTACAAAAGTAGGGGTCCCTTTTTGCACCCCTTTACTTGTGCGCGGGCAGTCGCAGCCCCACACCCCTAACCACGCTTGGCGGGGCGGGAGAAGCAAGGGCACGAGACAACTAGACCAACGCCAAGACCAGAGACACAAAGAGCAAGAGGGCGAGGTGGACTCCCCCGGCAAGACCCTTGCCGGGGCTGCCTCCGCAGCCCCGGCGAGAGCCTTGCCGGGGCAACTTGCCCAACACCAGCAGAGCGCGCCACCCTTGAGCCCAAGGGTTCCAATGCCATCAAACAGATTGGAACCAAGGCTCGGGAGGCACCTCCATGGTGGCATGCAGATCTTTGTGAAGATCATAAACACACAAGATCAGATGAGGACCAGAAGACGATGATCCTCGGCAAGATCCATGTCGAGGAAATCCACGAGACCCCCGGCAAGATCCTTGATGGGGACGACCGCGATGCCACGGCAAGACCCTTGCCGAGGACACTTGTGGGGCCACAGCCAGGCCCACGTCTGCCAAGACCCCACCGCCGTTCCCATGCAGCGGCCAGCCCAACCAGCTGGGCAGGCAACTGCGTGGCGACGTGCGGCCTCTAGGCCAACTCAGCAAGCACCTACGTGGTGGCATGCAGATCTTCGTGAAGACCCTACCACCACGCCATCTCAGCAGCCTGCCAGCCTACGTGGCGCTGCATGCCTCGATGGCCTGGATGCGTGTTGGAGCGAGGCGGAGCGACAACGGACGGGACGGGCCTTGTTCCGTCCCCAATAAAGCAACGGGACACCTAAGGAGCGCATTTAATGCGCCTTGTCCCGTAATTACAGGCGATAAGCTTGTACACTGTACACCTTTCCACCTCTTGTGTGCCACTATGGCGACCCCTTTCGTCTATAAAAGGAGGCCCGAGGTGTACTGGAGAAGGATTCGGATCTTTTGGACTACGCACGCACCACAGCTAGTTCGAGAGCTCAAGAACACTCAAATATACACCAAAGCAGGACTAGGGTATTACGCATCCTTGCGGCTCAAACCTAGGTAAACGATCTTTGTGCTAACTACCAGACCCACTCTTTGCACAACCCCCCGCCCGCCAACCATAGAAGGGATCCCAGTGATCCCATAGGTGTCGTTTCCCCCGACATCTTTGGCGTGCCAGGTAGGGGGCGCAGTTGTGAAAATCCGGTCTAGCACTTGGTTTAGCAGTTCTTCATCGCCATGGCTCCCAAGAAGAAGACGATCACGGCGATCGGTTCATCGGGGCCGAACAGCCCGTACCAGTGCGGGCGAGTGGTGAGGCGGTCGCGGACGGAAGCCGAGGCGCGGCCCGCGAACACGCACATCGGTCTGGCGGTCAAAGCCTGGCGAGTGGCGTTGTTCGTGCGCGAGATGGCGGGCCGCACACCGCCAAATCCAAAGACGGAGCCGGGCCCCCCGCAGGCGGTGCGGGGCCCTCCAAGGGCGGCGTCGTGCCACCCATCGGCGGCGTGGTGACTACCAAGATGCCTACGCCGGCCCCCACGACACGCTCTTCCCAGGTTGTGCGCAACAAGCAGCGTCGCCACGCTGGTAGCCGCCGTGGGAAGAGTCCTGTTGTAGCGACCCGACCTCAGACGGTCAAGTCTCCGTGCTTCAGTGTCATCCCTGGATCGGTAATGTTGACACACACAGTACTCGAAGGATTTATAATAGAGTAGCAATCACACACTTATTACATCGAATGTCTCAAAGAGAACTTATTACAATAAATAAGGCTTAAGGCCATCTAACACGATAACAGCGGAAGGCTTGGAAGATAAAGTGAGTCCATCAACTCCAACGGCATAGCTGGGTGCATGACAACGACCTATCACACCTTTACTCGTCGTTTGAAAAGTCTGCAACATAATACGTTGCAGCCTGAAAACGGGTCAGCACATGGAATATGCTGGCAATATAACACAGTAGAGCAATGAACAGATAACGCTATCACTACATGCATATATGGCTGGTGGAGGCTCTATGGTTATATGGTTTTTGCGAAAAGCCAATTTTTTCCTACAACAAAGGAATAAATTTTATTTAACTATCATGGTAGTTGAAACATCATTGAGAAGGTACCTCCAACTCAATCCCAATTAAAAGTAATTATCAACCCAACAAATTAAATTAGAGTGATGAGATACAATAGGATAATCCAAGTACTAGATACTCAAGATGTCCATAACCGGGGACACGGCTAACCATGATTAGTTTGTACACTCTGCATAGGTTTGCGCACTTTTCCCCACAAGACTCAATCTCCTCCGTCGGATTTCTCGCACTACATGGTGTTTGACAAACGGATGACCGAGACACAGTCTTTCAGAAGCATTAACTCTTTACTCCGGGTGGACAGTTACACCTACTTTCCCTCTACATCTCCTAGCCCACCACTGAAAGAGGTCACACAACATACTCAACTATGCCAGAGCCCATAATGGCTTGTGGCTGCACACGGAAGTTTCTAGCATGAAATATCTCACGATCCCTTTGAGCCTGGTTGGCGGGCCGTAGGAGGATCACACGGTATATCCTCGGGATCTCCTAGGACAACACAGGTATATCCCCAGGTGCCCAAACAAACAATCCACCCAGATGTGTATTAAAGTTTCCTCCTTAAGTTGAACCATTAATTAACAACTCACATCTGTCATGGATACACTCAAACCCAATTCACGTCTACGAGCATAGCATAGCAATATAAGATAACGTAGAAGTAACTCCCATGGGTTTGATAATAAAACAGGTAATAGGTTCTACCTCATCATCTACTTCCCAAACCCACAAGTTAAACACATCCTATTCATGCAATGTTTTGAGGATTGTAAGTAATGCATAAAAACTTGGTATGAAAGGAATATGATCAAAGTGTTACTTGCCTTGCTGACGATCCGCAAAACCTAGAGACTCGTAGCAGCACACTTCGCACTCCAGGAATTCTATCGCAAATAAACAATAGCATACATAAGCAATCAAGCAAAGATGCATGGGTAGAACTCAAATAAATAGATCTAACCAGAAAGTTCAACTTAAGAACTCCGGTTTGCAAAAAGAATCAAATCAAACGGAGCAACGAAACTCAAACTGTGAAAGAAACAAGATCCGATTACTAATCTGGACTAAAGTCAAATTTTACAGTACTAAAATCTTGTTCAAGTTGTTTAAACAGAAAGAGGGCTTCGAGACGAAGATCTAGGCGCTTGAATCACCTGATTCCGATAAACGAGCGAAAAGATAAACTAAAACGAAAATCGGGTCAGAAATCGCGATAAAAAATAATCACGAAAAACCCTGAAAAAGAAAAACTGACGAACGGGCTAACGAACGAACATTCACTATCTGTGACTAACGGTTGAACGGCGTTCGTTAAAACAAACGAACGGACGAACGTCCGCTGTTTAACCGAACTGAGAAAAAATGAACCGATGTATTAAAAAACAGATCTAGGGTTTTCAAAATAAACCTAACGGTTTTAAAAAAACTGGCGGCTACCTCGGCGTACGTGACGGCGGCGGCGGCGGTGGCAACTCCGGCGGCGGGGCGGCGTCGGCGTCGGGGGCGGGGGCGCGGCGGCAGCGGGGCGGCTGGCTAGGGTTAGGTTTGGCGCGGCGCAGGCTGGGCCTCAGGGTCGCGGCTCGGGCGGCTTATGAGAGGCCGGCCTGAAGAGTCCCGGCCGGGTACGGCCCGAAGTCGGTTCACTTTGTTTTTAAATAAGTCATGACGCAGAAAAACAAAGAAAATAAATACTAAACGGACTGCAAAAATCCCGAAATAAATTTTCCCCGTCCTCTAAAAATAGGCCGGACAGAGTGAACATTTATTTGGGCCTAAAATGCAATATTGAAAAACACGTATTTTTCCTAATTCAAAAAAAATTGCAATAAAATCCGGATAAAATCAAATATTTGATTTTAATATTTTTCCTCCAATATTTCACTTATTTTGGAGAAGTCATATTATCTCCTCTCATATATATTTTGATATGAAATATTTTCGAACGGAAAAATAAATTAAAACCAAAGTGATCCTTGTTTCAATATTTGATAAAATTCAAATATGACAAACGTGAAATCCCCAACTCTCTCCGTGGGTCCTTGAGTTGCTTAGGATTTCGAGGACCACAAAACGAAAATGCAGTAAAATATGATATGCATGAATGACCTATGTATAACATTCCAAATTGAAAATTTGGGATGTTACAAACCTACCCCCCTTAAGATGAATCTCGTCCTCGAGATTCGGGTTGGCTAGAAAATAGGTGTGGGTGGTCTTTGCGTAAATCATCCTCTCGTTCCCAGGTGGCTTCATCCTCGGTATGGTGGCTCCACTGAACTTTGCAAAATTTGATAACCTTGCTGCGAGTAACTCAGCTGGCAAACTCTAGAATCCTGACAGGTTTCTCCTCATATGTCAAGTCACTATCCAACTGAATTGCTTCCAGGGGCACTGTATCTCTCAGAGGAATATCGGCCATCTCTGCATGACACTTCTTCAACTGGGAAACATGAAACACATCATGAACTCCTGACAGTCCTTCGGGTAACTCCAACTTGTAGGAAACTTCTCTCGTGCGTTCCAAAACACGGTACGGTCCCACAAATCTTGGGGCTAACTTTCCCTTAACTCCAAAACATTTAACATCTCGTAAGGGTGACACTCGCAGATATGCTCGGTCTTTGATTTCATAGACTACCTCCTTGCGTTTTGAATCTGCATACTCTTCTGTCGGGAGTGAGCTATCTTCAGTCTATCTCGAATCAGCTTAACCTCCTCCTCGGACTCCTTAATCAAATTCGGACCAAACAACTGACGGTCTCCAACTTCATCCCACATCAACGGTGTTCGGCATCTCCTTCCATACATGGCTTCAAATGGTGCCATCTTCAAACTGGCCTGGTAGCTGTTATTGTAAGAGAACTCCGCGTAGGGCAGGTTGTCATCCCAACTAGATCCATAATCTAGAGCACAATCTCTCAACTTATCCTCCAGAATCTGATTGACTCTCTCGGTCTGTCCATCTGTCTGCGGGTGAAAAGTTGTACTGAACTCCAGCCTAGTACCCAAGGTCTGGTGCAGTTGGTGCCAAAATTTTGAAGTAAACTGTGTTCCTCTGTCTGATACGATGGTCCTCAGAACTCCGTGCAGACATACGATCCTGGTCATATATATCTTAGCCAACTTTGCACTGGTATAGGTGGTTTTCACGGGGATAAAGTGGGCTACTTTGGTCAAGCGATCCACTACTACCCAGATAGAATCATATCCTGATCGGGTCCTGGGCAAACTGGTGATGAAATCCATGCCAAGCTTGTCCCACTTCCATTTGGGTATCGGCATAGGTTGCAGTAATCCTGCTGGCTTCTGATGTTCTGCCTTCACTCTCTGACATACATCACATATGGCTACCAGCGATATCCTTCTTCATACCCGTCCACCAGAAACGCTCCTTCAAATCCAAATACATCCTAGTGTTTCCGGGGTGTATCGAGTATGGCGAGTCATGAGCTTCATGTAGTATCAACTTCCTGATCTCTGAATTATTGGGTACATATATGCGGTCCTCGAACCACAAGGTGTCATACTCATCCTCACGAAAACCTTTGGCTTTTCCTTCGCCCATTCTCTCCTTTATCTCAGCAATCTCTTTGTCATCCTTCTGAGCTTCTCAAATCTTTCCCAACAATGTAGACTGAACTTCCATTGCTGCAACAAAACCTCTAGGAACAATCTCCAAACGTAGCTCCCTGAGATCCTCGGCTAACTCCTTTGGCATCCCTTCGCTTACGAGGGTGTTAACATAACTCTTACGGCTCAAAGCGTCTGCTATGACATTGGCCTTTCCTGGATGATAATGCAGCTTCATGTCATAATCCTTTATGAGCTCCAACCATCTCCTCTGCCTGAGGTTTAGCTCCTTCTGGGTAAAGATGTACTTCAAACTCTTGTGATCCGTGTATACATCGCAACGGTTTCCGATGAGAAAATGTCTCCAGGTCTTGAGCGCATGCACCACAGCTGCTAACTCCAAATCATGCGTGGCATAATTCAATTCGTGCGGTTTAAGTTGTCGTGAGGCATACGAAACAACCCTTCCGTCTTGCATAAGTACTCCTCCAAGTCCTAAGCGAGAGGCGTCGCAATACACTTGGAAATCCTTGCGTATATCTGGCAGGACCAACACTGGGGCTGTAGTCAAACGTTTCTTCAACTCCTAGAAACTTGCTTCACATTCTTCAGTCCAATGGAACTTGGTGTCCTTCTTCAACAATGCTGTCATAGGTTTCGCAATCTTGGAGAAATTCTCAATAAATCTTCGGTAGTATCCCGCAAGTCCAAGAAAATTGCGGATCTCTCCAACTGAGGTGGGTGCCAACCACTCAGTGACTGACTGAACCTTGGTGGGATCCATTGCTATACCTTCTCCTGATATAACATGTCCAAGAAATCCAACTTCCTTCAACCAAAACTCACATTTGCTGAACTTGGCATATAACTGATGTTCCCTGATCTTCTCGAGAACTAAACGCAAATGCTCCTTGTGTTCCTCTTCATTCTTTGAGTATACCAAGATATCATCTATAAACACCACAAAAAATTTATCCAAGAAATCCATGAACACCTTGTTCATCATACTCATGAAATAGGCGGGGCGTTAGTTAGTCCAAATGATATAACCGTATACTCATACAACCCATACCTTGTGGTGAAAGATGTCTTAGGTATATCCTTCTCCCGAATCTTCAACTGGTGATATCCCGATCGCAAGTCGATCTTCGAAAACACCTTTGCTCCTTGCAGCTGGTCAAACAAATCATTGATCATCGGCAGTGGGTACTTGTTCTTGATTGTTACTTCATTCAACGCACGATAATCAACCACCATTCTTAACAATCCATCCTTCTTCTCAACCAAGAGCACTGGGGCTCCCCACGGTGATGAACTTCGTCGAATGTAACCTTTCTCCGATAACTCCTTAATTTGTTTCTTAATCTCCTCCAGATCGTTTGCGGGCATCCGGTATGGTCTCTTCGATATAGGCCCGGTGCCTGGCAACAGCTCTATCAAAAACTCGATATCTCGATCTGGTGGCATGCCTGGTATCTCCATCGGAAATACATCCGGGTAATCCTTCACTACCGGCACTTCCTACTGAACAACTCCTGTGAGGGAATTTACTTGGGTCCTCCTTGGCACATGCCTGGATACATACTTGATCCTTTTTTCCTCCGGGGTGGTGAGTAAAATTGACTTACTCGCACAATCGATGTTTCCCCCATACATCGATAGCCAATCCATTCCTAGTATCACATCCAATCCTTGTGACTCCAAAATTATCAGGTCTGAGGGGAAAACATGGCTTCCAATGGTCAATGGCATCTGAAAACATCCTTGACTTGCCATATACTTGGCTCCTGGCAAACTTACTAACATTGGTGTACTAAGTACCTTAGTGGGCAACTTATACTTATCCACGAATCCCCTTGATATGTATGAATGCGATGCACCAGTATCGAAAAGAACAGTTGCAGTAAAAGACTTAACCAAAAACTTACCGATAACTGCATCAGGCTGCTCCTCAACCTCCTCCACGTTCACATGGTTCACTTGTCCCCTATTAAAAGGGTTGGGCTTCTTCCCAGCGCTTCCATTGCCATTGCCGTTCTTCAATTCCGGACAATCGTTGGCGTAGTGCCCAGTCTTCCCGCACTTGAAACAAGTAATGTGACTTTGATCCTTCTTGGCGGGTGTGGCTGGGTTAGAGCGGTTCTGATTGCTGCCTGCTCCATTCCCGTTTCCATTCTTGGGGCCATTGTGATTATGGGAACTTCCTCCATTGTGAGTGTGGCCTCCATGGTTATGGGTAAGTCCTCCCGAGTTCGGGGTGAAACGAGGCTTCTGCTGAGCTCCAGAATTGTACTTCCCTTGTCCATACTTCCTCCTGCGGCTCTCAATCTGTTGCTGCTTCCCTTCCATCATAAGAGCCTTGTCTATCAACTCCTGGTAGTTGTTAAAAGTTGCCACCATCAACTACATGCTCATCTCATCGTTTAGCCCTTCCATAAACTTCCCCTGCTTCGCAACATCTGTGGCCACATCATCTGGGGCATAACGAGACAACTTACTAAACTCATCTATGTACTGAGCCACGGTACGGTTTCCCTAGCATAAGTTGCAAAACTCACGCTTCTTCATGCTCATAGCTCCAGCTTAGACATGGGCTGTGCGGAATGCTTGCTGAAACTGATCCCGAGTGATGTTGGCTATAGGGAAAGTGGTTGTGTAATTCTCCCACCATGATGCTGCTGGTCCATCCAATTGGTGTGCGGCAAAACGCACCTTCTTAGCATCGGTGCAACCTGCGGTGGTCAACTCCCCTCCAATCTTGCGTAACCAGTCATTCACAACTATGGGCTCGGTGCTACTGGAAAACACCGGCGGCTGCAACCCCAGAAAGCGGGCTAAGTTGTCAACTGGAGGTGGTGGTGGTGGGTTGTTGTTGTTGTTGTTGCCTTGGTTCTGGACTAATATCTGCATCAAGGCATTCTGCTGCTGAATCAAATGGGTGATCCGGTAGGAAGACAAATCCGGTGTCACGTCTCGGAGGCATCTGATGAGTTTAGAGGGGAGAGATTAGAATAGACAGAGGTCTAGTGAGAAAGCACTACCCATATGCACATGAGACAAACACAATCATATCACTCAATCAATCAAGCAAGGGCATACGATCGGTCTAGAACTATCCTTAAAAGTGCTAAGGCTACTATGTACAGGGGGAATACTACTAGTCATATGGTGGTCATCTAGAAATATTGATCGGTGGAAGACTCCATGATATCCGCTCCAGCTTCGTCTTCATAATCATCATCACTATCGTCAGGGTCGGAGTCGGTGTCGTCGATGATGATGTAGTCTTCGGAATGAATCTCCTTGGGTTCGTCGTCTTCTCCTCCTGGTGCGGGATCTCCCATGAAAACTCCTAGCTTCCTTGTCAGGTCGTCGTTCTTCTTCACGAGTATCATCATTTCCTCCTCATAATCGTCGCGTGTAGCGTTGAGTTCCTCTTCAAGCTCGGCGATCCTTGTCATCGCCTTCTTCAAATCTATCATGCTTGTGCACATCTGGCTCTCCTGGCGTCGAATGTGCTGGTTTAGCTCCTGGATGAATGCTGCAATGGACCTGTCCCTCCTGGTGCTGACTATCTCCCACTGCTCATCTCTGCGCCCACATATCTGGTAAATAGTATCCTTGAGATCCTTGTGGTAAACTTCGCCGATGCATCCCATGGCGATGTGGGCTGCCATGCTCTTTCCTAGACTCCAGGTGGGTGCATCAAAGGAAAACTCTATGGGCTCCGTAACTGGCGTAAATGTCCTTCCTGGAACTCGAACTTGAATCATCCAGCGCTCCTATTCTGGTAAAGTGGCGTTGCAGGTCCCGGTGAAGCTTGGTATTCCAATATTCAGGTATCTAGTGACTTCCTTCAAGTGTCGCCCAAAAGGTGTGTCTTCATCCGGTTGTGCAAACTTGTTCCTCGTGTCCGCCATCCTAAAGAGTAGAAAATGGCGAGGGGTCAGAAATGAGTAGAGAAGAGTGACATATGGCTTTCTTAGTGGTCATGTCCTACATTCAGCGTGTGCTCTGATACCATCTTGTAGCGACCCGACCTCAGACGGTCAAGTCTTTGTGCTTCAGTGTCATCCCTCGATCGGTAATGCTAACACACACAGTACTCGAAGGATTTATAATAGAGTAGCAATCACACACTTATTACATCGAATGTCTCAAAAGAGAACTTATTACAATAAAAAAATCTTAACGCCATCTAACACGATAACAACGGAAGGCTTGGAAGATAAAGTGAGTCCATCAACTCCAACGGCATAGCTGAGTGCATGACAACGACCTATCGCACCTTTACTCGTCGTCTGAAAAGTCTGCAACATAATATGTTGCAGCCCGAAAACGGGTCAGCACATGGAATATGCTGGCAATATAACACAGTAGAGCAATGAACAGATAAAGGCTATCACTACATGCATATATGGCTGGTGGAGGCTCTATGGTTATATGGTTTTTGCGAAAAGCCAATTTTTTCCTACAACAAAGGAATAAATTTTATTTAACTATCATGGTAGTTGAAACATCATTGAGAAGGTATCTCCAACTCAATCCCAATTAAAAATTATTATCAAGCCAACAAATTAAATTAGAGTGATGAGATACAATAGGATAATCCAAGTACTAGATACTCAAGATGTCCATAACTGGGGACACGGCTAACCATGATTAGTTTTACACTCTGGAGAGGTTTGCGCACTTTTCCCCACAAGACTCGATCTCCTCCGTTGGATTTCTCGCACTACATGGTGTTTGAGAAATGGATGATCGAGACACAGTCTTTCAGAAGCATTAACTCTTTACTCCGGGTGGACAGTTACACCTACTTTCCCTCTACATCTGCTAGCCCACCACTGAAAGAGGTCACACAACATACTCAACTATGCCAGAGCCCATAATGGCTTGTGGCTTCACACGGAAGTTTCTAGCATGAAATATCTCACAATCCCTTTGAGCCTGGGAGGCGGACCGTAGGAGGATAAGACGGTATATCCCCGGGATCTCCTAGGACAACACTGGTATATCACCGGGTGCCCAAACAAGCAATCCACCCAGATGTGTATTAAAGTTGCCTCCTTAAGTTGACCCATTAATTAACAACTCACATCTGTCATGGATACACTCAAACCCAATCCACGTCTACGAGCATAGCATAGCAATATAAGCATAACGTAGAAGTAACTCCAATGGGTTTGATAATAAAACAGGTAATAGGTTCCACCTCATCATCTACTTCCCAAACCCACAAGTTAAACACATCCTATTCATGCAATGTTTTGAGGATTGTAACTAATGCATAAAAACTGGGTATGAAAGGAATATGATCAAAGTGTTACTTGCCTTGCTGACGATCCGCAAAACCTAGAGACTCGTAGCAGCACGCTTCGCACTCCAGGAATTCTATCACAAACAAACAATCGCATACATAAGCAATCAAGCAAAGATGCACGGGTAAAACTCAAATAAAGAGATCTAACCAGAAAGTTCAACTTAAGAACTCCGGTTTGCAAAAACAATCAAATCAAACGGAGCAACGAAACTCAAACTGCAAAAGAAACAAGATCCAATTACTAATCTGGACTAAAGTCAAATTTTACAGTACCAAAATCTTGTTCAAGTTGTTTAAACATAAAGAGGGCTTCGAGACGAAGATCTAGGGGCTTGAATCGCCTGATCCCGATAAACGAGCGAAAAGATAAACAAAAACGAAAATCGGGTCAGAAATCGCAATCGAAAATAATCGCGAAAAACCCTGGAAAAAGAAAACTGACGAACAGGCTAACGAACGAACGTTCGCTGTCTGTGACTAACGGGTGAACGGTGTTCGTTAAAACAAACGAACGGACGAACGTCCGCTGTTTAACCGAACTGAGAGAAAAAACCGAACCGATCTATTAAAAAAACAGATCTAGGGTTTTCGAAATAAACCGAACGGTTTTTTTAAAAAACCGGCGGCTACCTCGGTGTACGTGGCAGTGGCGGGGGCAACTCCGGCGGCGGCGGCACTGCGTCGGGCGGCGGGGCGGCGCGCAGTGGCGGCGGTGGCTGGCGGCGGGGCGACTGGCTAGGGTTAGGGTTTGCGCGGCGCGGGCTGGGCCTCGGGGTCGCGGCTCGGCGGCTTATAAGAGGCCGGCCTGGAGAGTCCCGGCCGGGTACGGCCCGAAGTCGGTTCACTTTTTTTTAAATAAGTTCTGATGTAGAAAAACAAAGGAAAGAAATACTAAACGGAATCCAAAAATCCCAAAATAAATTTTCTCCGTCCTCTAAAAATAGGCCGGATAGAGTGAACATTTATTTGGGCCTAAAATGCAATTTTGCAAAACGCGTATTTTTCCTAATTCAAAAAAATTGCAATAAAATCCGGATAAAATAAAATATTTTATTTTAATATTTTCCTCCAATATTTCACTTATTTTGGAGAATTCATATTATCTCCTCTCATATATCTTTTGATATGAAATATTTTCGAAGGGAAAAATAAATTAAAACCAAAGTGATCCTTGTTTCAATATTTGATAAAATTCAAATATGACAAACGTGAAATCCCCAACTCTCTCCGTGGGTCCTTGAGTTGCTTAGGATTTCGAGGATCGCAAAACGAAAATGCAGTAAAATGTGATATGCATGAATGACCTATGTATAACATTCCAAATTGAAAATTTGGGATGTTACACCTATGCCTCATTCGCGGGACGTAGAAGGCCAGCATGCACGCCGAGGCGCTGGAAAAAATGGCGCACAGCCGCAAGGCCATGATAGAGCTCCTTCTAACGTGGTTATAAGTCGGAGCGCGTCACGGTCCACGCAGCTTTCGCCGCCACCCACGCCAGTAGAAGATTTAGCGCGCGCAGTTGCTCCTCGACTTTCCTCCTGCTGCGGAAAAGCTCGGCGAGTGGAGAGCCACCATCCGGAGCCTCGTCGGCGTTGCCAACAAAGATGAGCCGCGACCAGCGGGGCCCTCAGGCCGGTGCTCCGTCGAGCCACCGCATGCCGGTGGTGGAAGGACTGGAGGTGTTGCGGCCACGGTGCATTCTCCTCCCCCACGCCAGCCACCGCGGGTGTCGGTCCGTCGTGATGACGCTTGTGATAACATTTCCATAGCATCGTCTGACCCACGGACCCACCGCGATCAGCGCCAAGTTCTTCGGGAGCGAGCCCATGAAGAGGCTCAAACCACCATCGAGCGCCGACGCGAAGCACGCCACCAGTCAGACAGGCAGGCGGGGCCCACTATTGACCACCCAGCACCGGGAGGCTCTGGCGGCCTACCCTACGAGGTGGGTTGCCCAGCCTTTACCCGTGAGCTGCGGTAGTTCTAGTGGCTGTACGTTCAAGCACGACGTTGGCGAGAAGTACAACGGCAAGACCCACCCGTCGGAGTTCCTCAGCATCTACACCATCGCGATGCAAGCCGCTGGAGCTCACGATGACAAGGTGCTCGCCAATTACTTCCCGTTGGCACTTAAACCCAATGTCATGTCATGGTTGATGCACCTGTCGGCGGATTCCATTTCTTCTTGGTCAGATTTGTGTCATGAGTTCGTTGGCGCCTTCACTGGAGGCCACCAAGCTCATGGCCAGGCAAGCGATTTGCATATCATCCCCCAGAAGGAAGGTGAAACCCTGTGCAAGTACATACAGAGGTTTAGCCGGGTGCAGTACAACATCCCAGATGTTCATCCTGTCGCCGTGATCAGCGCATTCCATCAGAATGTGCGCAATGGCAAGATGCGTGAAGAGTTGGCGATGAACAAGGTCAAAGATGTGGCCAAACTTTACGTTCTGGCCGATAGGTGCGCTCGAGCTGAAGAGGGGAGGAAGTACCCCGGTGAGGACGTCGGTGCGGAAACCGACTCCACAGACGAAGATACCGCCGCCCAGACGAAGAAGGGTCGGCACCACAACAGGAAGCATAAGGGCAAGACCGTGCTTGCCGTCAAGGGATCCGAGGACACCAGCGCTGCCAAGAAGGCCAAGGCAGACGACCCCGGCAAGGAAATTGCCAGATGCGCCGCTTGCCGGGCCTTGGTGGCTGCCGACAAGCCAGGAGGCTCCGACAAGAAGTACTGCAAGATCCACCGCACCAAGGACCACGACCTCCAGAATTGCCGACAAGTTGAGCTGCTTGCTGAGAAGCAAAAGGCTGAATATGAGAGGCGGAACAAGGAGAAGGATCAGGATGGTGCCGAGGGATCCGGCAAGAAGCATGGCAGCCAAGGAGGTCGCCGCGGCAAGGATAACCAGCAAGAGAGGCCCACTCGGGGCCGTGATAAGAATCAAGAAGACGATGATTGTGACGAGGACGACGAGTACAGTGAGCACGAGTTCCAGAAAGCTACAGAGGCCATGTGCGTCGACGGTGGCGCCTCGCTGCACACCTCCCATCGCCAGCTCAAGCAGTGGGCGCGTGAGATCAAAGCAGCGGAACCATCATTCGATGCTCAAAAGCCACTGAAGTGGTCCAGCACACCCATCATTTTTGACGCCGAGGACCACCCTGATCGCACAACTGCGGTCGGGTGTTTGCCGTTGTTGGTTTCGCCAACAATACGCAACCTCAAGATGACAAAAATGCTGGTTGACAGCGGGGCCGGTCTGAACTTGATCTCGCCTGTTGTGATCAAAAGGCTGCAGATTCCTGATGGAGACCTCGAAGAGACGGGCACATTTCAAGGGGTCAACCCGGGAAGGAGTCAGTCGAAGGGTAAGGTCACGCTGCCCATGACGTTTGGAGGCGAGTTGAACTACAGGATAGAGAGGATTGTTTTCGATGTAGCCGAGATCCCCTTGCCCTACAACGGGATCCTCGGCCGCCTAACATTAGCCAAGTTCATGGCGGCCTCACATTACGCCTACAACACGCTAAAGAAGCCTGGGCCGATGACCATCATCACCGTCCCCTCCGACAAGAAGGATGCGCTGATCTGCGCTGACCAACTCTACCGGGAGGCAGTTGCAGCGACTGCCACCAAGGCACTTGCTCATGCCGCCGAAGCCCTGGGGGGAAGAAGACCGGCAAGACCTCTCGCACCCACTCCGGCAATCGCACCTCTTCGGAGTGCTGTGCTCCCGTCGAGGACGTGCCAGAGAGCTCCACGAGCAAGAGCAAGAAATCCAGAGCTGCACCACCAGAGACCAATAAGGTGTCCGTCAAGGAGGATGGCACGGGAGGGGCTTTCACCATAAGCTCCACCCTCAACAGCAAATAGGAAGGCGCGCTCATCACTTTCCCGCGGGCAAATGTCGATGTGTTTGCGTGGCAAGCATCCGACATCCCCGGCGTTCCCAGGGAGGTGATTGAGCACCATCTTGCTGTTTGTCCTCATGCGCGACCCGTCAAGCAGATGGTCAGGAAACAGGCTCTGGAACGACAAGAGTTCATCACAGAGGAAATCAGGAAGTTGGAAGCGGCAGGCTTGGTGAGAGGGGTACTCCATCCGACGTGGTTGGCAAATCCGCTGGTGGTGCGCAAGGCAAATGGGAAGTGGAGACTGTGTATTGATTACACAGACATCAATAAGGCTTGTCCAAAGGACCCTTTCCCGTTACCGCGCATCGACCAGATTGTTGACTCCACGGCCGGGTATGACTTGTTATCATTCCTCGATGCTTACTCGGGATACCATCAGATCTTCAAGACGAAAGAAGATGAAGAGAAGACAGCGTTCATCACCCCATGTGGTACGTATTGTTTCATGTGAATGCCTTTCGGGTTGAAGAGCGTTGCCTTAACGTTTGCGAGAGTAGTCCAAATTGGTTTTGAGCCTCAGCTACATAGAAATATGGAAGCTTATATGGATGACATAGTGGTCAAAACCAAGGACGGGGCAACAATCGTACAAGATTTAGAAGAGACGTTTGCAAATTTGCGCAAGATCAACCTCAAGCTGAACCCTGGGAAGTGTGTCTTCGGCGTTCCATCCGGCAAACTTCTTGGGTTCTTTGTGTCACAGCGCGGGATCGAGGTGAACCCAGACAAGATCAAAGCCATTGAGCAAATTGAGGCACCTAGGCGGATCAAGGATGTACGTCGGCTCGCTGGCTGCGTTGCCGCCATGAGCAGATTCATCTCCAAGTCTGCTGAACGTGCCCTTCCCTTTTTCAAAATCTTGAAAAAGGCGGGCCCAATGGAATGGACCCCAGAGGCCGAGGCAGCCCTGCAGGATTTGAAGAAGTACCTCTCCTCGACGCCAATACAGGTTGCGCCTAAACCACAAGAACCGTTGCTGCTATATCTAGCGGCAACGAACCAAGTGGTCAGCACCGCGCTAGTGGCATAGAGGAAGGTCAACGAAGAGGTAGTGGCAATGGCAGGGCTGGCGGATGGCAAACCCGAACTCCCCCCGGCAGGGCCTGGTGCTGGTAAGGCGAGGCCCCCGGCGGAGTCTGACGCTGGCGAAGCAGAAGCGACGCAACCAAATGAAATAGTGCAGAAGAAGAAGATGATGCAGCATCCGGTTTACTTTGTCAGCTCCCTCTTGCAGGGGGCTAGATCGAGGCACTCCGGTGTGCAGAAATTGCTCTTCGGCCTCCTTATGACCTCGAGGAAGCTGCGTCATTACTTCCAAGCACAAGAAATCACCGTCGTCACCGGCTTCCCGTTGCAAAGGATATTGCATAACCCGGACGCAACCAGGAGAATTGTGGAATGGGCTTTGGAACTGTCGAGCTTTGGTTTGAAGTTTGAAAGCACTTCAACAATTCAGAGTAGAGTCTTGACGGAGTTCATTTTGGAATGGACCTCAACGCCCGACGAAGAGACTCAGGAGACCGCTCTCCCCGGCAAGGAAACAAGTCGCGACTAGATTATGTACTTTGACGGGGCTTTCTTGCTGCAAGGCGCCGGTGCTGGTGTGCTGCTCATCGCACCCACCAGAGAGCACCTCAAGTATGTAGTCCAGATGCACTTTCCCAGGGAGATGTCAACAAACAACACTGCTGAATACGAGGGGTTGCTTGCCGGTCTCAGGGTCGCGGCAGACCTCAGAATCAAGAAGATCATCGTCAGGAGCGATTCACAGCTTGTTGTCAAGCAAGTTAACAAAGATTATCAAACCCCATTGATGGAGGCCTACATAGATGAAGTGAGGAAGCTGGAAGAGCATTTTGACGGTATACAAGCAGAGCATGTTCCCCGAGCGGAGAACGGCATCACCAACTACTTGTCGAAACGCGCTGCCTTCAAATTGCCTGTGGAACCAGGTACTTTTTGTGCTTTGATTAACTCAACCATCCGTTGAACCATCGACAGGGCTGAACAAGCAGAGGAAATCAGGCCCCGGCAAGTACTTTCCCGCTGAGCTCCCAAGGGCCGCCGGCAAAGATGTTGCCATGGACACCGTGCCTGCCATGGGGCAACAGACTCCGGCGGGGCGTCAAGCCCTGGCCGTAGAGACAGCCGCTCCCATGGCAGAGGAAATGCCTTTGGTCCTTGTCGTCGAGCCCCAGGCTCCGGCATGGGCACAACATACCGTCTGATTCCTCCAAACAGGGGAACTCCCTGAGGAGCAGGAAGAAGCGGAGAAAGTAGCCCGTCAGTCTGCCATGTATCAGTTTGTCGACGATGTTCTGTACAGAAAAAGACCGAACGGTGTGAAATGGAAGTGCATTCCCCGGGAGGAAGGACTGGAGGTGTTGGCAGAGATACACAGAGGCATATGTGGCTCCCACGTAGGGTCGAGGGCCCTTGCCGGCAAGGCATTCCGGCAAGGTTTCTTCTGTCCCACAACCCTCCAAGATGCAACGGCACTAGTAACCAGTGTGAAGCTTGCCAGTTCCATTCAAAGAAGCTTCATAAACCAGCTCAAGCTCTCCAATAAATCCCTCTCTCATGGCCATTCTCGGTCTGGGGGCTCGATATACTGGGCCCTTTTCCCCGTGTTGTCGGGGGCTTTGAGTACTTGTACGTTGCAATCGACAAGTTCACAAAGTGGCCGGAGGTGGAGGCAGTGAGAAAGGTGACAGCACAGTTGGCCGTCAAATTCTTCAAGGGACTAGTCTGCCGTCTTGGTGTGCCAAATAGAGTCATCACCGACAACGACACGCAATTCACGAGTCGCGCCTTCATACAGTACATCCAGGACCTTGGCAGCAAGGTCTATTTTGCTTCTGTCGCACATCCAAGAAGTAACGGCCAGGCTGAGAGGGCGAATGCTGAAGTATTGCGAGGCCTCCGGACAAGAACTTTTGACAGGCTACACAAGTGCGGACGGCGCTGGATTGATGAATTGCCAGCGGTTCTTTGGTCAATTAGAACGACACCAAATCGAGCCACCGGCCAGACACCTTTCTCCCTCGTTTACGGGGCAGAAGCAGTTCTCCCCACGGAACTCACGTACGGGTCACCTCGAGTGCTCGCTTATGATGAGCTTGAGCAAGAGCAGTTGCGGCAAGATGACGCAACGCTCCTTGAGGAAGATCGTCTTCGAGCGGCTGTGCGAGCAGCGCGTTACTAGCAAGCCTTGCGCCGCTATCATAGCCACAAGGTTCATGCCCGAAGCTTTGAGGAAGGCGACCTTGTTCTTCGGCATGTTCACTCGGCCAAGAATTCCAACAAGTTGACGCCGAAGTGGGAAGGCCCTTATCAGGTAATACGAGTCACCAGGCCTGGCGCAGTCCGCCTGGAGACCGAAGATGGTATTCCAGTGAGCAACTCCTGGAACATCGAACATCTTCACAAGTTTTACCTGTAAGGCGCGGTTGTCGGCCCCCCCGGCAAATCACCTTTTGTGCAAGCTTTGCCGGCAAGGCATGTAACCCTTTGTACAAAGCCAGGCGCAGACCCTGAGCATAAATAAATGAAGCGTTGGCGCCCTAAGTTTTAGCATGCATGCTAGGTTGAGTCTCTCTCTCTGTTAGGGTTGATAGTGCTTAGCGGCGACTAACCCTAGCATAGAGGTCGAGTGTGCGTCTCTCTATTCCTTCCTGTCCTTTTTGGTTCACAGGATGCATGGACATTTCTGCTGAGCTATTTGGAAGAAAGAGAACAAGCCGACGCCCCGACCCCGACAAGCCAAGGTTGCTGGGGGCTGCAGGTCCAAAGATCCGACCGCGGCAAGCCAAGATTGCCGAGGGCTGCAAAATCAGATAAGCCTTTCATCCCCCACTCCTTGCTTCCGTATGAAACTTGGACACGCGAGACTTCGCTCACTCTTATACCGTTGTGCTCCCTCTTTCCCGTGTCCAAAAACCTTACTTTGGGCCAGAACTTGGTCCTAGCGCGGTGGGAAAGGAACAGGCGAAGGGCCCAATCCTACTTTTCCCCTACCACCGACAAGGGCGTGAGTGTAGTCGAGCTATAGAGCAGGAGGACGGCGAGGTCTGTTGCCAGGTTACAATGTTTATCTTAAGATGACATGGACTCGTTCCTTGATGCGGGCCTCGCCCGCGCACAAAAGAAGCCCGGCAAACACCCTTCTCTTCGTTAATACCTTGCTAACAAGTACAATTCATACGAAATGCATACATAAGCAAAGGGTTACAAGGTTTAAATCTTACAAAGGCCCGTAGGCTTAAAAACTGAAAAGAGATAAGGTGCCCATAATCCCTTTCTTGTCCCTCTCCTCGGGAAATAAAACAAGAAGGCAAAAGGGCAAAAGGGGCGCCTAGGCGAGGTACGAGCGGCAGAAGACACCAAGAGAACATCCCGGCAGCCGTCCTGAAGAGGGCTGGTAATGATGGTGCTGGAAGAAGAGCCGAGAGATGAGGCAGCGGGCCGGCAATATGTGACGAAGGCGTCGGTGCCCGCATACTCCGACTTGACGGCCTGCCACCGCCTTCTTCGTCTTCTCCGGCCTTCCCACGCCAACCACCCAGGGAGGTGACCCTGAGAAGTTCAAGGAGCTGGTGATGCAGATGGTGGCGCTGCCGGCGTCGCCCAGGGATGGTGGGCCCGACACCTAGTCGTACCCGTCATCCCTCTGCCCGCTACCCTCGTCGTCGCTGCCGCTGTCCTCCTCTTCGCTCTCACCCGAAGAGCAGCTTTCACCATCAGTCGAGCTCTCGGCGCAGCACCCTAGCCTGTGTCCCAAGCTCCCGAAGGCCTTGACGGAGAGCAGGTCGCTCTCCGCTAGCTTGAAGTAGAGGACGTGCCCATCCATCAAGCAATGGGCGCGTGCGAAGGTTTTCCAGCCGCGGTGAAGAAGCATCACTTGAGGGGTGGGGAACCTTGTGTTCACCCATATGTCGCCATGGCAACACCCCTTCATGTGAAGCTTCAGCCGCAGTGGCTGGTCGATCTCCAGCACCCTCACGAACGCCCGGGGGAGACGGAGATGGCGGCGTAGCGACCCATGCAGCTGCAGGATAAACTCGAGCGCCATGTCCCTGACATGACCACTCGGCGAAGCAGGAGGGGTTGACGAAGGAGATGGCGACGTAGACGGAGACGACGCAGGCGTTCCCCTTCCACGCCCGCCTCTGCCTCGGCCACTTAGGCCCCGACCGCCTCGCCGACCGCGGCCCCGTCCGGCGCCCCCGCCTCGAGCATGGCCTTCACCTTGGGCATCTGGCTCTTCCTTGACCGCCGCAGCTTTCTGGCGGGAGGAGGACCTGGTCGCCTCCGCGGAAGAACGGCCGCGGCCACGCCCTCTCGGCATGACCATGGGTGAAGAATGGAGATAGAGGGGAGATGCAGGAAGACGCCCTTCCTCCTACCCCTGGGTTCCCCTTTTTATAATTGGGAAGGGAAGGACGAAAGACTAGCTCTACGCCTCTGAAGAGCCCGCTCCAATCCGGCTCATTAAGTGGCAGCGAGCGAGGCCATCGGCCGCCCTCCCCGCCCAATCGAAGGCACGTAAGTATGGGTCCCCGCGCGCCATCCCATATCCCGTGCGTCTGTCACCTACCCCACGCCGTGCATGCGGCATACGTGGCATAAAGGGTAGGCATAGTGGGAAACGTGGAACGAAGGTTTCGAGGCAGGGGGAGTAAATGGGCGGCGGCCCTGCAGTTTTGAAAGATTACGCAAGCCACCTCTTTACTGTTCGACATGGGATGACGCAAGCATGCTGCGGTCATTCCACGCACGACCCCCACATCACGCATTCAACGCGGGTCATGGGGAAGCGCAACGAGCGGGGAAATTACTGCGGTAAAAACTCCATCGCATGCATGCCCGCGCACTGTTCTGGGCCTGGCCCAATAACGCTCCGCACTTATATGTGGCCCAGTGTAGCGACCAGACCTCAAATAGTCTGTGTTGCTATGCACCAGTGTCATCCCTGGATCAGTAATGTTGACACGCACAGTACAAATGGAGGATTTATAACAGAGTAGCAATCACACACTTATTACATCGAATATCTCCAAAGAGAAATAAGTATGAAAATATGGCTTAAGGCCATCTAAATACGATAACAGCGGAAGACTTGGAAGATAAGTGAGTCCATCAACTCCAATGGCATCACTGAGTATAAGACCACGACCTAAAGCACCTTACTCGTCGTCTGAAAAGTCTGCAACATGAAACGTTGCAGCCCGAAAACGGGTCAGCACATAGAATATGCTGGCAAAATAACACATAGAGAGTAATGAACATAATAATGCTATACTACATGCATATATGGCTGGTGGGAAGCTCTATGGTTAAAATTTTGCGAAAAGCCAATTTTTCCCTACTGCAAAGGAATAAATTTTATTTAACTATCATGGTGGTTGTGAAACATTGAGATGGTTGACAGCATCTCAATCCCAATTAAATGTCATCATTAACCCAACAAAATTAATTAAAAGTAACATGGTGATGAGATTCACACGATAATCCAGGTACTAGATACTCAAGTTGTCCATAACCGAGGACACGGCTAACCATGATTAGTTTGTACACTCTGCAGAGGTTTGCGCACTTTTCCCCACAAGACTCGATCGCCTCCGCTTGATTCTCGCACTACATGATGTTTGAGAAACGGATGACCGAGACACAGTCTTTCAGAAACAATCACTCTTTACTCCGGATGGACAGTTACACCTACTTTCCCCTACATCTGCTAGCCCACCTCTTCAAGAGATCATGTAACCTACTCAACTATGCTAGAGCCCATAATAGCTTGTGGCTGCACACGGAAGTTTCTAGCATGAATAATCTTATGATCCCTTTGAGCCTGGGTGGCGGTCCTTATACAAACAGACAACACTGGGTTCTCCAGGTGCCTCAATCCACCCAGATGTGAGTTTTAGTTGCCACCTTAAGTAAACCATTATTAACAATCTCACATCTGTCATGAATTCCACTCAAACCCAATCCACGTCTACGAGCATAGCATGGCAATATAATAGCAACGTAGAAGTAACTCCCAGGGGTTTGATAAAATAAAAACAGGTAATAGGTACTACCTCAACTACTTCCCAATACCCACAATTTAATTAGATCCTAACCATGCAATGTTTGAGGATTGATCTAAATGCAATAAAAACTGGGTATGGAAAGGTATGATCAAAGTGTTACTTGCCTTGCTGATGATCCGCGAAACCTAGCGATTCGAAGTAACAAGCGGCACAGTCCGGGTACTCTATCACAAACAAACAAGCAAACAATAAGTACTCATCTAATGCACAGGTAAAACTCGAATGAAACATCCAACCAGAAAGTTCAACTTAAGAACTCCGGTTTGAAAAAAGAATCAACTCGAACGAAGCAACGAAAATCAAACGGCGAAAGAAACAAGCTTCATTTACTAATCTGGACCTAGGTCAAATTTTACAGTAGCAAAAACTTGTTTGAGTAGGTTAAACAGAAAGAGAATTTCGAGACGAAACTCTAGGCGCTTGAATCGCCAGATTCCGATAAACGAGCGAAAAGTTAAACGAAAACGAAGATCCGATTAGAAATCGAGATCTGAAATAACCGGGAAAATCCGACAAAAAGAAAAACTGACGAACGGTTAAAGAACGGACGTTCGTTAACAGAGAAAATCCGACGAACACGTTCGTTGAAACGAACGGGTCGGTGAACGTTTACTAAATAATAAAACCAAAGAAATAAACCGATCTAGGGTTTTTTTTTTTAAAAACGAATGGTTTTTTTTAAATAAACCGGCAAACGACGGCGGGGTGGTACCTCGTCGGGACGGGGCTCCGGCGGGGCTCGGCTGGGCTCCGGCGAGGGGTGGCGAGGGGCGGCGAGGGCGGCGGGGCTCGGGCGGGGCTTGGAGCGGCGAGGGGCGGCTAGGGCGGCGGGGCTTGGGGCGGCGAGGGGCGGCGAACGGCGGCGGGGTTCGGCGAGCGGGGCGGCGGCTCCTCGAGCTCCGGCGAGGGGTGGCGAGGGAGGGGGCGGCGGGGTATATAAGGAGGGGGGCCTGCTTGGAGGAGGGGGCAAGGCGGCGGGGGCTCCGGCGGAGTCCGAGCCGGACACGGGCGCGGCGGCGCTGGCGTGCTCGCGGAGGAGACGCGCGGCTGGGCCGGCTGCTCGGCTGGGCCTCGGCCCGGTCGGGCGCGGCGCGTTTTTTTTAAACATTCCGCCGAAAAATTAATAGAAAAATAAATAAAAATCCAAAAAAATAAAACAAATTTTCCCCGTCTTGTTAAAATAATTAGAACAGGGTGGACATTTTTTTGATACAAAATGCAGTTTTGAAAATGTGCAATATTTTTAATACAATTAAAATTGCAAATAAAATCCAATATATGATTTTAATATTTTCCTCCGATATTTCCATTGTTTTGGAGAAGTCATATTTTCTCCTCTCATTTATTTTTAAATGAAATATTTTTTCGGAGAGAAAATAATTAAAACCAAAATCCTCGTTTTATTATTTGATGAAAATCGAATATGAAAAATCGAGAAAATCCCCAACTCTCTCCGAGGGTCCTTGAGTTGCTTAGGATTTATCGAGGATTTGTCAAATGCAATAAAAAATATGATATGCAATGATGATCTATGTATAACATTCCAAATTGAAAATTTGGGATGTTACAAACCTACCCCCCTTAAGATGAATCTCGCCCTCGAGATTCGGGTTGGCTAGAAAACAGGTGGGAGTGGTCCTTCCGTAGATCTTCCTCTCGCTCCCAGGTGGCTTCATCTTCCGTGTGGTGACTCCACTGGACTTTGCAAAACTTGATAACCTTACTGCGGGTAACTCGGCTGGCATACTCAAGAATCTTAACTGGTTTCTCCTCATAGGTCAAATCACTTTCCAGCTGAATCGCTTCCAGCGGCACGGTATCTCTCAGCGGTATCTCAGCCATCTCTGCGTGGCACTTCTTCAACTGGGAAACGTGAAATACATCATGAACTCCTGACAATCCTTCGGGTAATTCCAGCTTGTAGGCAACTTCTCCCATACGTTCCAAAACTCTGTATGGTCCGATAAAACGGGGCGCTAACTTTCCCTTAACTCCAAAGCGCTTCACTCCTCGGAGTGGTGATACTCGAAGATACACTCTGTCTCCGACTTCGTGGACTGTCTCCTTTCGTTTAGAATCCGCATAACTCTTCTGCCTGGACTGGGCTACCTTGAGCCTATCGCGAATCAACCTCACTTTCTGTTCAGACTCCTTAATCAAATCGGGTCCAAACAACTGACGGTCTCCAACTTCGTCCCATAACAACGGTGTTCTACACCTCCTTCCGTACAAAGCTTCGAAAGGGGCCATCTTCAAACTGGTTTGATAACTGTTGTTGTAAGAAAACTCTGCATATGGCAAATTGTCGTCCCAACTAGATCCATAATCTAGTGCACAAGCTCTCAACATGTCCTCCAAAATTTGATTGACTCTCTCGGTCTGTCCATCTGTCTGTGGGTGAAAGGCTGTACTAAATTCTAGCCTGGTTCCCAATGTTTCATGTAACTGCTTCCAAAACTTCGAGGTAAACTGGGTTCCTCTGTCTGATACAATGGTCCTCGGAACTCCATGCAAACATACGATCCTGGTCATGTATATCTTTGCCAACTTAGCACTGGTGTAAGTGGTCTTCACTGGAATGAAATGAGCTACTTTCGTCAAACGGTCGACTACAACCCATATTGAGTCATAGCCTGAACGAGTCCTGGGTAATCCCGTGATAAAATCCATGCCTATTTTATCCCACTTCCATTCGGGTATCGGCAATGGTTGTAGCAATCCTGCTGGCTTCTGATGCTCTGCCTTCACTCTCTGACATACATCACAAACTGCTACATACTCCGCAATATCCTTCTTCATTCCGGTCCACCAGAAAGTATTCTTCAGATCCAAATACATCTTGGTATTCCCTGGGTGAATCGAGTACGGTGAATCATGGGCTTCTTGCAAAATCAACTTCCTGATCTCCGGATCATTTGGCACATAAACGCGGTCCTCAAACCATAAGGTATCGTGCTCATCCTCACGAAATCCCTTGGCTTTTCCTTTGCTCATCTTCTCCTTTATCTCGTCAATCTCCTTGTCTGTCTTCTGAGCTTCTCTGATCCTTTCCATCAAGGTAGACTGAATCTCCAGTGTCGCTAAATAGCCTCTTGGGACTATCTCCAAACATAGCTCGCGAAGGTCCTCGGCTAACTCCTGAGGTAACTCTCCTGTCATGAGGGTGTTGACATGACTCTTGCGGCTCAACGCGTCTGCTACTACGTTAGCCTTTCCTGGGTGATAATGCAATCTCATATCATAATCCTTAATAAGCTCCAACCATCTCCTCTGTCTGAGATTTAACTCCTTCTGCGTGAAAATATACTTCAAACTCTTGTGATCCGTGTACACCTCACAATGGTTTCCGATGAGAAAATGTCTCCATGTCTTCAACGCATGCACCACGGCTGCTAACTCCAAATCATGCGTAGCATAATTCTTCTCATGGGGTTTAAGTTGTCGTGAAGCATATGACACAACTCTTCCTTCCTGCATAAGCACTGCTCCAAGTCCTCGACGAGAAGCGTCGCAATAAACTTCATAATCCTTGCGTTGATCTGGCAGAATCAACACTGGTGATGTAACCAATCGTTTCTTCAACTCTTGGAAACTAGCTTCACAATCCTCAGTCCAATTGAATTTGGTGTCCTTCTTCAATAGCTCAGTCATGGGCTTAGCGATCTTCGAGAAATTCTCGATGAACCTCCGGTAGTATCCGGCAAGTCCAAGAAAACTCCGGATCTCTCCAACTGACGTGGGTGATTCCCAACTTGTCACTGTGTCAACTTTGGCAGGGTCTACTGCTATTCCTTCTCCAGAAATAACATGTCCGAGGAATCCAACTTCCTTCAGCCAAAATTCACATTTGCTGAACTTGGCATATAACTGATGTTCTCTGAGCTTCTCAAGTACCAATCGCAAATGCTCCTCATGCTCTTCCTCATTCTTGGAAAAGACTAAAATATCGTCAATGAACACCACGACGAACTTATCCAAAAACTCCATAAACACTTTGTTCATCAGGTTCATGAAATAGGCAGGTGCGTTAGTCAGACCAAATGACATAACGGTATACTCATACAGTCCATATCTGGTGGTAAAAGCCGTCTTAGGTATATCCTGCTCTCGAATCTTTAACTGATGGTATCCTGATCGTAGATCGATCTTGGAAAATACTTTAGCTCCTTGTAGGCGGTCAAACAAATCATTGATCATCGGCAGTGGGTACTTGTTTTTGATGGTCACTTCATTCAATCCACGGTAATCAACAACCATCCTCAACGATCCATCTTTCTTCTCCACTAGAAGTACTGGTGATCCCCAAGGTGACGAACTTGGGCGAATATAGCCTTTATCCAATAACTCCTTAATCTGCTTCTTAATTTCCTCCAAATCTTTTGCGGGCATCCTGTACGGTCTCTTAGATATTGGCCCTGTGCCTGGCAAAAGTTCAATCAAGAACTCAATGTCTCTATCTGGTGGCATGCCTGGCAACTCTTCTGGAAATACATCCGGGTAATCCTTCACCACTGGTACTTCCTCCTGTACAACTCCTGATAAGGAATTCACTTGAGTCCTCTTCGACATATGCCGGGATACATACTTGATCCTTTTTCCTTCTGGGGTGGTAAGCAAAATCGACTTACTGGCGCAATCGATGTTTCCTCCATACATCGATAGCCAATCCATTCCCAAAATCACATCCAAACCTTGCGACTCCAAAATTATTAGGTCTGAGGGGAAAACATGCCTACCAATGGCCAATGGCATCTGAAAACATCCTTGGCTTGCCATATACTCTGCTCCTGGCGAGGTTACTAGCATAGGTGTTCTGAGAACTTTGGTGGGCAACTTAAACTTATCCACAAATCCCCTTGATATGTATGAATGCGATGCACCAGTATCGAAAAGAACGATTGCAGTAAATGACTTAACCAAAAACTTACCTATTACTGCATCAGGCTGTGCTTCAACCTCCTCCACGCTCACGTGGTTCACATGTCCTTTATTGAAAGGGTTCGGCTTCTTCCCAGAGCTTCCATTGCCATTACCATTCTGGGCTTCAGGACAATCAGTTGCATAGTGTCCAGTCTTCTGGCACTTGAAACAGGTAACGTGACTCAGATCCCTCTTGGCTGGGGTAGATGGGTTATTACGGTTCTGTCCGTTGGTTCCTCCATTCCCATTACCATTCTTGGAGCCATTATGGTTGTGCGAACTACCTCCTCCATGGGTATGCTGAAACTGTCCTCCCGGTTTCGGGGCAAATCGTGGCTTCTGCTGGGCTCCAGAATTATACTTCCCTTGTCCATACTTCCTCTTACGGTTTTCAATCTGCTGCTGCTTTCCTTCAATCATAAGTGCTCTATCTACCAACTCCTGGTAGTTGTTGAAGGTTGCTACCATCAACTGCATACTCAGTTCATCATTCAGTCCTTCCAAAAATTTCTCCTGCTTGGCTGCATCTGTAGCAACGTCATCTGGTGCATAACGTGCTAACTTACTGAAATCCTCCACATACTGGCCTACGGTGCGTCCTCCTTGGCGTAGGTTGCGAAACTCACGCTTCTTCATAGCCATAGCTCCTGCTGAAACATGAGCTGTACGGAAAGCTTGCTGAAACTGGTCCCATGTGACAGTGTCAATAGGGTGTGTGGCGGTATAATTCTCCCACCATGATGCTGCGGGTCCATCAAGCTGATGTGCGGCAAAACGCACTCTTTCCGCATCTGTGCATCCTGCAGTGGTCAACTCCCTTCCAACTTTGCGGAGCCAATCATCTGCAACAATCGGCTCGGTGCTACTGGAAAACACCGGCGGGTTTAGCCTCAAGAAACGGGCTAAGTGATCAACAGGTGGTGGTGGTGGTGGGTTGTTGTTGTTGTTGCCTTGGTTCTGCACTAACACTTGCATCAGGGCATTCTGTTGCTGAATCAACTGGGTGATCTCCGGTGGGAAAACAAATCCGGTGTCGCGTCTCGGAGGCATCTGATGGGTTAGAAAAGATGAGAGTTAAGAATAGAATGAGGTCTAGAGGGAAAACACTACCCATATGCTCATGAGACAAATACAATCAATATCACTCAATCAATTCAAACAAGGCATAACATCGATCTAACTAGCGTTACAAAGTGCTTGAACTATACTATTAAATGGGGGAAAACTACTACTGATATGGTGGTCTACTAGAAATTCTGATCAGTTGAAGACTCCATGATGTCTGCTCCAGCTTCATCAACAAAGTCATCTTCACTTGGTTCCGAGTCGGTGTCGTCGATGATGATGTAGTTATCCGGGCAAGTGCATTCGTCATCTTCTGCTTTTGGCACTGGATTTCCCATGAATACTCCAATCTTCTTCTCCAGGTCGTCATTCTTCCCTACTAATGCGACGATTTCCTCCAAATAATCCTCGCGTGTAGCCTTGAGTTCTTCCTCCAGCTCCTTGATCTTCGTCAATGCCTTCTTCAGTTCTTCCTTGTCTGAGCACATCTGGTTCTCCTGGCGACGAATATGTTGGTTTTGCTCCTGGATGAAAGCTGCAATTGATCCATCCTTCTTGGTTCTGATCATCTCCCATTGCGCGTCTCGGCGTCCACAAATCTGATAAATAGTATCCTTAAGCTCCCTGTGGTAGACTTCTCCAATGCGTCCCATAGCGATGTGGGCAGCCATGCTCTTCCCTAAACTCCAGGTTGGTGCTTCGAAAACCAATCTTATGGGTTCAGTAACTGGCACAAACGTCCTTCCTGGAATGTGAACTTGAATCTTCCAGCTCTCCTCTTCGGGTAATGTGGCGTTGTAGGTTCCGGTGATGCTTGGTATTCCTATGTTCAAGTACTTAGTGACTTCCTTCAAGTGTCGTCCAAAAGGCGTGTCCTCATCTGGTTGCATGAACTTGCTCCTTGCATCCGCCATTCCTAAAAGAGTAGAAGGTGGAGAGGGGTCAGAAATGAGAAGAGAGAAGTGTTCTAGGGCTTAAGCTTAGTGGTCGTGTCCTATAGTCAGCGTGTGCTCTGATACCACCTTTGTAGCGACCAGACCTCAAATAGTCTGTGCTGCTGTGCACCAGTGTCATCCCTGGATCAGTAATGCTGACACGCACAGTACAAATGGAGGATTTATAACAGAGTAGCAATCACACACTTATTACATCGAATATCTCCAAAGAGAAATAAGTATGAAAATATGGCTTAAGGCCATCTAAATACGATAACAGCGGAAGACTTGGAAGATAAGTGAGTCCATCAACTCCAACGGCATCACTGAGTATAAGACCACGACCTAAAGCACCTTACTCGTCGTCTGAAAAGTCTGCAACATGAAACGTTGCAGCCCGAAAACGGGTCAGCACATAGAATATGCTGGCAAAATAACACATAGAGAGTAATGAACATAATAATGCTATACTACATGCATATATGGCTGGTGGAAGCTCTATGGTTAAAGTTTTGCGAAAAGCCAATTTTTCCCTACTGCAAAGGAATAAATTTTATTTAACTATCATGGTGGTTGTGAAACATTGAGATGGTTGACAGCATCTCAATCCCAATTAAATGTCATCATTAACCCAACAAAATTAATTAAAAGTAACATGGTGATGAGATTCACACGATAATCCAGGTACTAGATACTCAAGTTGTCCATAACCGGGGACACGGCTAACCATGATTAGTTTGTACACTCTGCAGAGGTTTGCGCACTTTTCCCCACAAGACTCGATCGCCTCCGCTTGATTCTCGCACTACATGATGTTTGAGAAACGGATGACCGAGACACAGTCTTTCAGAAACAATCACTCTTTACTCCGGATGGACAGTTACACCTACTTTCCCCTACATCTGCTAGCCCACCTCTTCAAGAGATCATGTAACCTACTCAACTATGCTAGAGCCCATAATAGCTTGTGGCTGCACACGGAAGTTTCTAGCATGAATAATCTTATGATCCCTTTGAGCCTGGGTGGCGGTCCTTATACAAACAGACAACACTGGGTTCTCCAGGTGCCTCAATCCACCCAGATGTGAGTTTTAGTTGCCACCTTAAGTAAACCATTATTAACAATCTCACATCTGTCATGAATTTCACTCAAACCCAATCCACGTCTACGAGCATAGCATGGCAATATAATAGCAACGTAGAAGTAACTCCCAGGGGTTTGATAAAAAAACAGGTAATAGGTACTACCTCAACTACTTCCCAATACCCACAATTTAATTAGATCCTAACCATGCAATGTTTGAGGATTGATCTAAATGCAATAAAAACTGGGTATGGAAAGGTATGATCAAAGTGTTACTTGCCTTGCTGATGATCCCCGAAACCTAGCGATTCGAAGAAACAAGCGGCACACTCCGGGTACTCTATCGCAAACAAACAAGCAAACAATAAGTACTCATCTAATGCATAGGTAAAACTCGAATGAAAGATCCAACCAGAAAGTTCAACTTAAGAACTCTGGTTTGCAAAAAGAATCAACTCGAACGAAGCAACGAAAGTCAAACGGCGAAAGAAACAAGCTTCGTTTACTAATCTGGACCTAGGTCAAATTTTACAGTAGCAAAAACTTGTTTGAGTAGGTTAAACGGAAAGAGAATTTCGAGACGAAACTCTAGGCGCTTGAATCGCCTGATTCCGATAAACGAGCAAAAAGTTAAATGAAAACGAAGATCCGATCAGAAATCGAGATCTGAAATAACCGGGAAAATCCGGCGAAAAAGAAAAACTGACGAACGGTTAAAGAACGGACGTTCGTTAACAGAGAAAATCCGACGAACACGTTCGTTGAAACGAACGAGTTGGTGAACGTTTACTAAATAATAAAACCGAAGAAATATACCGATCTAGGGTTTAAAAAAACGAACGGTTTTTTTTAAATAAACCGGCAAACGACGGCGAGGTGGTACCTCGTCGGGATGGGGCTCCGGCGGGGCTCGGCTGGGCTCCGGCGAGGGGTGGCGAGGCCGGCGGGGCTCGGGCGGGGCTTGGGGCGGCGAGGGGCGGCGAGGGCGGCGGGGCGGGGCGGGCGGCGAACGGCGGCGGGTTCGGCGAGCGGGCGGCGGCTCCTCGAGCTCCGGGCGAGGGGTGGCGAGGGAGGGGGGCGGCGGGGTATATAAGGAGGGGGGCCTGCTTGGAGGAGGGGGCAAGGCGGCGGGGGCTCCGGCGGAGTCCGAGCCGGACACGGGCGCGGCGGCGCTGGCGTGCTCGCGGAGGAGACGCGCGGCTGGGCCGGCTGCTCGGCTGGGCCTCGGCCCGGTCGGGCGCGGCGCGTTTTTTTTAACATTCCACCGAAAAATTCATAGAAAAATAAATAAAAATCCAAAACAAATAAAACAAATTTTCCCCGTCTTGTTAAAATAATTAGAACAGGGTGAACATTTTTTTGATACAAAATGCAGTTTTGAAAATGTGCAATATTTTTAATGCAATTAAAATTGCAAATAAAATCCGAATAAAATCCAATATATGATTTTAATATTTTTCCTCCGATATTTCCATTGTTTTGGAGAAGTCATATTTTCTCCTCTCATTTATTTTTAAATGAAATATTTTTCCGGAGAGAAAATAATTAAAACCAAAATCCTCGTTTTATTATTTGATGAAAATCAAATATGAAAAATCGAGAAAATCCCCAACTCTCTCCGAGGGTCCTTGAGTTGCTTAGGATTTATCGAGGATTTGTCAAATGCAATAAAAAAAATATGATATGCAATGATGATCTATGTATAACATTCCAAATTGAAAATTTGGGATGTTACACCCAGGCCCGGGGGCTCCTGTCGGTGCACAAAAGTAGGGGTCTCTTTTTGCACCCCTTTACTTGTGCACAGGCAGTCGCAGCCCCACACCCCTGACCACACTTGGCGGGGTGGGAGAATCAAGGGCACGAGACAACTAGACCAATGCCAAGACCAGAGACACAAAGTGCAAGAGGGCGAGGTGGACTATCCCGGCAAGACCCTTGCCGGGGCAGCCTCTACAGCCCCGGCGAGAGCCTTGCCGAGGCAACTTTCCCAACGCCAGCAGAGCGCGCCACCCTTGAGCCCAAGGGTTCCAACGCCATCAACCACATTGGAACCAAGGCTCGGGAGGCACCTCCATGGTGGCATGCAGATCTTTGTGAAGATCATAAACACACAAGATCAGATGAGGACCAGAAGACGACGATCCTCGGCAAGATCCTGCCGAGGAAATCCACGAGACCCCCGGCAAGATCCTTGCTCGAGACGACCGCGATGCCACGGCAAGACCCTTGCCGGGGCCCCGGCAAGACCCTTGCCGAGGACACTTGCGGGGCCACAGCCAGGCCCACGTCTGCCAAGACCCCACCGCCATTCCCATACAGCGGCCAGCCCAACCAGCTAGGCAGGCACCTGCATGGCGACGTGCGGCCTCCAGGCCAACTCAGCAAGCACCTACGTGGTGGCATGCAGATCTTCGTGAAGACCCTACCACCACGCCATCTCAGCAGCCAGCCAGCCTACGTGGCGCTGCATGCCTTGATGGCCTGGACGCGTGTCAGAGCGAGGCGGAGCGGCAACGGACGGGAAGGGCCTCGTTCCGTCCCCAATAAAGCAACGGGACACCTAAGGAGCGCATTTAATGCGCCTTGTCCCGTAATGACAGGCGATAAGCTTGTACACTGTACACCTTTCCACCTCCTGTGTGCCACTGTGGCGACCCCTTTCGTCTATAAAAGGAGGCCCGAGGCATACTGGAGAAGGATTCAGATCTTTTGGACTACGCACGCACCACAGCTAGTTAGAGAGCTCAAGAACACTCAAATATACACCAAAGCAGGACTAGGGTATTACGCATCCTTGCGGCCTGAACCTGGGTAAACGTTCTTTGTGCTGACTACCAGACCCGCTCTTTGCACAACCCCGCGCCCGCCAACCATAGAAGGGATCCCAGTGATCCCATAGGTGTCGTTTCCCCCGACACCGAGTGCGGCTTGGGCTCGCCCGGTCGAAGCTCAATTTCTCAAAAATTGAGACTCGTGCGGATGCAGAGATCATCGACCCGCCGGTGATAATTGAGTCGAGTACGGCCTAGGGTCCATGTATCATTATCAACAAGCGCGAAAATATCCATGAGAGCGGCGAAGAGGCTGATGACCCACAAGTATAGGGGATCGCAACAGTCTTAGAGGGTAGTATTTCGTCCAAATTTATGGATTTGGCACAAGGGGGCAAAAGAATATTTATAAGCCTTGGCAGTTGAGTTGTCAAGCTACCACACCTGAGAATCAATTCCTTGCACCAATTTATTAGTAGCATAGTAATATGATAGTATAGTGATAGCAGTGGTAATAGCAGGAGTAACATTAGTAGCAATTTTGTAGCAAACGGAGTGGCAGTAGTAACTTGAGCAAAGACAATTGTATTAAAGTGTTGGCACGGAGTACCTATGGATGTTTAGATGGGATTTAATATGTAACTATCATAACCTAGAGGGACACACAATAGCACCAATTAATCAATCATATGTTGGCATCTATCCGCATATAGTCATACGTGCTTGCGATAAGAACTTGCATGACATCTTTTGTCCTACCCTCCCATGGCAGTGGGGTCCTAATGGAAACTAAGGGTAATTAAGACACTCATGTTAATAGAGAACGGAATAAAGCATTAAAACATGGTGAGTACATGAACTCCTCAATTAAAGTCACCCCTTTGTCGTGGTTTTGTCACGGCAGATGCCCTTCTGAAAGGACTTAGGTGCGAGGCCATGGCTACGTTGATTAGCTTAAAGGGGTTGAACGGGACGAGAGACACGAGTTTACCCAGGTTCGGCCCCTCACGATCGAGGTAAATGCCTATGTCCTGCTTTGTGTTGTATTGATTGAGTATTGATTACAAGGCAGCGGAATCGCTTAATCTAGCTATCGATGGATTGTAACTTAGGTTTACTCGCCGCAAGGACTCACCTTTATATACACAGGTCGAGGCCCTGGGCTTACAAGAGTCCAGGTCAGGTCATACTCCGTGACCAACCCTGGTTCTAAATCGCCTTGCCTTGCTAGGCAAGTCGCCATTGGGCGGCTTACTCCCTCCGAGTCATGCGCCACCTCTAGGTCTTGGGACTCAAGTTGGCCCGCCTCGTAAACCGCATCCAGGCTCTCAGGTCTTGTCTTCTTAGGCCTGCCTAAGCTTCATTATGAGTCGCCAATAGTGTAACCCGGGCCCTCCTGGGCGGGTGACACCGTGGGGTTATATCCCCAACATTAGGCCCCAGATTGATTTGAACATGTTCATGTCAATCTTCACTCTCCGGTTGGCGAGTCTTCTTTGGTTCTTCTAAAACTTCGACCTTGAATAGATCTTCATGACCCGCCATACAAAAAGATGACATCATCTTCACAATTTTAGAAAAAATCTCATGATGTCACAACGGATCTTTACATTAATCAACCATTTCGAAAATTGAGGCGTCCTTTTTGTTGCAATAATTATGACGCCTCCTTGATCTTCGGGGCTGCTGTTCCACCGTGTCGGTGTACAAAAATAGGGGCACGTTTTTGTACCCCTTTACCTGTGCACGGGCACTTGGAGTCGCGCCCACGACCACACCAAGCAGAACAGGGGAGGTGAGCCAAAGTAAGACCGAAGCCCAAGACAATCAAAGCAACGCCAAGGCCAAGACCACAAAGAGCAGAGGGACGAAGCAGGTTCCCCCGGCAAGACCCTTGCTGGGTGGCCTCAGCGGCCCCGGCAAGACCCTTGCCGGGACAGCTCGCCCCACACCAACAGAGCGAGCCACCCTTGAGCCCACGGCCCCCAGCGCCATCATCAACGTGGGGCCAGGGCTCGGGAAGGCACCTCTGTGGTGGCGTGCAGATCTTTGTGAAGACATATTCAAGATCAGATGAGGATTAGAAGACGATGATTCTCGGCAAGATCCCTGCCTAGGAAGGCCACCAGACCCCCGGCAAGGTCCTTGCCGGGGACGACAGCACGCCATGGCTAGATCCTTATCGGGCCACCCGGCAAGGCCCTCGCCAAGAGCGCCAGCGGGGCCACTGCCAAACCTGCGCCGGACAAGCTTCCACCACCGTTCACATGCAGCTGCCAGCCCAACCAGCTGGGCGGGCACCTGCGTGGCAACATGCAGCTCCCAGGCCAACTCATCGAGCGCCTGCGTGGCGGCATGCAGATCTTCGTGAAGGCTCCGCCACCGCTCCACCTCAGCTGCGTGGCTGCCTAACTGGCACCACGCACCTCACTGGCCAGGGCGCGTGTCAAGGCGAGGAGGAGCGGCGACGGACGGGAAGGGCCTCCCCCCTGAAGGAGTCCTGGATTAAGGTGTCCTCGGACAGTCGGACTATATCCTTTGGCCGGACTGTTGGACTATGAAGATACAAGATTGAAGACTTCGACCCATGTCCGGATGGGACTCTCGTTGGCGTGGAAGGCAAGCTTGGCAATACGGATATGTAGATATCCTCCCTTGTAACCGACTCTGTGTAACCCTAGCCCCCTCCGGTGTCTATATAAACCGGAGGGTTTAGTCCGTAGGACAACAACAATCATACCATAGGCTAGCTTCTAGGGTTTAGCCTCTACGATCTCGTGGTAGATCAACTCTTGTAATACTCATATCATCAAGATCAATCAAGCAGGAAGTAGGGTATTAGCTCCATCGAGAGGGCCCGAACCTGGGTAAACATTGTGTCCCCCGCCTCCTGTTACCATCCGCCTTAGACGCACAGTTCGGGACCCCCTACCCGAGATCCGCCAGTTTTGACACCGACATTTGTGCTTTCATTGAGAGTTCCACTGTGCCGTCACCGTAAGGCTTGATGGCTCCTTCAATCATCAGCAACGATGCGGTCCAGGGTGAGGTTTTCCTCCCCGGACAGATCTTCGTATTCGGCGGCTTCGCACTGCGGGCCAACTCGCTTGGCCATCTGGAGCAGATCGAGAGCCACGCCCCTGGCCATCAGGTCAGGTTCGGAAACTTGAACTATACTGCCGACATCCGCGGGGACTTGATCTTCGACGGATTCGAACCCATGTCGGGTGCGCCGCACAATCACGACGAGCATGACGTAACTCTACCGTCGGACGGTGTTCGGGAGATCACACCTGCAACTACTCTGGCCCTCAATCCGGAACAAATTGCACCATCCGAGGACGGGTGGATAGACCCCGACATGGAGGCCGCACTCTCAGTGGCGATAGAGCCGAATACTGACTTCACCCCTTACGAGAGCCGTGTTGCCGAACCATTGGATTCGTCCCCGGCCACGGGCTCCGAGCCGCCTGCGTCCGTGCCTATCGAATCCGATTGGGCACCAATCATGGAGTTTACCTCTGCGGATATCTTTCAGCATTCGCCTTTTGGCGATGTGCTAAATTCATTAAGGTCTCTCTCCTTGTCAGGAGAACCTTGGCCGAACTGTGTCCGGCTAGAATGGGATGCGGAGGACGAAGAAATTTGCTCCCCACCCACCACCCACTTAGTAGCCACTGTCAATGATTTAACCGACATGCTCGACTTCGACTCCGAAGACATCGACGGTATGGACGACGATGCAGGAGACGAACAGGAACCACCGCCCACAGGGCGCTGGACCGCCACCTCATCATATGATATATACATGGTGGATACCCCCAAAGAAGGCGATGGCGATAAGACAGCGGAGGATGACCCCTCCAAGAAGCAACCCAAGCATCGACGTCAGTGGCACCGCTCTAAGTCCCGCCATAGCAAAAGTAGTGATACCGGCACAAGAGACAATAACACTCCGGATAGTGCCGAAGACAACGACAATCCCCTCCAGTCAGATTTAGAGCGGGAGGATGAACAAGCTAGCCCTCCAGAATAGGCAGCAGATGGAGAAACGGAGGATGGCAATTACATGCCTCTCTCCGAAGACGAGGTGAGCCTCGGCGACGAAGAATTTATCGTGCCTGAGGATCCCGTCGAGCAGGAGTGCTTCAAGCGCCGGCTTATAACCACAGCAAATTGCCTGAAGAAAAAGCAACAACAGCTTCGAGCTGATCAAGATTTGCTAGCAGACAGATGGACCGAAGTCCTTGCGGCCGAGTAATACGAACTCGAACGCCCCTCCAAGAGTTACCCAAAGCGCAGGTTGCTACCCCGACTCGAGGAGGAAGCATTGAAACCTACATCACCAGCGTACGATGCGGCTGATCGGCCACCTCGTGGCCGAGACAGAGAGGCATTTCAGCCTGAAGTTCAGCCTGCACCCCGCCGCCACTCAAACAAAAATACCAAGGCCCGGGGCAACACGCGGGACCTGCGAGACGTATTGGAAAACAAGGCAAAACATGCAAGATCGATCTATGGATCACGGGGGCGCGCACCAACACGGGATGAGGACCGTCACGCCGGATACACTAAAAGTAAATCCGGCCGGGCCGAATACAGCAGACAAGACTCATATGAACTGCGTCGTGATATAGCCCGGCACAGAGGCGCCGCACACCCCCTATGCTTCACTGATGAAGTAATGGATCACTTATTCCCGGAGGGTTTTAAACCCATAAATATTGAATCATATGATGGTACAACAGATCCCACGGTATGGATCGAGGATTTCCTCCTCCACATCCACATGGCTCGCGGTGATGATCTACATGCCATCAAGTACCTCCCACTAAAACTCAAAGGACCAGCTTGGCATTGGCTGAATAACTTGCCAGCAGACTCCGTTGGCAGTTGGGAGGATTTGGAAGATGCATTCCTTGACAACTTCCAGGGCACTTATGTGCGACCACCGGATGCTGATGACTTGAGCCATATAACTCAGCAGCTAGGGGAATCGGCCAGGCGATTATGGACACGGTTCCTAACTAAGAAAAACCAAATTGTCGATTGTCCGGATGCAGAGGCCTTAGCGGCATTTAAGCATAACATCCGTGACGAGTGCCTCGCCCGGCACCTCGGCCAGGAGAAGCCGAAGTCTATGGCAGCCCTCACGACACTCATGACCCGCTTTTGCGCGGGCGAGGATAGCTGGCTGGCTCGCAGCAACAACACATCAAGGAATCCGGGCACTTCAGATACCAAAGATAATAACGGCAGACCACGTTGTAACAAACCTAAGCGCCGCAACAACGGCGATAACGCCGAAGATACGGCAGTCAATGCCGGATTCAGTGGCTCTAAATCCGGTCAGCGGAAAAAGCCATTCAAAAGAAGTACTCCGGGTCCATCCAGTTTGGACCGCATACTCGATCGCTCGTGTAAAATTCACGGCACCCCCGATAAGCCAGCCAACCACACCAACAGAGAATGCTGGGTGTTCAAGCAGGCCGGCAAACTGAACGCCGAAAACAAGGACAAGGGGCTGCATAGCTACGACGAGGAGGATCCCCGGTCGCCGAACATGGGAGGACAGAAGAGGTTCCCCCCACAAGTGAAAATGGTGAACATGATATACGCAACCCACATTCCCAAGAGGGAACGAAAGCGTACACTAAGGGACGTCTATGCGATGGAGCCAGTCGCCCCAAAGTTCAACCCATGGTCCTCTTGTCCGATCACCTTTGATCGCAGGGACCACCCCACTAGTATCCAACATGGCGGATCTGCCGCATTGGTCCTTGACCCCATCATCGACGGATTTCACCTCACTCGAGTCCTCATGGACGGCGGCAGCAGCCTGAACCTGCTCTATCAGGATACAGTGTGCAAAATGGGTATAGACCCCTCAAGGATCAAACCCACTAAAACCACCTTTAAAGGTGTTATCCCAGGTGTAGAGGCCCATTGCATGAGCTCAATCACACTGGAAGTGGTCTTCGGATCTCTGGACAACTTCCGAAGCGAAGAGTTAATCTTCGATATCGTCCCGTTCCGCAGTGGCTATCACGCACTGCTCGGGCGAACCGCATTTGCCAGATTCAATGCGGTACCGCATTATGCATACCTCAAGCTCAAAATGCCAGGACCTCGTGGGGTTATAACAGTCAATGGAAACATAGAACGCTCGCTCCGCACGGAGAAGCACACTACGGCCCTCGCAGCTGAGGCACAAAGCAGCCTTCTAAGGAAAACCGCCAATTCGGCGATAAAGCCCCTGGACACCTTCAAGCGAGTCCAGAGTAACCTGCAACAGGATCGCCTGGCATGTTCAGAGCTTGCCTAGCAATTCGGCCCCCGTCCTAGTCCCAGTCAAGCGACGAAATCTGTGCCGCGTGTACATAATTATGCACTGAAAATACCATGGGCATAGGCGGGGGCACGACCAAGGCACGTCCTACAATGCGGCTCAACCGCCCCAGGGGCTGTATACCATTATTATTTCCTCTCTTATAGGACCTTACTCTCTGGAAGCCCTTTCCGGCAGCCTGATTGCTGGACACATTACGGGAAGGAACAACCAAGGAAGCAAGAAGCTAAGACGTACGAGGGAATCCCCAGGTAGTCTCTGATAACAATCGAAGTACCCATTTTTTAATACCCATACGCAGCTTGCCCTTGGATAGGATATGTCAAATAGTCCTATTTTTTGCTTATTGCACTACTTGTATCACTACGCTTCGACGTATTATTTAAATAACAATTCATAGCATTAGTCTATTATCGCATTACCCTTCTTTTTTCTTGTCTGTTTATTTACGACAACTTGCACCTGTACATTCTGGTACGACCAGTATGCCAGGGGCCTCAGTATACCCCATAATACGGTGTGAGGAGTCCGAACACTTTCGACAGTGCGGCACCCCGAACTTATAGCATTATATGCATCAGCTCCGAATCATGTCTTGGGTCAATAGTTGGGTTTGCCCGGCTCCCATGTTTTGGTACCTTACGTTCCGCATTATCGACTAAGGTAGCGCTGGGAGAACTACTGCGATTGTGTCCCGGTTCTTTCGGACGAGCACCTCAGTAGAGAAAGCCAAAAACTGACTGTCATGATAAGGCGAGAGCTGGTCGCTGTTCGAGAGGTCTCAAGTCCTTAACGACTTTTTCCGCTTCGGGCGAGGAGTCGGCCTTGCCCAACTTAGGCGTATATAGCGCCCCAAATTCGGCCTTCCGAATACTAGGGGCTTCGCCCAAATTTAAAATTGTAGACTTCTATGGCTAAGTGAGAGTGATAAAGCCTTATAGTCTGATTGCTTGGTTTATTGTGCTGAACACCTCCCTCGAAGGACCCAAAATTGGGATAAAGAGTGCTCAGGTTTATCCCGAACACCTCTGTACTAGTTACATTGGGGCAGAAGCCGACGACTGGCCAACTCTCAGATTTTACAAACGGCCGCACAGAAGGTAATATTTTAAATTCAAAAGCGTTGCATAGCGCAAATGAACTCGTTTCACATTACAGGATCACATGAGTACGTTCATTCAAATATTATATCTTTAGCACATTCCTCCGCCACAAGGCGAGAACCCTTCAGGACACTGTCATAATACATTTCGGGGTGGCGATGCTCCTTGCCTTCCGGCGGCCCCTCCTTCACCAGCTTTACGGCGTCCAGCTTCGCCTAGTGCACCTTCGCCCGGGCAAAAGCCCTGCACGCACCCTCGATGCAGACAGACCGCTTTATGACTTCAAGCCGTGGGCAGGCATTCACAAGCCGCCTCACCAGACCGAAGTAGCTGTCAGGCAGGGGATCGCCAGGCCACATCCGGACTACAAGACCCTTCATGGCCTGTTCGGCCGCCTTGTGGAGCTCGACCAGTTGCTTCAGCTGGTCGCTCAAAGGCATTGGGTGTTCGGTCCCAGTATACTGAGCCCAGAACAACTTCTCCGCCGAGCTCCCCTCCTCAGCCCGGTAAAACTCCGCGGCATCCAACACACTGCGGGGAAGATCTGCGAACGCTCCTGGAGAGCTCCGAACTCGGGTAAGTAAAAGAAAAGTTACCTTCACATGCTTGCTTTGCATAATGAATGCCTTACCCGCTGCTATCTTCTTCACCGCCTCAATCTCCTGGAGGGCCTTGTGGGCTTCAGCCTTGGCGTTTTGTGCGCTTTCAAGGGCCTTTGCAAGCTCGGACTCTCGTGTCTTAGAGTCAAGCTCCAAGGATTCGTGTTTTTTGGCGAGAGCCTGGAGCTCTTGCTGAACCTCGCCTACCCAGGCTTCTTGCTTTTCTCGCTCGATACGCTCCTGGGCCGCTTTGTCTTCGGCCTCGGACAGCGCCTTCTTCAGGGTCGCCACTTCGGTCGTGACCCCTGCAAACTCATGATGATCCTATTATTTTACAACCAAATTTCTTTTTAATACATAGACAGGGTATCGCTTACCTTTGTTCTCTTCGAGCTGCCTCTTGGTAAGGTCGAGCTCTTCCTTGGACCGCTCAAGGTCCTGCTTCAGTGCAGCGACCTCCGCAGTGCATGCGGCAGCGGCCAGCAGTGAAGCCTGCATATGCACATAGACATATTCTGATTAGACTCCTGAGTCATTATTTGATCCTCTATTCGGCCTTTCTTCGCGAACGCCAAACAGAGCATCAGGGGCTACTGTCTATGCGGTAATATTTTCCTATAATTGGATTACTTACCTGAAAGCCTGTTAGGAGGCTAGCACAAGCTTCAGTTAGTTCGCTTTTGGCGGATTGAACCTTCTCGATCACCGCACTCATGATAGTGCGGTGCTCTTCGTCGATGGAAGCACCGCGAAGCGCTTCCAGCAAGTTGTCCGGTGCCTCTGGATGGACAGAGCCCACCGGCACGGGCGGCTTGCCCCTCTTAATGGGGGGTCGCCTGACAGTGTCTGGAACCACTGGAGGTTCCGGCGCAGTGTTCGGCTGGAGGCCGAACTCGGAGCCCGTGGGAATCTTGCTCCCTTTGTGCCCAAGGTCCGGAATATCGCCTCGAGGCGCCTCCAGGACTACCTCCCCTCGGCTCGGCGCCCTTTGAGACAACACCTCGACGTTGTCCGTAGGGCGAGGGGTGGAGGCGGTCGGAAGTGAATCGCTATTCATATCCGACGGGTCCAAAGAACCATCCTACGAAGATACGTCGATACGGGCTCGGGACGGACTGCATAATCATGTTCGGCGTGATGAGAAGCAGTGCAATAAAACATACCATGAATTACTATGGTATCCGGATACTTACGACTTCGCTGGGGGCTTGTCCCTGGGCAACCACTCGTCGTCGCTGTAGGCGGCCGTCGTGGAGTAGTCCGGAAGGAGGGTCCTTCCCTTCTTGGACCCTTCGGCCTCCCCGGTAGGGGCGGCCTTCCTTTTCTTGTCTTCCCCGGCTGGGGGGAGAACTTTCCTCTTCCTCCTCCTCGTTTTCATGGGAGGAGTGCGCCTCGGAGTTTTCGGACGATGAGTCCGATATAACCTTGCGCCGGAGACCCTTTCGGGTCCCCGTGGCCTTCTTATTGGCCTTCTTCACGGGCACCTCGTAAGGCGCCGGGACCAGCATCTCCGTTAGGAGAGCATTTGCTGGATCCTCGGGCAGGGGGGCTGGGCAATCAATCTGCTCCGCTGTCTCTACCCAGTCCTGTTAATGGCATGGAGGCTTAGATCCCGCACATGATTAAACTGGGGAAAATAAACATCATGTGAGATATAAAAACCTTACCAGATTGGCATGGCGCTTTGCGCTGAGTCCGCGGTCCTCGGTAAGGGGAGGAGGTACCTCGGCGCCCTTGAACAGCACCTTCCAGACATCCCTGTGCATCGTGTCAAAGAGCTCTCACAGCTTCTGGTGCTCGGCTGGGTCAAACTCCCACAAATTGAATGCCCGTCGTTGACACGGGAGGATCCGGCAGAAGAGCATGACCTGGACCACGTTGACAAGCTTGATTTTCTTGCTCATCATGTTTCAGATGCATTTCTGGAGTCCGGTCAGCTCCACCGATGAACCCCAGGATAGGCCCTTCTCCTTCCAGGAGGTGAGTCGCGTGGGGATTCCAGATCAGAATTCGGGGGCCGCCACCCAGTTGGTGTCGCGCGGCTCGGTGATATAGAACCACCCCGACTGCCACCCTTTTATGGTCTCCACATAGGAGCCTTCGAGCCAGGTGACATTAGGCATTTTGCCCACCATGGCGCCTCCGCACTCCGCTTATTGGCCGACACCACCTTCGGCTTAACATTGAAGGTCTTCAGCCACAGGCCGAAGTGGGGCCTGATGCGGAGGAAGGCCTCGCACACGACGATAAACACCGAGATGTTGAGGATGAAATTGGGGGCCGGATCATGAAAATCCAGCCCGTAGTAGAACATGAGCCGGCGGACAAACGGGTGGAGGGGAAATCCCAGTCCGCGGACAAAGTGGGTAAGGAAAACCACCCTCTCATGGGGTTCGGGCGTAGGGATGATCTGCCCAACATCTGGCAGCCGGTGTGCGATGTCCGCGGCCAGATATCCGGCTCCCCGTAGCTTTGTGATGTTCTCCTCCGTCCACTTGCCTCCCACTCCGGACATGCTTGGAGTGGTTTGAGGGGAAGAATGCGAACTTGGGTGCTGGAGCTCGAGTGCGCAAGAATGGATGAGCAAGGAGGAAGAAGGCGTGGGTAAAAAGAGGAATCCTTGTCCCTTTATAGGGGCGGAGGAAACTATACGCCTCCCACCTGCCTAATAAAACTCGCTTATTCCCCAAGCACCGTAATTGATGGCGCGGTTGGGTTACCCACATCCGTATTGATGAGAATCTCGCGATAAGGGGACACGATCTCTGCTTCGACAAGACGTGCCAAGAAAACCGCCTCGCAATACGTGCAGTAGCTGGTTGAGAAAAATGGTTCGAATAATGACTGGGCCGTGGTATGATGTCATGCTGCCGAGCGTATCAGCAGATTATATTTGTGAAAATATTATTCTCTCTACGGTGGTATGTGGAACTTGTTTTGCAGAGCCGGACACTATCCTTGTGTTCAAGATCTTCTATGGAGTATTCGGAGGGAGAACCCGCCTTGCAATGCCGAAGACAAATCTGCGCGCCGGACTCATCGTCATTGAAGCCTGGTTCAGGGGCTACTGAGGGAGTCCTGGATTAGGGGGTCCTCGGATAGCCGGACTATATCCTTTGGCCGGACTGTTGGACTATGAAGATACAAGATTGAAGACTTCGACCCGTGTCCGGATGGGACTCTCCTTGGCGTGGAAGGCAAGCTTGGCAATACGGATATGTAGATCTCCTCCCTTGTAACTGACTCTGTGTAACCCTAGCCCCCTCCGGTGTCTATCTAAACCGGAGGGTTTAGTCCGTAGAACAACAACAATCATACCATAGGCTAGCTTCTAGGGTTTAGCCTCTACGATCTCGTGGTAGATCAACTCTTGTAATTCTCATATCATCAAGATCAATCAAGCAGGAAGTAGGGTATTACCTCCATCGAGAGGGCCCGAACCTGGGTAAACATTGTGTCCCCCACCTCCTGTTACCATCCGCCTTAGACGCACAGTTCGGGACCCCCTACCCAAGATCCGCCTGTTTTGACACCGACACCCCCGTCCCCAATAAAGGAAGGGGACACCTAAGCTACGCATAAAATGCGTCTTGTCCTGTAATACGAGTGATAAGCTCAGAGCACTGTACGCCTTTCCACCTACTGTGTGTCACTGTGGCATCCCCTTTCAACTATAAAAGGAGGCCCATGGCATACTGGAGAAGGATTTGGCTCTTTCGAACCACGCACTGACCACAGCTAGTTCGGGAGCCTAAGAACTCTCAGAAATACACCCACCAATGTAGGACTAGGGTTTTACGCATCCTCGCGGCCCGTACCTGGGTAAACGATTCTTGTGCTGTCTACTAGCCCTGCTCTCCTTGCAACCCTGTGCCCCGGCAACCGTAGTAGGGATTCTTGTGATCCCATAGGTGTCGTTCCACACTGACATCTTTGGCGCGCCAGGTAGGGGGCGCAATTGTGAGAATCTGGTCTGGTAGTTAGCCTAGCAGTTCTTCGTCGCCATAGCCCCTAAGAAGAAGACGGCCACGGCGGTCGGCTCGTTGGGAGCCGAACGGCCCGTGCCAGTGCGGACGAGTAGCGGACCGGTCGCAGACAGGACCCGGGCCGCGACCCGCGAGCACCAGCATCGCCCAGGCAGTCAAAGCCTGGCGAGCGGCGTCGTTCGCGCGCCAGACGACCGGCTACACGTTGCCGGATCCAAAGACGGAGCTGGGCCCCCCTCAGGCGGAGCGGGGCCCTCCAGGGGCGTCGTTGTGCCGACTCCAGGTGGCGCGGCGACCTCCAGGACGCCTACACTGGCGACCACCGCGCGTTTTTCCCATGGTGTGCGCGCCGAGCAGCATCACCACGTTGGTGACCCTGGGCACCGCCGTGGGAAGAGCCCCTTGCGTCATCGGCAAGATGAAGGGGTTCAACACGCTCGCCGAAGCGCTGGTGAAAATGGCACGCAGCCACATGGTCGTGACGGAGCTCCTTCTAACATAGTTAGAAGTCGAAGCGCGTCGCGATCCACGCAGCTGTCGTTGCCGCCCACACCAGCGGAAGCTTTGGCGCGCGCGCAGCTGCTCCTCGATTTCCCTCCTGCTGCTGAGAAGCTCGACGAGTGGAGGGCCACCATACGGAGCCTCGTCGCCGTCGCCAACAAATACGATCCGCGACCAACGGGACCCTTGGGTCGGCGCCCCATCGAGCCACCACATGCTGGCGCCGGGAGGACCGAGGAAGCTGCGGCCATGGTGCACTCTCCTCCTCCTCGCCTGCTGCCGTTGGCGTCGGCCCGTCGTGACGACGCTTGTGATAACATCTCCATAGCGTCGTCCGACCCACGGACCCTCCGCGACCAGCGCCGGGTCCTTCGGGAATGAGCTCATGAAGACGCCTGGGGCTCACGAGGTCCCGGCAAGTACTTTCCTACCGAGCCCCCCGGGGCTGCCGGCAAGGGTGCTGCCGCGGACGCTGAGCCTGCCCAAGAGCAACTGGCTCCGGCAGGGCGTCAAGCCCTGGCCATAGAGACAGCCGCTCCCATGGCGGAAGAGATGCCTTTGGTCCTTGCCGTCGAGCCCCAGGCTCCGGCATGGGCGCAGCATACCGTCCAATTCCTCCAAACAGGGGAGCTTCCTAAGGAGCAGGAAGAAGCGGAGAAAGTAGCCCGTCGGTCCGCCCTGTACCAGTTCGTCGATGACGCCCTGTACCGGAGAAGGCCAAACGGTGTGAAACTCAAGTGCATCCCCCGGGAGGAAGGACTGGAGCTGTTGGCGGAGATACATGGAGGCATATGTGGCTCCCACATAGGGTCGAGGGCCCTTGCCGGGAAGGCGTTCCGGCAAGGTTTCTTCTGGCCCACCGCCCTCCAGGATGCGACGGCACTAGTAACCAAGTGTGAAGCGTGCTAGTTCCATTCAAAGAAGCTTCATCAACTAGCTCAAGCCCTTCAAATAATCCCTCTCTCCTGGCCATTCTCGGTCTGGGGGCTCGATATACTGGGCCCTTTCCCCCGCGCTGTCGGGGGCTTTGAGTACTTGTATGTTGCAATCGACAAGTTCACAAAGTGGCCGGAGGTGGAAGCAGTGAGGAAGGTGACTGCTCAGTCAGCCGTCAAGTTCTTCAAAGGACTGGTTTGCCGTTTTGGTGTGCCAAACAGAGTCATCACCGACAACGGCACGCAGTTCACAAGCCACACCTTCATGCAGTACATCCAAGACCTCGGCAGCAAGGTCTGTTTTGCTTCCGTGGCACATCCACGGAGCAACGGCCAAGCGGAGAGGGCAAATGCTGAAGTATTGCGAGGCTTGAGAACGAAGACCTTTGACAAGCTGCACAAGAGTGGAAGGCGCTGGATTGATGAGTTGCCGGCGGTTCTTTGGTCGACCAGGACGACGCCAAATCGAGCCACCGGCCAGACACCTTTTGCCCTGGTATACGGGGCAAAAGCAGTTCTCCCCATGGAACTCATATACGGGTCACCTCGAGTGCTCTCTTATGAAGAGCTTAAGCAAGAGCCGTTGCGCCAAGATGACGCGACGCTCCTTGAGGAAGATCGTCTTCGGGTGGCTGTGAGAGCGGCATGCTACCAGCAAGCCTTGCGCCGCTACCATAGCCGCAAGGTTCATGCCCGAAGCTTTTAGGAAGGCGACCTTGTTCTTCGGCGCGTTCAGTCAGCCAAGAATTCCAACAAGTTGACACCAAAGTGGGAAGGCCCTTATCAGGTAATACGAGTCACCAAGCCTGGCGCAGTCCGCCTAGAGACCGAGTATGCCGTCCCAGTGAGCAACTCCTGGAACATTGAGCATCTTCGCAAGTTTTACCCGTAAGGCACGGCTTGCCGAGCCTCCCGGCAAGCCACCTTTTGTACAAGCTTTGCCGGCAAGGCATGTGACCCTTTGTACAAAGCCAGGCGCAGACCCTGAGCATAAATAAATGAAGCGCTGGCGCCCTAAGTCATAGCATGCATGCTAGGTCGAGTCTCTTCCTCGGTTAGGGTTGATAGTGCTTAGCAGCGACTAACCCCTAACTTAGAGGTCGAGTGCGCGTCTATCTGTTCCTCTTCCGTCCTTTTTTGGTTCGCAGGGCACATGAGCACTTCTGCTGAGCTACTTGGAAGAAAGGAAACGTACCGGCGTCCCGACCTCGGCAAACCAGAGTTGCCGGGGGCTACAAAATCAAAAATCCGACCGCGGCAAGATAAGACTGCCGGGGGCTGCAGATCTAGATAAGTCTTTTTATCCCCTGTCATGCATTTCGAAATAGGACTGGGGCATGTGAAGCCTCGTTTTTATCTCTAGGCTGCCGTGCTCCCTTTTTTCCTATACCTAAGGATTATTTCCTGGGTCCAGATTTGGTTGTAGCCGCAGCGGCAAGGAGGTAGAACGAGGAGCCTGAAGCCCACTTCATCCCTGCCTCCGCCAAGAGCGCGAGAATGGTTGAATGGAGTGGGGGGAACGGCAAGGCCTGTTGCCGGGCGAAAAACGTTTATCTTAAACAATAACGAGGATTCGCTCCGTGTCGCGGGATTTACCCACGAACAAAAAGCCCGACAAGCATCCCTTTTTCATTAAAAACATCCCATATAGGTACAGTTCGTACGAAATGAAAAACACGGACAAAGGGGATTACAAGCTTTAAATTTAACAAGGCCTGCAGGCTTACAGATTACAAAAGAGATAAGGTGCCCGTGATCCTTTTCTTGTCCCTCTCCTCAGGAGGCAGGTCAAGGAGGCGAGAGGGCAAAAGGGGCGCCTAGGCGAGCTACAAGCAGCAGAAAGCACCAAGAGAACACCTCGGTGGCCGTCCACTGGCGGGCTGGTGATGACGGTGCCGGAAAGGAGCTGGAAGACGAGGCGGCAGGACCGGCAGTACGCGATGAAGGCGTCGGTGCCCGCGTACTCCGAGTTAACGGCCTTACCGCCCGCCCTCTTCCTCTTCCGCAACCTCCCGACGCCAGCCGCCCAAGGAGACGGCCCTGAGAAGTTCAAGGAGCTGGCCCCGCCCCCGGCAAAACCCTGCCGGAGGAGCGGCCAGGTGCAGATGTTGCTGCTGCCGCACCCGCCCAGGCGCGGGGCGTCCGACGCCTAGTTGGACTCATCCCCGCTGTCCTCCTCGTCACTTTCGCTCGAGGAAGAGCTTCCATCGTCGGAATCTCCATCAGAGGAGCTCTCCACGCAGCATTTCAGGCGAGTTCCAAACTCTCCGAAGACCTTGACGGAGAGCAGGTCGTCCTCCATTAATTTGAAGTAGAGGACGAGCCCCGCCGTCAGGCTGTGGATGCGGGCGAATGTCTTCCATCCACGGCGGAGGTACATAACCCGAGGAGCCGGGAAGTCGACGTCAACCCGCGTGCCCCTGTTCCCACAGCCCCTCATGTGCAACCTGAGGGTCTGGGGCGGGTCACGCTCCATCACCCGAGCAAACGGGGCAGGGAGACGAAGACGACGATGCGGAGGCCGGCGCAGCCTGATGAAGAACTCGCAAGGCTAGTCTTCGACGTGGCCCTCCATCGGGAAGGGCATCATTGGCAGGGGCAAGGCCGGCGTGTCGCCCCGTCCTCCTCTTCCCCGAGCGCTACGGCCACTGCCCCGGCCTCGCCCACGGCCTCGCTCCCTTCCCCTTGCGGCCGGTTCCACCACCGCGGGCTCAGGAGGAGGAGGGACGCGCTGTCGAGCGGCGACCCTCGCCGCCACCGTCGAGGGACCTGGATTCTCCTTCTCCATGGCAGGTGAGAGGAAGAAGCAGAAGCAGGAGGAGATAGAAGATGGAAGAATGCGGGATGCCATCCCCCTTTCCCCTCTTTATAAAGGAACGGGTTTGAGGCTCGGCCGCCCCGCTCGGCCAATCCAGACACCGGAGGCGCAGGGAATCAGGACCGACCCGCTGCCCCAACCAGCGACGGCCCGGTTTCCCGCCTCCACCGTTTGCCACCCCGAGCGCATGAAAGACGCGTGGCAGACGTGCAGAACTGAGGGGACGGGTGAGGCGACCTCTCCCCACCCCGTGATTGTGGGGAGTGGACGCCTTAAAGACCGCACCCCGGCCCCGCTCAGTAAATGAGCCGCGCCTGCATGCCACCCTCTTTTTACAAGGAGGGCGCGAGCCGCCTCTTTACTGCGATATGACGCATGCATGTGGAAACCGCCCCACGCATGTCGCCCACGTCAGGCATGCCCGTCCACGCCGCGCCGCGCGTGCGGGTTGTGGGAAGCGGAGCGCGCGAAGAGTCTTACCACGGTAAAAACCGCCCCGCCTGCCCGCGCACCGTTTTGGGCCTGGCCCAACAACGTGTCGCGCGTATGCGTGGCCCAGGCCCGGGGGCTCCTGTCGGTGTACAAATATAGGGGCACGCTTTTGTACCCCTTTACCTGTGCACGGGCAGTCGGAGCCGCGCCCACGACCACACCAAGCAGAATAGGGGAGGTAAGCCAAGGTAAGACCGAAGCCCAAGACAATCAAAGCAACGCCAAGGCCAAGACCACAAAGAGCAGAGGGACGAAGCAGGTTCCCCCGGCAAGACCCTTGCCAGGCGGCCTCAGCGGCCCCTACAAGACCCTTGCCGGGACAGCTCGCCCCACACCAACAGAGCGAGCCACCCTTGAGCCCACGGCCCCCAGCGCCATCATCAACGTGGGGCCAGGGCTCGAGAAGGCACCTCTGTGGTGGCATGCAGATCTTTGTGAAGACATATTCAAGATCAGATGAGGATTAGAAGACGACGATTCTCGGCAAGATCCCTGCCGAGGAAGGCCACCACACCCCCGGCAAGGTCCTTGCCGGGGACGACAGCACGCCACGGAAAGACCCTTGCCGGGCCACCCGGCAAGGCCCTCGCCAAGAACGCCAGCGGGGCCACTGCCAAACCCGCGCCGGACAAGCTTCCACCACCGTTCACATGCAGCTGCCAGCCCAACCAGCTGGGCGGGCACCTGCATGGCAACATGCAGCTCCCAGGCCAACTCATCGAGCGCCTGTGTGGCGGCATGCAGATCTTCGTGAAGGCTCTGCCACCGCTCCACCTCAGCTGCCTGGCTGCCTACATGGCACCACGCACCTCACTGTCCAGGGCGCGTGTCAAGCCGAGGAGGAGCGGCGACGGACGGGACGGGCCTCGCCCCTATCCCCAATAAAGCAAGGGGACACCTAAGCTACGCACTAAATGCGTCTTGTCCTGTAATACGAGCGATAAGCTCAGAGCACTGTACGCCTTTCCACCTCATGTGTGTCACTGTGGTAGCCCCTTTCAACTATAAAAGGAGGCCCATGGCATACTGGAGAAGGATTTGGCTCTTTCGAACCAGGCACTGACCACGGCTAGTTCGGGAGCCTAAGAACTCTCAGAAATACACCCACCAATGCAGGACTAGGGTTTTACGCATCCTCGCGGCCCGAACCTGGGTAAACGATCCTTGTGTTGTCTACTAGCCCTGCTCTGCTCGCAACCCTGTGCCCCGGCAACCGTAGTAGGGATTCTTGTGATCCCATAGGTGTCGTTCCACACCGACACACTGTTCCATTTCCCCCTTATAAATAGGCATGGGGGCTGCCCCCTTTTTCACTTTTTACGCATGTTGCCTCCACTTCTTCTTCTTCTTTTTCTTCTTCTTCTTCTTCTTCTTCTTCTTCTTCTTCACTGCGACAACCGCAACCGAAGCTCCGCCGCCCCAGCCGAAACTCGCCAGTTGCTCCGTCGAGGCCGCTGCATCACCCTGTTGTGACCAGAATCTAACGACGCACATCTTCTCTCCTCCAACACCGTTAGGTATTGTTCTTCTCTATCCTCATATCCACATTAGTTCATCCAAGTTCATAGAGTCCATCGTCGTTCATCTAGGTTCATCTTGTTTCTCTGGCTAGAACTGGTATTTCGATCCAAAACAAAGTAAGAGTAATGCGGTAGCAGTTTTAGCCTTCATCTTATATCTTGTGTAGATTGTTTCCTCTACGGAATCAATATACAACCTACAAGTTCTTCCACCACCGCCCCTTTTAGGTCTAGCAATTATTTTCCTTTTTGCACGGTTCGTAGATCCATAAATATAGTTGCAAACCCGTGAAAACTGTTTGTCCCATACTTAGCAAAATTTCAGCTATCTTGGATCCACAGACAATTAACCCGCCCTTCACCTTTCAGACGGCTTAACACTGAATTTGTAATTTGCCAAGAAGTCCAAAAACTGCTTCTTTCAATTAACCCGCCAATATGCTGTCGGCTTATATTTTCATAACTTAACCCGCCATACTCTCATAACCTGATAGTCACTTCAATCCAAGGGCGGCCCAGAATTTCTTAATGGTCCACTGTAATATGTAGTCTTTTAATCATAATTAAATCATTATTGTTGAAACATCATGTAACCACTTGGGTGGCTTACCATCGCAATTTTAACCTGCCACATCTTTATTCCTTGGTCATAGCTCTTTAACTCGGCCAATCATGACTAAAGCTCCCACTTCCTATGACTGGGAAGCGTCCCAAGTCTCAGAGCTCATGCTTAATGAGTTTGTGGATATGGGCGTCTTACCGGCTAAAGAATTCATTCACTAGAGGGTTCCTGGTCCTGAAGTTACTCCACAACCCAGAGAGGGTGAAGTGATAATCTTTGTAGACCACCTTCTCCGTGGCTTTTCACCACCCGGGTCAAAAATAATTCCGGGATGCTTTGCATTTTTATAACCTTCATCCTCAAGACATCGGCTCCAACTCCGTTTCCAACCTATGTCAGTTCCAAGTATTCTGTGAGGTGTATCTGCAAGAAGAGCCTACTGTTGACCTCTTCAAGCATTTCTTTTATATCAACCGCCAGACTGAGATGACAGATGGACCCAGTCTAGAACTTGGAGGTCTTTCCATCCAACGACGAAGAGACATGACCTTCCCCTCAACTGTCTTACCACGCCACACCAAAGGTTGGAACCACACTTGGTTTTACTGCAAAAACACTGCCCTGGCTGAAGTGAACCCCCTGCCGGGTTATCGCCCCTACCGGCTCAGTACCAACACCGAGCTCCCAGGTCGATTAACTGCCACAAGCGCGCTCAATATGCGCCTACTTTTCAAAGATAAGGGCCTTAATAGCCAACGACTTAACTGGAGTCGACTTGACACGTTGCTGGGTATCACGGAGGATCTTGCCTTTGAGCCGGCGTGGCGGCTTAATGTGTGGGTACACTGGTGATGTGAAGGGCCCACAATGTTACAACCAGAAACCTTTGACTGACAAAGAGGTTAATGAAATGGTCAAATCTTTTCTTGGAGAGCCTCAAGAGAACTGCAATAAGGCGGGGCTGAATCCCTTCTGCACTCTCAACCCGGCCCCTCCTGTAAGTATTTTTTTTAGTAAGTCCTCTTCTCACTCATTTATCCTTTATACTTTACCCCTTTTAAACCTTTGCCAACATGTATATATATGCAGGCTAGTCACGCCTTCTGGAAGAGGAACATAATAACAGCCCCTCCAACAAAGAAGGCAAAAGTAGTGAAGGCTCGAGCTCTGGGTCATCGTAAAAAATGAACGATAGAAGAACTACACGAGCTGGATGAGTCGGAGGTAGAACTTGACTCCCTTGGTCTTCTTTTTATGCAACTTATTGTTGCTGATTCCTCTCAGGACGAAGTGGAGACAAGCCATGCCGGTGAAGCAGAGGTAACTACTATCTCCTCTGACTTGGAACCTTTGCCAAGAAAGAAAACATGGCGGGTCATCCAAAAAGCAAGATTTTCTCACCCTCTTGCTCATTTGGACCCCAACTTTCTTTTGAAGAGACAACAGCACGAGTCAAGGCGCCAGACCCGAAGTGGCGGCATTGAAGATCTCATGGCTGGCTTATCCAACACGCCGGCTCCTCGCAAGCGTCATAATGAGGTGCCTCATAGCCTGACTCTATCCCTTCCAAAGATCAGTCTCATGCGTCAACCTCTTACTCCTTCTGATTCAAACTATCAGGGAATGCCTCTGTCATCTGGCGACTCAACTGGAACACAACTTCCTATCTTCGTCATTGCTCAGGGGTAAATATTTACACTTGTTAATAAAACCTTTGTTGTCATATACTCATAAGCTTTTGTATACTTGTCATAGAGACAAGGCCAGGACTGGCAAGAAACAGAAGGTGGGCAGCTCATCCAAGGACCCCAAGGCTTCTGAGCCATAGAAACAAGTGCTGGAGACCCCTGAGATTCCAATCCAGGATCCTGAAGATCCTATGAATCAGCACGATGACCCGCCTCCACAGACTTGAGCCTATAGATACAGCCATGACCCGCCAAGTCCTAAGCTGCCCTCTCCTACCAAGTCAACTGATAAAAGCTCTACTTCTGCTGATGTTGAAGACGTTACTGTTACCGGATCAGCCTTTAAGGCGCCCGAAGTCTCCAGAGTGCTGGCTAAGCACTCAGCTAAGGAAGAAACACCCTCATTGGAGAAGGGTAAAGCTAAATTGTACCTGGAGAGCTAAAAAATTAACCTTCAGCGCTAGTGAGCTGCATGCAGGCTATTTAAGCCGCCTTCATACAAGCCAGGATATGGAGGCCGGCTTAGTCAACCTGATGAGCCAGAAATACGAGGTATGATTGCGTTTAACCTCCCTTAGCATTATATACGTATATATGTCCATGTAGCCCCCAAGTCTTAAGTATAGGAAGATCATTGAGTATGCTTGGCACTTGTGAAAATTTCCAAAGTGTAGCCCCCAAGGGTCGGCTTATCTTTCAAAGATGAGTCGGGTCTTTGAAAATAGTAACTTCGCAAAGAATCATGTGTAGCCTCCAAGGGCCGGCTTATCTTAATAAGATGAGCCGGGTCTTGCAATCACTTGTGAGAATAAATATACAGCCCCCAAGGGCAGACTTATCTTTGCACCGGGTCATACTATAAATTGAAATGACCTACATTAGCCCCCAAGTGCCAAGTATATTGCCTGCAATGTGCTTGGAACTTGAATTGTCCTTAACCAAGCTACTCAATGTTGATTTTGTACCCATTGTTTCAATTTCTTGTTTTTAGGAAACATTAAGCCTGCAGGAGTCACAACTTGGCGACTTAAAGAAAAATATAGAACTGCAACAAGCTGAGACCATCAAGGCCGAGTCAAAATTGAAGGCTTCAGTAGAGCAAATTGAAAAGATCAAGGCAGGCTTTGATGCTGAAAGAGCTGCCTGGAATACTGAAAAAGCTACATTGTTGAAGAGAGCAGAAGATGCTGAAAAAGAACTAAAGGCGGTTATTGAGGAGCTTGCCGGCTTAAAACAACACATATCTCAAATGACAGCCGCCATCTTTGGCAAGTTGAACATGCATCTCATCATCTACTTTAAAGCTCTTTAACCCGCCTGGCGACTCATAATATATGATTTCTAACCCATCTGGCAACTCATGTGCAAAATACTGAACATGTGCAAGAAGTGCAAGCCTTGGCCAGAATGTTGTGACAAAGCTGAAGGCCGTGTACTCTTTGACGGAGAAACTACACGCTGGCACCCTTCGGACGCTTGTGGCCATATTAAACCGCAAGAAGCCTCCAACACTTATGAAAATTGTGTTGGATCACCTATCCACGGTGCCGGCTCAGATTGAAGAGGTGAGGTTGTCAGCCGCCCACATAGGAGCCATCGTTGCCTTAAGTCGGGAAAAGGCGTGGCAATCAGAACTAGACCTGGCAGAGATGGCTAACGGGTGCCCAGAATTTACCGATGACGGATCTGTTTTCGAAGAAGCTGACTTTGCCAAATGCCTTAAAGAAATGAGACCTCTTGCATGTCAACTAGCACAAGAAGCAGATCTGTCCAAGTATCAGGCGGGCTATGACAGCAACAATGTTCGCTTGAAGCCGCCAATGCATGAGATTATGGATTTAACCCCTCAAAGGCGTAAGCATATCTTCGCTCCTGACATTGACACTTCTCTTATTCTTGATGATGAGGCGACCTTTGAGGCGTTAACTGGCATCGACTGGACATCGGATACTCTCCAGATAGTAGACAACGAAGAGCCAGCATAGGATGACCCAGAGGCCTCCATTTCAAGGCGCCATGATGATAGTAACCCGGCGGGGTCTAACCCGGACGGCACAGAGGCCGGCTTAGAAGGGTGATTCAACTGTTGAAAAAAACTTTGAGGAATTTTTGGGCTCTGTTGCAGCCATGTTTAGCGTAGTTAAAATTTTATCTGCCTTGTCATGCCTTCGAGCATGTGATGCCAACTATGCTTCAGCAACTTAATCTTTCTGATCTTGCCTTATATATGCACATTTGGTCTTTCAACTTTCCCAGAATTTCTTAAAAGCTTGATATATAATCCGTAAAAGATCCATCAGTCTTGTACTAGCGACTTATACTCATAATCCAGGGTGAGTTAAATAACCCAACAATCCAGGGCGACTTATAGCCATATCCATTCTTTGAAAAGATCATTGTGGCGGCTTATAGCCTCAATAAGCCCAATGTAAAGCAATATAACCCGGATCTATATGACTCAGCAACTTCTCATCTATAAAAAAACTTTTACAAAACAGAAATATAGAGTATGTATAACTCAAATATTTGTTAAGCCGGCTTGTAAGGTATGACTAAAACATATTGGTTTTTGAAAAAAAAATCAATTTTTTTGCTTCAAAGAAGCTTGGCATGAAGGTATGTCATCCCGTAAGCTGGCTCTCACGTGACATAAATCCATCGTGTGAACCTTAACTAGTTCAGGGTCTTATTGAAAAGATTGATTGTTAAGAGTACGAATGGGCCACATAGCAGAAAGACTACAACAGACAGGTGAGTTTATCCTAGCTCACTGTAAGCCGACTCTCATGTGACATAAGCCACCGTTTTAACCTTGATGAGTTCAGGGTCTTATTTAAAAGATTGACTGTCAAGAGTACGGCGGGTCACCTGGCGGAGTAGCAAGTTGCAAACAGGCAGGTTTAACCCAGTTATGGCATGAAAGCCGGTCAAGTGGGTATGAAAGCTATACTCATTTAGTAGGAAGCCCCCAAGCGACCTATGGCATGAAAGCCGATCAAGAGGGTTATGAAAGATATGCTCATTGAGTCGGAAGCCCCCAAATTACCTATAATATGGCATAAAAAGCCGATCAAGAGGGTTATAAAGCTATGCTCATTGAGCAGGAAACCCCCAAATTACCTATAATATGGCATAAAAAGCCGATCAAGAGAGTTATAAAGCTATGCTCATTGAGCAGGAAGCCCCCAAATGACCTATAATATGGCATAAAAAGCCGATCAAGAGGGTTATAAAGCTATGTTCATTGAGCAGGAAGCCTCCAAATGACCTATAATATGGCATAAAAAGCCGATCAAGAGAGTTATAAAGCTATGCTCATTGAGCAGGAAGCCCCCAAATGACCTTATGACTAATCAACAATGAATCTTGCTCAAAAAAATTGAAATGAAGCAACAGAGGCCCCGAAATTTGGGGCTGCCGGCTTTATTATGCTGATCATAAAAAGATATGTACATCAATGAAGATATATACAATGATGAGAGTCAATGACTCAAGTGTAGTAAGGCCGAAGGTGAGCAATGTTCCACAGCCTGTTGGTCTCTTGTTCAGAAGTATGCGATTTCTTGCGCTCACATATATCAATGAGATAATACGAGCCATTGTTGAGATTCTTGCTAACCACAAAAGGTCCTTCCCAAGGTGGGGACAGCTTATGTATGCCTGTCTGATCTTGGATCAGTCGGAGGACTAAGTCGCCCTCTTGAAATGCCTAAGTTTTGACTCTGCAGCTATGATAGCAACGCATGCCTTGTTGAAAAATCGCCAATCGGGCCACTGCAAGATCATGTTCTTCACCCAAAGCATCAAGTGTGTTCTGACGCGCCGTCTCATTGTCAGCTTCAATGTAAGCCGCCACCCTGGGCGAGTCTCATTGTCAGAAAGACGTATAGCATGTTGATCTGTTGGGGTGGTTTTGATACTCCAAAGGACTGAAGGAAGCTCCTCAACCCAACAACCCGGTGTTCGCTCCAAAGGAACTGTAAGCCGGGGCTTAATGCCTCTCAAAATTTCTTGGTTAGCCCGTTCTCCTTGACCATTAGACTGTGGATGAGCCATTGAGGAAACATCAAGGCGGATATGCTCTCTTTGACAAAAATCTTTCATAACACTTAGACAAATTAGTGACATTATCAGTGATCATACAATGGGGATAACCAAAGCGGAAGATCAGCTTTTTAACAAACTGAACTGCAGTCGCCGCATCACAATGGCTAATTGGCTCCGCCTCAACCCACTTGGTAAACTTATCAACCGCCACCACAAGGTGGGTCTTCTTATCCTTAGACCTCTTGAACGGTCCAACCATATCAAGCCCCCGGACCGTAAACGGCCAAGTTATTGGGATCATCCGCAATTCCTGAGCCGGCACATGAGCTTGTCTGGAGAATTTCTGACACCCATCACACTTGCTAACAATATCCTCTGCATCAGCATGAGCCGTTAACCAGTAAAACCCATGAAGAAAAGCTTTAGCCACCAAAGATTTTGAGCCGGCATGATGACCACTGATACGCCTCCAATGTATCTATAATTTATGAAGTATTCATGCCATTATATTATCATTCTTGGATGTTTTACAATCATTTTATAGCAACTTTATATCATTTTTTGGGACTAACCTATTGACCCAGTGCCCAGTGCCAGTTGTTGTTTTTTGCTTGTTTTTTACATCGCAGGAAATCAATATCAAACGGAGTCCAAACACCGCAAAACTTTTTGGAGATTTTTTATGGACCAGAACATACAGGATGGGCCAGAGAAGCACCTGGGGGGTGCCCCGAGGGGGGCACAAGGTGGGTTGTGCCCACCTCGGTGGCCTCCCGCACCCCCTCTTTACCCTATAAATTCACAAATATTCCAAAAAACCCCGGGGTTACCCTAGATCAGAAGTTCCACCGCCGCAGGCCTCTGTAGCCACCAAAAACCAATCTAGACCCCGTTTCGGCACCCTGCTGGAGGGGGGAATCATCTCCGACGGCCATCTTCATCATCTCGGCGGCCACCATGATGAGGAGGGAGTAGTCCACCCTCGAGGTTGAGGTTTGTACCAGTAGCTATGTGTTTAATCTCTCTGTCTCTCTCTCGTTTTCTTGAGATGTCATGATCTTGATGTATCGCGGGCTTTGTTAATATAGTCGGATCATATGGTGTTTTCCCTTCTCTATCTTGTTGTGATGAATAGAGTTTTTCCCTTTGAGATTTTGTTGTTATCGGATTGAATACTTTTATGGATTTGAGAACACTTGATATATGTCTTGCAATTGAATACTCGTGGTGACAATGGGGTATCGTATTGATTCACTTGATATATGTTTTGGCACTCAACTAGCGGATTCTCGAGGTGACATTGGGTAATCTATGCAGAGGGGTTGATGCATGTTCTTGTCTTCGTTTCTCCGGTAGAAATCTTGGGGCACTCTTTGAAGTTCTTTGTGTTGGATTGAATATCACGAATCTGAATTTGCTTTGGTGTTATTTTAGTATGAACTCTTGGTTAGATCGATTGAAAGAATAACTTCGTGTTATTTTAGTACGAACTCTAGGATAGATTGATCGGAAAGAATAGCTTTGAGGTGGTTTCGTACCCTACAAACAATTCCGCCTTATGTTCTCCGCTAGATAGGAACTTTGGAGTAATTCTTCGTTGCACTTTGAGGGAAGGTTATATGATCCAATTATATTAGTATTGTCGAGAGATTGCACTAGCGAAAGTACGGACCCTAGGCCTCATTTTCAAGCATTGCAATACCGTTTTTGTGCATGTTTACTATTTGTTACCTTGTTGTTTTTATTTATTCAGATTATAAAAATATATTTCTACCATCAAAATTACACTTTTATCACCATCTCTTCACCGAACTAGTGCGCCTATACAATTTTCCATTGTATTGGGTGTGTTGGGGACACAAGAGATTTCTTGTATTTGGTTGCAGGGTTGTTTGAGAGAGACCATCTTCATCCTACACCTCCCATGGATTGATAAAACCTTAGGTCATCCACTTGAGGGAAAATTGCTACTGTCCTACAAAACTCTGCGCTTGGAGGCCCAACACAAGTCTACAAGAATAAAATTGCGTAGTAGACATCAACCACAATCGCCTTCATGAATATCTCATAAAATTTCACGGCCCTCCTCAGGAGAAACACAACATTGGAATACACCTGTCACACTGCATCGGTGTAGCTCGCCATTGATAATAGTCATAGATTTAGACCTCCTGGTGATCTGTTGTGCTGAAGTTTCATCCTCAGGTAACTCGCCCCGAGTCTTATAAGCTAGATAAGGCAACGTCCAGTCAGGAATAGCGTGAAGAGCCGCCACCAACTGCGCCTCCGGGTCAGGGATAGCAAGGTCTTCTTAAGACGGTAATTTGACCGAAGGATTGTGTAACACATCGAGGAATATATTAGGGGGCACCGACTTACGTTGAGACCCATGCCGGGACAATGCATTAGCCCCCTCATTTTTCCACCGATCAAGGTGATCCACCTGATAGCCTTTAAAATGACCAGCAATACTATGAACCGCCCAGCGGTAAGCCGCCATGAGCGAATCTTTAGAGTCCCACTTACCTGAGACTTGCTGGGCCACGGGGTCTGAGTCGCCCAGGCACCTGACCAGGCTTAAATTCATTTCCTTAGCCATATGAAGGCCATGAAGCAAAGCTTCATACTCAGCTGCATTGTTAGTACAAGGAAACATTAATCTTAAAACATAACAGAATTGTCACCTCATGGGGAAGTCAAAATAACTCCAGCCCCGAGCCTTCCAACTGTCTGGACCCATCAAAGTGGATTGTCCAATATGTGTTGTCGGGCTTCTCCTCAGGTGTTTGCAACTCTGTCCAATCATTTATGAAATCCACCAAAGCTTGAGACTTGATGGCTGTTCTTGGCACATCCTTCAAATTATGAGGTCCAAGTTCAATTGCCCACTTAGCAACCCGGCCCGTGGCTTCTCTGTTTTGAATAATATCACCTAAAGGAGCAGAGATAACCATAGTAATAGGATGACCAAGAAAATAATCCTTCAGCTTGCGACTCGCCATGAACACCCCGAACACAAATTTTTGCCAATGTGGATATCGTTGCTTGGATTCAGTCAATACCTCACTGACATAATAAGCCGACCGCTGAACTAGGTACTCCTTACGCGCCTCCTTGCGCTCCACAACAAGTGTTATACTGACTACCTTATTATTAGTCGCCACGTACAGGAGAAAATGCTCTTTTTCAATGGGAGCGGCAAGGATGGGCGTCTCGGCCAATTGTTTCTTGAGCGCCTCAAACGCCTCATTTGCAGCATCACTCCAGACAAAGTGATCTGTCTTTGTCATTGTCTGATATAAAGGGATTGCCTTCTCTCCCAGATGACTTATGAACCGGCTCAAAGCCGCAATACAACCCACCAGACGCTGAACGTCATTGACACACGTCGGCTTAGAAAGTGAAGTGATGGCCTTAATCTTCTCGGGGTTAGCTTCAATGCCCCATTCTGGAACCAGGAAACCTAGCAATTTACTTGCAGGCACACCTAATACACACTTGGCCGGGTTAAGCATCATTTTGTAGACCCGGAGATTGTCAAATGTTTCTTTTAGATCATCTAGGAGAGTCTCCTTCTTCCTAGACTTAACCACAATGTCATTCACATAAGCATGAACGTTGCGCCCAATCTGACTGTGAAAACAACTCTGAACACGACGCTGATAAGTCACGTGAGCACTCTTGAGCCCAAAAGGCATAGAAACATAGCACAAAGTGTCGGATGTGGGGTTCCGGCAAACCCTTAAGGTTCGAACACTGGGGTGCGCGTGAAGTCGCTCCCTCCTACCGATCTACGCTCTAGCTCGCTAAGATCTCGCGGATGAACTCGACGAACTTGCAACACAGAAAGACACGGGGTTTATACTGGTTCGGGCCACCATTGTGGTGTAATACCCTACTCCAGTGTGGTGGTGGTGGATTGCCTCTTGGGATGATGATGAACAGTACAAGGGAAGAACAACCTCCTGAGGTTGAGGTGTTCTTGTGCTTGTGTAGTTGAGGATGATCTGAACTAGTTCGGGATCCGTCCCCTCCTATTGTGGTGGCTAGTCCTATTTATAGAGGCCCTGGTCCTCTTCCCAAATATCGAGCGGGAAGGGAGCCAACAACGGCGGGCAAATTTGAAGGGGGTAGCTAGTACAAGCTATCCTGACAAAAGCGGTCTTCGCCTGTGAAAAGCTCTGGGGTGACGCCGTCTTGGGCTCCATGATGACCTCCGCCTTGCCGTCCTCCTGGTCTTGGTCTCATTGCACCAATATGGCAACCTTTGCCTGATGCCTCGGTACTCTTCGCCTGCGCTGGCCTCCTTAGCACCAAAGAGGAAATAAGGACGCTGCGCGCACCGGCGCCCGCCTGGCACCCGCCTCGTACCGTTCGTCATGGCTCACGTCATGAGAGCCTTGTGAGGTTTGCCTTGCCTTGATATCTCAGCTCCTCGTGAGCCTGCCTGGCTAGGCCACTCCAGAGGAGGTCTTGCGTCGTCCGCCTCGCGAGGCTTGGACCCTCGCAAGGGTCTTGGGTGCCTTGTTGACGAAGATGGGCCGTATGGCCTGCTGCTTGGCCACACTGTGGGCCGTAGGCAGGCAAGTCTGGGGACCCCCGTTTCCAGAATGCCGATAGTAGCCCCCGGGCCCAAGGTGCGCTCGGGCTTGGCTTCGCGGCAAAGCCAAGGGTCAAGTTCGGAGCACCGCGGGCCCCAAAAGCCTACGGCCTCGGTCGACGCATGGCGGTTGATTGTACGTGGGCGTCTCTGCTTCCCCACGCTGCCTCGGCAACTGCTTGCCCTGACAGAGGCTGGCGCGGGCAGTTCTTTCCTTCATTGCCTCTTCCTTGCCTCGCTCCAGATCCCCTTTCTTGCTCTTTGCCGCCGCTATCTCCAGATCTGCTCCATCCTTGCTCTGCATCTGCCGCCCATGGCGCCGCGCAAGGTCAAGACTTCCTCAGCGCCGCCTTGGTATGAGCCGGCCCTCGAGGCGCCCACCGTCACGGAGAAGAGCCTCGCCTCCGTGCGCCTGCTGACAGCGGGCGAGGGCAATGAGTGGGGGAAGACGGAGCTCCGGCTCGCGTCCGATGAGCCAGAGCCTGAGGGGAGCACCTTCTTCCCCTTCTTCTCGAGCAGCGTTGCCGTCAGGTTGGTTCCTCCCTTCTCTGATTTCTTTTATGAAGTCCTCGACCACTACGGGCTGCAGGCGTTGCATCTCCATCCCAACTCTGTCCTCCTCCTGTCCATCTTTTCCTACTACTGCGAGGCGTACCTGGGTGTTATGCCATCCGTGGCGCTCCTTCGCCGTTTCTTCTTCCTCCACGTCAGCGGCGAGCACACCTCCGGGTGCGCTAATTTTGTTGCATGCGGCAAGGCCAACTCGATCTCGAGCATCGGGAAGAGGGCCGACAACATCCGATCCAAATGGGTCATGATGGATGCCCAGCGCGCCGACCCGTGTCTGGCGTTGCCAACAGCGGCGCCCCCTCCCAACGGGGGGTGGCCCAAGGCGGAGCTTGTCGACGAGCGGGCATCGTTGGTGTTGGGGCAGATGATGACCGACCTGAGGCCGGGCAACGCGAGGGCGGCCAAGGTAACGGGGGTGATGCTCCTGAGGGAGTTCTTGACGCTGCCGGTTACCCCACTCCAGGCGTGCGCGCCCCCTCTAGGAGCTTGAAGAAGAGGAGAACAAGACCCGCCTGAGGCCAGGGGACCTGCCTGGCGATGAATTGTACGTCGTCCTGCGCCTCATAGTCGGGGACAACCAGGAGTACCCACCTAGCGCTTTCGCTCCCCTGTTCCAACGCAGGGACCGGGAGGAATTTGTCGCCTCTAGGCTGACCTTTGATGCGCGCGGGCTGGTGCCGGCAACGCCTCCGGGAGTTCCTACGGAGCAGAAACCGGTGGGGGTGTCTTCTGGTCAGTCCCGCGGAGAGGGAGAAGAGGAGGAGGACCCGGAGAAGACTCTAGAAGAGGTGGGGGAGACTTCCCACCTGAGCAAGGCCGAGATTCTCCGCGCCCTTCCTGATGATGCCGAGGCCGATGCCTTCCAAGGGGAGAGAGAGCGACCCCTCATCCCGACGAAGGGTAGGTCGTCGCTGGTAGCCCATGGTGCCCCCCCCCGTCCTGGTGCCTCCTGGGGCGGGCTCCGGTTCTGTCTCTACTCCGCCTGGCGCCGCCGGAGCCCGAACGCCTGCTCCTCAGGTCCCGAAGCTGTCAGGCTTCAAGCTTCCCAAGTGGTCGGTGGAATACATCGCAGTGGATCGGTAAGTGTCTTAAGCTTCGCCTTGTCCTTGTTTGTACTCGTTGTTTCCTGATGCTCGCCCCTGGTTGATCAGGCCGACATCTTCGGCGAAGAGGAGGAAGGAAGACGCAGCGGCCGTGCCTCCCGCGGAGAAAGGAGGCAACAGTGCCCGCATCTCCCCGGCCCGATCGTCCTCGCAATGCCAAGAGGAGCATTGCCGCGTGGAGTCAACCCCATGGCCCCGCTGGCTCCGGAGGTGCCGGTACTTGGCGCGGCTGACGAGGTCCCAGCTGCTCCGAAACCTGTAGTCTCCCAAGCCCTGGTGATGATGTCGCTTCCTCCCACTGCTGCATCTCCACTCCCTCGACCTTCTGCTCCTGCTGCCGTCTTGGAGCGTGCCCTTTCGGAGATGACCCAACTGCAAGCAGATGTCCTGAGCGCGGACCCGCGCCTGGTGGCCGGGCGTCTGGAGTTGGCCTCTGGCTGGCTTCACTCCGACCTGGCAGTTCGCGCGGCGCTGGGCCAGGCTGCTGCGGCTTCCGAGAAGGAGAAGCAAGGAGCCGCCAACGCTTTGGCCGATCGCGAGGCGGCGCTAAAGGATGCCAAGGCCGCCCGTGACCACTGCCAAGTGCTGGAGGGCGAGTTGCAGAGCCTGCGCGACAAGCACGCCGAAGAGGTGCCTCCAAGCGAAGGAGGAGGAGATGAAGGCCCGGGAGGAAGCCGTCAAGAACCGTGATGCAGAGTTGGCGGAGCTAGGGAAGAAGCAGGCCGCCGAGCGCAACCGGTTGGAAGAGTTGGAGCGGAAGATGGGGACGAGGGAGGCCGATCTTGACGCCAAGGCGCGAGTCCTGGCGGAAGACCGTGTGGCCTTTGCCGATCTCGAGAAGAGGACGAGCAAGGCACTGAAGACGCTTTACGAGCACGACCTAGAGAAGCCTCTGGACACTGACGAGGATGGCCCCGCCCAGCTGCTTCCTCTCATGCTGAAGGCGCTTGAGGAGGTCGTTGATGGTCTCGGTCCCATGGCGGAGGCAGAAGCTCGCGTCCTGTCTTCAGCCGCGCTGACTCGCGTCTTTAGCCACCTGCACCTTCGTGACCCCAACGCTTGCCTTGACGAGCTGCTGGAGCCTGTAGCTGAAGATCAATGTGAGGCGGCTGCTGCGGCCGTGCAGGATCAGGTGGGGGCCTTGCTGAGGAGGTTTCGTGCCTTTGTCTCCGCTCCTCTATCCGGCGTCGTCGACCTTGCGGCTGGTGGTGAAGACAAAACCGCTCATGAGGGAGCGCTTTCCGCAGGCGACGGCGACGTCTAGAGGTGACCCGCGGCCATTCTTCCTGTTCCGTTCCTGCGATATGTATCAGGCCTCGTGGAGGCGTTTAGACTTTTTAATTTGGTGCTGTGAGGACAATATGCTTGTAATATTTGCTTCGAGATTTCGCGATTTCCCTCCTATTTGCTTTGCGTTCTGCGTCGGCAGAGCCCGGCCCCGCGCATACCTCAACCGCCATTGGGCCGACCGGAGACCAGGATGGACCAAGGAGTGAGGGGCTACGTGACCAGTTAGGCTCCTGAGTCGCGATGCTCAGGAGTCCCCCTTGACGCACAAACAACATATAGGGAGAGTTCGTGGGGGTAGATTAATGTTCTACGTCGGTAGGGCCCGGCCCCGCGCATGCCTCAACCGCCATTGGGCCGACCGGAGACCAGGACGGACCAAGGAGTGAGGGGCTACATGACCAGTTAGGCTCCTGAGTCGCTATGCTCAGGAGTCCCCCTTGACGTGCAAACAATTCCCATACCTGCCCTCGCCGAGGTCTCGGGAGGGGCGCGCGATGCCCAGGTCCGGGGGACCTGGTTAGGTGGCGTGCGCTTGGGCGTGACCCGAGCGCAGCCCCCGTGCCAGCCCCCATGCGCGGCTTTCCCGAGGGGAGGCGTTGCGGTAAGGCTGGGCGCTGAGCTCTGGGCTCCCTGAGGTTGGCACGACCGTGGCATCGCCCTCAGTTGTTTATCACCAGCGCGGAGCATAGTGCTTCCGCTTGTGCACGGGCATAGCCGCTCCTCGGCAGTGTCGACAACCAGCGTGGAGCATGGTGCTTCCACTTGGGCGTGGGATGCGGGGCCCCTCCGGGAGGAGCCCCCGGGGCGTGTACCGCCCCGCCCTGACACGTGGCTTGCACGGCAGGGCTGCGAGGTGTATCTAGGCACTCGTGAGCCAGCGCGGGACTCACGAGGCCCTACCTCAAGGCGGGTTGTGCCTGGTCTTGATTATTGGTGACTGTGTGTTCCTGCAAGGCAGTTAGATGCAAGCACTCTACATCCTCAGGTCCCGGCCCCCGAGCGAGCTCAGCCGCCGCTGGTATGCCAGGTCGCGATGCCGTGGTCAAGGCCAGGGGGTGAGGGCTGGAGAGCCAGTAAGAGATCTAGAGTCACGATGCTCAGGAGCCCCCCTTTTAACGTGCAAGCGAATCGGATTGGACGAACAGGCCCGTGGTGGGCGGCAATCGAGCAGGCGATAGCCGTTGGCAAGTTAAGCATGAAGAGCAGATCAACTTGGATAAATGCAGGAAGATACACGCCACCAGGTCTGGCCCGAGCGGCTTAGGGATGATGCAGCCTGAGGGGCGCCCCCAGCAAGGTAAGCTAAAGACTTAAGCAAAAGGGATACATGCCATAGGGACGGACCCATGTGGCCTGGGAATAATGCGGCCCGAGGGGCGCTCCCAGCTTAAACGAACTTGGAAGATGTCACCTGGTTCTGTAGACAAAGTAGAGTTGGTGCAGCTGAAGCCGCGCGTTGAAGGAATGGCTCCTCATGAGCCACCGGGACCCTGAGCCTCGGGAGGCTCTGGAGGTTCAGGAGGTTCCCTGAAGACCGTCTCCATCTCCTCTAGGACGGCGTGGAACCTGGCCTCCCGAGCCGCCAGGACTCGCCGCATATCGCGCTGGTAGGCCAACGCCATGCTCGGCAAGCCAAAAGGCATGCGAACGTAGCTGTGTGATGGGCCCTCACAGCGGCCCACACGCGATGGCCGGAAGCGCTCCTGAGATGCGGCCCTGTTGAGCCCTGGGACGTCGACGCAGACACGCAGCCCGGCATCCTCGCCTGGATGGGGAGCTGCGCCTTGTGAGCGGTTGTGGCCGCGCATGGCTCTTGCTTCTTGCAGTTCCTGGGTGGTCTTGGTGATGAACTCCTGGGTGGTGGGCACTCCTTGCCCTGTGCTCTCCTGAGGAAGGTGTGTCGTGAGGCACGCTTCCAAGTGGTGCCCAAGCGCCTCCCTCGTGAGGTTGGCAAGGTTTGAGGCTCTCCAGAAGAGAGCCCCCGAGTCCTGCCTGAGGAGGGCGCCGGGCGCTTTCCTAAGCGGTGGAGGAAGGCCCCCCTGGAGCGGGCGCTGATCCTGACGAGGCTCCTACCGTGACGCCATCCTCTTGGGGTCCTGTGCGGCGCGGCAGCTTCTTCTTGGGGATGGTCTCCAGAGGGCCTTCACTTCTGCTGTCGGTGTCGTCGATTGCTGCGGCTTGAAAGGCGCGCTCAAGAGAGCACACCGCATCCCTCTCTTCACACGGGACCGTGATGATTCCTCCGCTTCCTGGCATCTTGAGAACGTTGTAGCCGTGATGAGTGACTGCCATGAACTTGGCCAGGGCTGGATACCCGAGGATGGCATTGTACGACAGGCGGATGTGCGCGACGTCGAAGTCGATGAGCTCGGTGCGATAGTTCTTGCGCTCCCCGAAGTTGACAGCCAGGCGGACCTCCCCTATCGGTGTGGTGGAACCGTCAGTCACTCCTGAGAAAGGCTTGGTTGGCTGGAGCTGCTCATATGGCACTTGGAGGTTGTCGAACGTGTCGACGGACAGGACGTTGAGCCCCGCGCCGCCGTCAATGAGAGTCTTGGTGACTTGCACATTGCTGATGACTGGGGAGCACAGCATAGGGAGGGCGCCAGCGGTGGCTGCGCACTTGAGCTGGTCTGCCGAGTTGAAGGTGATGGCACATTGGGACCACCTGAGCGGGCGCGTGGCCTCGAGCTTGGGGAGCACCACGTTCACCTCGCGAGCGAACTGTTTGAAGATGCGCTGAGAGGCTGGGGCCTGGGCACCGCCCAAGATGCGGGCGATTGCACGCGGCTCCTGGAAGCCCCCAGCCCCCTCGTCCTGGTGGTGGTCGTCGTTCCTTCTTGGTGGCGGCAACGGGGGAAGACCGGCGTTGCCCTGGGGGCGATCCTCACGAGGCGGGTCCCTCCAGGCGCCCTCACGAGGTTGGTCCTGCCAGCGGTCCTCACGAGGCCGGTCGCGCCACTCCTGGCGCGGGCCACGGTCGTCCCAGCGTCCGCCTCCGCGTCCTCCTCCGCGGCCGTAGCTCTGGTCGTTGCGCTCGGGGCGTCGACCGTAGCGTCCTTCCGGTATGGCTCTGAGCTCTTGATAGTCACTAGTGTTGTGGGTGTTCAGGTTGTCGAAGGCGCAGAACGGTCGGCCGTTCTTGGATGATTCAGGCTGATCTCTGCCTTGCTTGGTGTCGGGCTCCGCTGCGAGCACTACTGCCTCTTTGCGCTTCACGTCCTTGGCCTTGGCCTTCTTCTCCTCCGCTCCTGCAGCTGGCAGCTCAAGGAGAGAGAGGCGCCCCTCCTCAGCTCTTGCGCACTTGGTCGCCAGGTTGAACAGCTCCTAAGATGTGCAAAGCTCCTCGTGGATAGCGAGCTCTTCCTTCATCTTGACGTCACGGACGCCGTCCGAGAATGCGGAGATGATGGCTTCGTCCGTGGCCTTGGGGATCTTGAGGCGGGTGTTGTTGAAGCACTGGATGTACTTCTGGAGGGTCCCTCCTAGCTGTTGCTTGATGCGGCGTAGATCACCCGCGGCCGGTGGGCGGTCGCGAGTGCCCTGGAAGTTGGCGACGAAGCGGTCGCGCATCTCGTCCCAGGAGGAGATCAAGCCGTGCTGCAGGTTCAGGAGCCAGGAGCGGGCCCCATCCTTGAGAGCCATGGGAAACCAGTTTGCCATGACTTTTTCATCGCCGTTGGCCGCTTCGATGCTCAGCTCATAGAGCTGCAGGAACTCCGCGGGGTCGGCGGTGCCGTCGTAGCGAGGAGGCAGATCTGGCTTGAACTTGCCTGGCCAGGTGACGCTACGCAGTTCGGGGGTGAAGGCGCGGCAGCCGGCCGTGGTCACCGGGGCCCACTTCTGAGGTGGAGCCTGGTCTTGGCGAGGTCCGCGCTGCGCCACTGCAGGCGGCATGCGGTCTTGATGAGGTGGCGCGGGGAGCGCCGGTGCAGCTTCTCGCGGCCGCGGGATTTCTTGGCAGCTTCTTTCTTCACGCGCGGGTGCCGGGCGCGGTGGATCACTCCGCGGAGGCGCGCGCCTTGGTGCCAAGGCACCGTCTTGGGGTTGAGGTGGTGGAGGCATGCCATGAGCCCCGTCGCCCGCGGCTGGTTGAGGGGGAGCCGGAGAGTGGGACAGTGCCAGAGAGCCCCCTGCGGCGCGGACGAGCTTGGCGACGCGGTCGAGCCACTCCTCATAGAGGTCGTCAACGGGGCGGTAACGCAGGAGCTCGTTCGCCGCGATGAGCGCGGCCCGTGCCTCCATGGGAGCGCGATGCGCGTGAGACGAAGAACCGGCAGGGGTAAGTGATGGAGTAGCGGTGCGGCCATCTTGCCGCACCGAAGGATGAAGCGAGGACGCCTGCTGCTCATTCCCCGCCGGGCCGGTGGCAGAGTTGGTGGCGGGTGACGGAGAACGACGAGGTGGCCCGCCTACGGGAGCCGTCTAAGCGACGCGGGCGGAGAGGGCAGCCCGACGCTCAGCTCGAGCACAGCGAGCGTCCACCATGGAAATGATGGAGCGATGGAGCAACGAACTGATGGAAGGGAAACTACGGTGCACCCCTACCTGGCGCGCCAAATGTCGGATGTGGGGTTCCGGCAAACCCTTAAGGTTCGAACACTGGGGTGCGCGCGAAGTCTCTCCCTCCTACCGATCTACGCTCTAGCTCGCTAAGATCTCGCGGATGAACTCGACGAACTTGCAACACAGAAAGACACGGGGTTTATACTGGTTCGGGCCACCATTGTGGTGTAATACCCTACTCTAGTGTGGTGGTGGTGGATTGCCTCTTGGGCTGATGATGAACAGTACAAGGGAAGAACAACCTCCTGAGGTTGAGGTGTTCTTGTGCTTGTGTAGTTGAGGATGATCTGAACTAGTTCGGGATCCGTCCCCTCCTACTGTGGTGGCTAGTCCTATTTATAGAGGCCCTGGTCCTCTTCCCAAATATCGAGCGGGAAGGTAGCCAACAACGGCGGGAAAATTTGAAGGGGGACAGCTAGTACAAGCTATCCTGACAAAAGCGGTCTTCGCCTGCGAAAAGCTCTGGGGTGACGCCGTCCTGGGCTCCACGATGACCTCCGCCTTGCCGTCCTCCTGGTCTTGGTCTCGTTGCACCAATATGGCAACCTTTGCCTGATGCCTCGGTACTCTTCGCCTGCGCTGGCCTCCTTAGCACCAAAGAGGAAATAAGGACGCTGCGCGCACCGGCGCCCGCCTGGTACCGTTCGTCATGGCTCACGTCACGAGAGCCTCGTGATGTTTGCCTTGCCTTGATATATCCGCTCCTCGCGAGCCTGCCTGGCTAGGCCACTCCAGAGGAGGTCTTGCGTCGTCCGCCTCATGAGGCTTGGACCCTCGCGAGGGTCTTGGGTGCCTTGTTGACGAAGATGGGCCGTACGGCCTGCTGCTTGGCCACACTGTGGGCCACAGGCAGGCAAGTCTGGGACCCCTGTTCCCAGAATGCCGACACAAAGCTCCAAAAGGTGTGATGAATGTCGTCTTCTCTTGGTCTTTAACTGCCATCTTGATCTGATGATAGCCAGAATAAGCATCCAGGAAGCATAAAGTCTCACAACCCGCCGTCGCATCAATTATCTGGTCGATACGGGGGAGAGCAAACGGATTAGCTAGACAAGCTTTGTTAAGATCTGTGTAGTCAACACACATACGCCATGTGCCGTTCTTCTTGAGTACAAGCACAAGGTTAGCCAACCACTCCGAGTGAAAAACTTCCACTATAAACCCAGCTGCTAAGAGCCGGGCTACCTCTTCTCCAATAGCCTTATGTCGCTCTTCATTGAAGCAACGGAGGAACTGTTTGACCAGCTTAAACTTAGGATCCACATTAAGAGTGTGCTTAGCGAATTCTCTTGGTACACCCGGCATGTCCGAAGGTTTCCATGCAAAGATGTCCCGATTCTCATAGATGAACTCGATGAGCGTGCTTTCCTATTTAGGATCCATATTAGCCCCCACAGTGAACTGCTTAGATGAGTCGCCAGGGACAAAATCAACTTGCTTGGTATCATCAGCCGACTTAAATTTCAACAAAGGGTCCTGCTCAATAGTGGGCTTCTTCAGAGGGGTCATATCAGTTGGGTCAACATTGTCCTTGTAAAACTTAAGCTCCTCAGTAGCACAAGCTGACTCTGCAAAAGCCGCATCTCCTTCCTCACATTCCAAGGCGACTTTCTGATCACCATGGACTGTAATTGTGCCCTTTCGCCCTGGCATCTTGAGCTGTAAATAGACATAGCAAGGGCGAGCCATGAACTTAGCGGAAGTAGGCGGTCCAAATAAAGCATGATACTGAGTCTTGACTTTGATCACTTCAAACCACAGTGTCTCTGCTCTGTAATCATAGTCATCCCCAAAGGCTACTTCCAGGGCTATTTTCTGACAGGATAAGCTGACTTACCAGGCACCACGCCATGGAAGATTGTGGAAGACGGCTTAAGATCCTTATCAGTTAAATTTATCCGGCGAAAAGTGTCATAATATAAAATGTTGATAATGCTGCCACCGTCCATAAGCACCTTAGTGAATTTATAACCACCAACCTGAGGGGCCACCACAAGGGCTAAGTGACCCGGGTTATCAACCCGTGGCAGGTGATCCGCCCTGCTCCACGATATCGTGTGCTCAAACCATCTCAAATACCACATAACAGCCGGCTCTACCGCATGAGCCATCAACATCATTTGCAAAGACTTGTGTTGAAAACATGGTATTGGCCACCATTGAGCTGCTTTGGATTACTCTGATATCCTAAATGATTACCTTGCTGCTGGTTACCCTGACCAGACTGTTGGTGTTGACCACCCTGGTTACCTTGACCTTGATAGCCAGAATTTGAGCCGCCTCCACCAAAGCCGGACCCCTGTGAACTGGATCCTGACCCGTCGGGCGGCCCATTATTATTGCCATGATTCTGACTGAGGCCGTAATTTCTGAACTCTCGCATAACCCAACAATCCTTCCAGGCATGAGTGGATGGCTTGTTCGGAAGACTATGCTTCGAGCACGGGTCATAAGCGCCGCCTCAAGATTAAAAGGCTTTGCACTGCCAAAGGGCAGCTTACCATTACCGTTGCGGCACTGGTTCTTGTACCCAGTGTTAGCTACTAGATCCGACCCGCCGTCGGGGTGTCTTCACTTACCACCGTTACCTTGGTTGTTGCCATTATGCCCTCCCACATTCTGCTGCTAACCCTTACCATTGCCATTCTTCTTGCCCTTGTTGGACTTCTCGTCATTAGATCCAGAGTCTTTTTTGTTATCAGAATCTGCATACTTAATGAGAGCCGCCGTGAGCTTTCCCATGTCATTACAATAACGCTTAAGCCGCCCAAGCTTCTGCGTAAGGGGAACAAAGTGACCGTTCTTCTCTAAGATCATAACTGTCCGACCCGCCGCAATACTGTCAGAAGAGTGAATAATAGCAGAGACCCGCCAGACCCAATGGTGGGCCGACTCATCCTCCCGCTGCACATAGTGATCCAAATCAACAATCGTCAGAGGCTGCTTGCATGTCCCTTGATTTTTTTGATGAAACACGCCTTCAACTCTGCCCATGAGCTGATGGAATTAGGAGGTAATCCTTTTAACCTTGTGCGAGCTGGCCCATCCAACATCATAGTAAAGTATTTGGCACAGACCACATCATTGACATCCAACATCTCCATGGCTAACTCATAACTCTCAATCCAGCCCTCCGGAGGGAGATCAGGTGTATAATTAGGCACTTTGCGAGGACCCTTGAAATCCTTAGGCAGACTTTCATTACGCAAAGCCGATACTAAAAACAGCACTCCAACCATCCTGGAAATCGTTCCAGCTCCTACTGAGGCTGAAGGGGTCACCGGAGGCTGCTGATAAGCCCCCTGTTGGGCCGCCGCAGCCGCCTCACGACGAGCTCTAGCATCATCCACAATAGCCTGAGCATTGACCAGTAGGTTATCATCGCGGGTCGGGTTATCATCATGCGGCAGGTTACGACGCCGTTCGCTGCTGGAAACTACAGGCGACTCAACACGCCGGTTGTAACTTTGACTTGGGCGAGGAGTCGAGTGCACATGATCACGGTTGTAGGAATAAGCTACTTGCTATGCGACGGTCGTCTGTAAGAGCTCAACTGCGTTCCGGGTTTCCACCGCAACTGGTGACTCGCCATTGATCGGAATAGCCACCAGCCGGGTCGCTGCCACTAACATTTTATCCACTGGGTTAGAAAAGTGCCCTGACGGTGGTGTCAGAAAACGTTGAGGCAGTGTTTGATTGGGGAGGGTTAGGCGCCCGCTCCTCCCTCCGTGCCGGCTCAAGCTGGCGAGGTTGAGCCGCCGCCCGATTTCCTAGCACATCTGGGTTTAACTGAGGATTTATGCTCACATCTGGTGTGCTTGGCCCTGCCCCGGGGTGTTAATAGATTCATGGGCTCATAATGCAAAGGCAAGCGGGTCTAGTGCCTCCTATGAAAAACTGCGTTAGAGGCATTCTGATCCAGACTTAAACGCCAAGCTTCTATCCTCGCGCGCTCCGACTCAGCCGCGATCTGAGCCTGTTCCACTGCCATCCTGGTATTCTCTGCATTGATATCCTCCTGGGCCTTAGTGATCTCTGCCTGAATCTTTACAATCTCTGCATTGCGGTCTGCTTGATTTGCCGTAGTAACTTCTGTCGCTAGCAAAGTTGTCAAAGTGCCCAAAACTTGAGCCGGTGGCCTATCTGAGCCACCAGCCGCAGCAGCAGTCGATCCAGATGTCATAGTTGTAGTTGTTGATGAATTTAGAGCCGGCCCTATGCCAGCCATGAAGATAGCAGCCCGACACGGCGGCTCATAGGGGTCCGGAATACTGTCACCATCGGAATAGCCTCCAAGCCCGCGATCTTGAAGCTGATAGATTGACTAAGTCTCTCCGGTTAAGGACTCATCACCTGAGTAGATGAAAGTCTCTCCCCAGATGCAGAATCTTCCGCAAGCTCCTTGCCTTTTGTGAAACCAACGAAAAGCGCTTCCGACCAGGTTGAACTCGGGCGGGTTGCACGCGCCGAGCCGGCTCGACGATGTCGGTGCAGATGTCTGACTCCGGCTCTGATCCGTCGATCTTGCCGATGAAGACGTGAATCCCGCCAAAGGGGACTTGGTACCCGTACTTGATTGAGTCGGCCTCAAGGCCCCAGCCAGCGTCGTCGATGTAGAGCTTGCCGCGGCGACTCTTGGTCATCCTGCCAATGGCGTATCTATTGGGGATATTACTACTGGGTATAAACCGGCCAGGAGAGGCCGGGTTATCCCCATAATGAGTAATTTATATTTGAAGCCCAAGAAGACAAGGAGTGTGGCGCTTTACGAAGGCTCAGGGCCCAGGGGGTGGATTAAGGCCTGTAGACATAAACCCCCATTGATATGTAAACTTGTGTTGTAAGATAGGAAAGGGTAGAAACCGAGCCGGACACGTTTATGAGCCGGCCTCGGGATTCTGTAAACCGGTGGGCGTCAACCTATGTATATAAAGGGACGACCCGGTGGTGGTTTAGGGACAACAAACAACAACTCGAGAGCCAGGCATAGCGGATTTACTCCCTGGTCATCGAAACCCTAGCAATTCCACAACAACTGGATTAGGCCTTTACCTTCACCGCAAGGGGCCGAACTAGTATAAACTCCTTGCGTCCTTTGTCGCTTTAACCCCTTTAAGCTAACCCGTCGCGATGGCTCCACGACTAAGTCCTTTTACTAGGACATCTGCCGTGACAAAACCACGACAGTATCCGTCGATCCCTGGGAAAGAGCCCTTCAAGAACTCGAAACCACCGTGCGCTGGCCCCACGGTGGGCGCCAACTTTCATGGTTTTGTCACGGCAGATGCCCTTGTGAAAGGACTTAGGTGCGAGGCCATGGCTACGGTGATTAGCTTAAAGGGGTTGAACGGGACGAGAGACACGAGTTTACCCAGGTTCGGCCCCTCACGGTCGAGGTAAAAGCCTACGTCCTGCTTTGTGTTGTATTGATTGAGTATTGATTACAAGGGAGCAGAATTGCTTTACCTAGCTATCGATGGATTGTAACTTAGCTTTACCCACCGCAGGGACTCGCCTTTATATACACAGGTCGAGACCCTGGGCTTACAAGAGTCCAGGTCAGGTCATACTCTGTGATCGACCCTGATTCTAAATCGCCTTGCCTTTCTAGGCAAGTCGCCGTTGGGCGGATTACTCCCTCTGGGTCATGCGCCGCCTCCGGGTCTTGGGACTCCAGTTGGCCCGCCTTGTAAGTTGCATCCAGGCTCTAGGTCTTGTCTTCTTCGGCTTGCCTAAGCTTCATTATGAGTCGCCAACAGTGTAACCCGGCCCCTCCTGGGCGGGTCACGCCGTGGGGTTATATCCCCAACACCCTTGATATCCCAATTATTGTCACCTTAGGGGTCTAAGGTTCAGAATGGTAACATGTGCATGCAACTTGCAGGTAAGATCAACATCTCAAATATATTCATGAAAGCATATACATTTAGATCTAAAATCATGGCACTCGGGCCCTAGTGATAATCATTAAGCATAGCAAAGTCGTAGCAACATCAATCTCAGAACATAGTGGATAGTACTTATCAAGCCCTAAAAAATTGACACGGTTACATAAGAAATCTCATCCATCTCCATCTACCTGCCTACAAATGAATTACTCACTCATGATTTTGAGCATCATGAAATTGTTGATGGAGAATGGTTGGTGATGATGAGACGATGAATCCCTCTCTCCGGAGCCACGAACAGACTCAGATCAGGGCTCCCGGCGAAAAACTAGAGGTTGTTGTGGCTCCGTATCGTAGAATGCGAAGAAACTTTCTCTCTGTTTTTTTCTCGGGAAAACAGAACTTATAGGCTTGGAATTAGGTCAGGAGGACTACCAGGGGTCCCACAAGCCTAGCCAGTATGCCCCTAGGGGGACCGCACCCCTAGGCTTGTGGGCCCTGGATGGCCCCCTCTGATACTTCTTGGCACCAGTATTTTTTATATATTCCACAAAAATTCTCCATAAAGTTTGGTCCAATTCCGAGCACTTTTTATTTCTGCGCAAAAAAATACCAAAGTACTTCTGTTGAAAACCACGTCAGTCCGGATTTGTTTTATCCAAATCATGCAAATTAGGGATCAAAACAAGAGTAGAAGTGTTTGGAAAAGTAGATACTATTGAGACGTATCAACCCCCCCCCCCCAAACTTAACTCATTGCTTGTCCTCAAGCAATTCGGCTGACAAACTGGAAGTGATAAAAAAACTTCTACAAACTCATTTGCTTTTTTTGTTGTATATAAGCTTAGCCAGTAATCAAGTTTTTAGCAAAGATCGTGAACTAACTGTCACGACCGGGTTTTCAATAAAATAATTATTGATAGACCAATCCCTTTTACGGACCAGTAAGGAAGAATTCCTTCTCACTGGTAGACAATATCTTGGTCACAGAAGAAAAATACTAGGAGTACTGGATATAATACAAGGTTGAGCGGAGGATGCCCAACAATTTATTACATGCACGCCGCTAAAACAAGACGGCGGATAGGGTGGCATACTACTGACTCACGATAATAACGGTGGTGGAAATATCACCGCGAAGCGAGTGATATGACTCCTGAAGACTACAGCTCTTCGAGCGTCGGAGTGAGGTCGAGGAGACTTATTGCGGGTGGCGGAAGCGTATATAATGCAAGTGACCAAAATTTGGGATCGCGCAGGACTGACTGGGACTCCTCTAGGCGTCGGACGCGCTATCAAACTCTTCATCCAAGAGATTTCCTTCGTCAACATCTGGCCAAATCAACAAGCCAGGTGAGTACTATGAAAGTACTCGTAAGACAGTTCGGACATAAGATACAACAAATGTAAACATGAAGGATATGAACAATTTATCCAGTGCATTCAGACATAGAGATAATAAATACTGGGTGCCAAGCGAGGGTCTGAATGACGCCTCGAGCGGAAACTGCAGAATAGTAATACTGGTGCCAAACGAGGGTCTGAATGACTCCTCGAGAGGAAAATGCAAGAATAGTAATACTGGTGCCAAACGAGTGTCTGAATGACTCCTCGAGCGGAAAATGCAAGAATAGTAATACTGGTGCCAAACGAGTGTCTGAATGACTCCTCGAGCGGAAAATGCAAGAATAGTAATACTGGTGCCAAACGAGTGTCTGAATGACTCCTCAAGCGGAAAATGCAAGAATAGTAATACTGGTGCCAAACGAGTGTCTGAATGGCTCCTCGAGAGGAAACTGCAAGAATAATAATAATGCCA